>NC_079876.1:38015344-38338799 GCF_029227915.1 Hydractinia symbiolongicarpus | reverse complement strand
TAAAAATTCAGATAAGAAAGTCATTTTTTACTGTGGAACCAATCCTAGCCGTTATCACGCGCTGAAGAAATAGCGACAGATTCAAAAACTACATTTCATTGACTTTCTAACGGTGTCAGTCCGTTTGAGTGTAAACGGTTGGGTCACATATTCCTACCAACATGTATTTAGCGATATTCCTCTGACATTACTACATTGCATCGCTTTTAACAGTGAAATGATTGACTGTGGGACTTAATTGAACTAACTTTGGACTGTGACCTGATAAATGTGATAAATGAGAAAATTGGAATTCAAGAAATAACATTCTTCTAAATTTGACATGATTGCCGGAACTCAGTGATTACACCGGCCGCTGTGGTAGCGCTTCATTTAAAATTTAAAATAATAAGTCATTTTTTACTGTGGGACCTATCCTAGCCGTTATCGCGCCCTGAAGAAATAGCGACAGTTTCAGAAACTTCATTTCATTGACTTTCTAACGGTTTCAGTCCGTTTGAGCTACAACGGTTGCGTCACATATTCGTACCAACATGAATTTAGCGATATTTTTCTGATATTACTAGGTTTAATCGCCTTTAACAATAAAATGATTGACTGTGGGACTTAATTGAACTAACTTTTGACTGTGACCTGATAAATGTGATGAATGAAAAAATTGGACTCCAAGAAATAGCATTCTTCTTAATTTGACATGATTGCCTAAACTCAGCGTTTACACTGGGCGCTGTTGTAGCGCTTCATTTAAAAATTAAGATAAGAAAGCCATTTTTTACTGTGGGACCAATCCTAGCTGTTATCACGCGCTGAAGAAATAGCGACAGTTTCAAAAACTACATTTCATTGACTTTCTAACGGTGTCAGTCCGTTTGAGTTTAAACGGTTGGGTCACATATTCGTACCAACATGAATTTAGCGATATTTTTCTGATATTTCTAGGTTGCATCGCCTTTAACAATTAAACGATTGACTGTGGGAATTAATTGAACTAACTTTGGACTGTGACCTGATAAATGTAATAAAGGAGGCAATTGGACTCTAAGAAAAAACATTCTTCTTAATTTGACATGATTGCCGAAATTCAGCGATTACACTGGGCGCTGTGGTAGCGCTTCATTTAAGAATTAAGATAAGAAAGTCATATGTTACCGTGGGACCAATCCTAGCCGTTATCTCGCGCTGAAGAAATAGCGACAGTTTCAAAAACTACATTTCATTGACTTTCTAACGGTGTCAGTCCGTTTGAGTTTAAACGGTTGGGTCACATATTCGTACCAACATGTATTTAGCGATATTCATCTGACATTACTAGGTTGCATCACTTTTAGCAGTGAAATGATTGACTGTGGGACTTAATTGAACTAACTTTTGACTGTGACCTGATAAATGTGATAAATGAAAAAATTGGACTCCAAGAAATAGCATTCTTCTTAATTTGACATGATTGCCTAAACTCAGCGATTACACTGGCGCTGTTGTAGCGCTTCATTTGAAAATTTAAATTAATAAGTCATTTTTTACTGTGGGACCAATCCTAGCCGTTATCGCACCCTGAAGAAATAGCGACAGTTTCAGAAACTTCATTTCATTGACTTTCTAACGGTGTCAGTCCGTTTGAGTTACAACGGTTGCGTCACATATTCGTACCAACATGAATTTAGCGATATTTTTCTGATATTACTAGGTTTCATCGCCTTTAACAATAAAATGATTGACTGTGGACTTAATTGAACTAACTTTTGACTGTGACCTGATAAATGTGATGAATGAAAAAATTGGACTCCAAGAAATAGCATTCTTCTTAATTTG
Organism: Hydractinia symbiolongicarpus; assembly: GCF_029227915.1. Classification (NCBI taxonomy): domain Eukaryota; kingdom Metazoa; phylum Cnidaria; class Hydrozoa; order Anthoathecata; family Hydractiniidae; genus Hydractinia; species Hydractinia symbiolongicarpus. The sequence goes on along the minus strand of NC_079876.1, from coordinate 38,336,990 downwards.
ACATGATTGCCTAAACTCAGCGTTTACACTGGGCGCTGTTGTAGCGCTTCATTTAAAAATTCAGATAAGAAAGTCATTTTTTACTGTGGAACCAATCCTAGCCGTTATCACGCGCTGAAGAAATAGCGACAGATTCAAAAACTACATTTCATTGACTTTCTAACGGTGTCAGTCCGTTTGAGTGTAAACGGTTGGGTCACATATTCCTACCAACATGTATTTAGCGATATTCCTCTGACATTACTACATTGCATCGCTTTTAACAGTGAAATGATTGACTGTGGGACTTAATTGAACTAACTTTGGACTGTGACCTGATAAATGTGATAAATGAGAAAATTGGAATTCAAGAAATAACATTCTTCTAAATTTGACATGATTGCCGGAACTCAGTGATTACACCGGCCGCTGTGGTAGCGCTTCATTTAAAATTTAAAATAATAAGTCATTTTTTACTGTGGGACCTATCCTAGCCGTTATCGCGCCCTGAAGAAATAGCGACAGTTTCAGAAACTTCATTTCATTGACTTTCTAACGGTTTCAGTCCGTTTGAGCTACAACGGTTGCGTCACATATTCGTACCAACATGAATTTAGCGATATTTTTCTGATATTACTAGGTTTAATCGCCTTTAACAATAAAATGATTGACTGTGGGACTTAATTGAACTAACTTTTGACTGTGACCTGATAAATGTGATGAATGAAAAAATTGGACTCCAAGAAATAGCATTCTTCTTAATTTGACATGATTGCCTAAACTCAGCGTTTACACTGGGCGCTGTTGTAGCGCTTCATTTAAAAATTAAGATAAGAAAGCCATTTTTTACTGTGGGACCAATCCTAGCTGTTATCACGCGCTGAAGAAATAGCGACAGTTTCAAAAACTACATTTCATTGACTTTCTAACGGTGTCAGTCCGTTTGAGTTTAAACGGTTGGGTCACATATTCGTACCAACATGAATTTAGCGATATTTTTCTGATATTACTAGGTTTCATCGCCTTTAACAATTAAACGATTGACTGTGGGACTTAATTGAACTAACTTTGGACTGTGACCTGATAAATGTAATAAAGGAGGCAATTGGACTCTAAGAAAAAACATTCTTCTTAATTTGACATGATTGCCGAAATTCAGCGATTACACTGGGCGCTGTGGTAGCGCTTCATTTAAGAATTAAGATAAGAAAGTCATATGTTACCGTGGGACCAATCCTAGCCGTTATCTCGCGCTGAAGAAATAGCGACAGTTTCAAAAACTACATTTCATTGACTTTCTAACGGTGTCAGTCCGTTTGAGTTTAAACGGTTGGGTCACATATTCGTACCAACATGTATTTAGCGATATTCATCTGACATTACTAGGTTGCATCACTTTTAGCAGTGAAATGATTGACTGTGGGACTTAATTGAACTAACTTTTGACTGTGACCTGATAAATGTGATAAATGAAAAAATTGGACTCCAAGAAATAGCATTCTTCTTAATTTGACATGATTGCCTAAACTCAGCGATTACACTGGCGCTGTTGTAGCGCTTCATTTGAAAATTTAAATTAATAAGTCATTTTTTACTGTGGGACCAATCCTAGCCGTTATCGCGCCCTGAAGAAATAGCGACAGTTTCAAAAACTTCTTTTAATTGACTTTCTAACGGTGTCAGTCCGTTTGAGTTACAACGGTTGCGTCACATATTTGTACCAACATGAATTTAGCGATATCTTTCTGATATTCCTAGGTTGAATCGCCTTTAACAATTAAACGATTGACTGTGGGACTTAATTGAACTAACTTTGGACTGTGACCTGATAAATGTGATAAATGAAAAAATTGGACTCCAAGAAATAGCATTCTTCTTAATTTGACATGATTGCATAAACTCAGCGATTTCACTGAGCGCTGTTGTAGCGCTTCATTTAAAAATTAAGATAAGAAAGCCATTTTTTACTGTGGGACCAATCCTAGCTGTTATCACGCGCTGAAGAAATAGCGACAGTTTCAAAAACTACATTTCATTGACTTTCTAACGGTGTCAGTCCGTTTGAGTGTAAACGGTTGGGTCACATATTCGTACCAACATGAATTTAGCGATATTTTTCTGATATTTCTAGGTTGCATCGCCTTTAACAATTAAACGATTGACTGTGGGAATTAATTGAACTAACTTTGGACTGTGACCTGATAAATGTAATAAAGGAGGCAATTGGACTCTAAGAAAAAACATTCTTCTTAATTTGACATGATTGCCGAAATTCAGCGATTACACTGGGCGCTGTGGTAGCGCTTCATTTAAGAATTAAGATAAGAAAGTCATATGTTACCGTGGGACCAATCCTAGCCGTTATCTCGCGCTGAAGAAATAGCGACAGTTTCAAAAACTACATTTCATTGACTTTCTAACGGTGTCAGTCCGTTTGAGTTTAAACGGTTGGGTCACATATTCGTACCAACATGTATTTAGCGATATTCATCTGACATTACTAGGTTGCATCACTTTTAGCAGTGAAATGATTGACTGTGGGACTTAATTGAACTAACTTTTGACTGTGACCTGATAAATGTGATAAATGAAAAAATTGGACTCCAAGAAATAGCATTCTTCTTAATTTGACATGATTGCCTAAACTCAGCGATTACACTGGCGCTGTTGTAGCGCTTCATTTGAAAATTTAAATTAATAAGTCATTTTTTACTGTGGGACCAATCCTAGCCGTTATCGCGCCCTGAAGAAATAGCGACAGTTTCAGAAACTTCATTTCATTGACTTTCTAACGGTGTCAGTCCGTTTGAGTTACAACGGTTGCGTCACATATTCGTACCAACATGAATTTAGCGATATTTTTCTGATATTACTAGGTTTCATCGCCTTTAACAATAAAATGATTGACTGTGGACTTAATTGAACTAACTTTTGACTGTGACCTGATAAATGTGATGAATGAAAAAATTGGACTCCAAGAAATAGCATTCTTCTTAATTTGACATGATTGCCTAAACTCAGCGTTTACACTGGGCGCTGTTGTAGCGCTTCATTTAAAATTTAAGATAAGAAAGTCATTTTTTACTGTGGAACCAATCCTAGCCGTTATCACGCGCTGAAGAAATAGCGACAGTTTCAAAAACTACATTTCATTGACTTTCTAACGGTGTCAGTCCGTTTGAGTGTAAACGGTTGGGTCACATATTCCTACCAACATGTATTTAGCGATATTCCTCTGACATTACTACATTGCATCGCTCTTAACAGTGAAATGATTGACTGTGGGACTTAATTGAACTAACTTTGGACTGTGACCTGATAAATGTGATAAATGAGAAAATTGGAATTCAAGAAATAACATTCTTCTAAATTTGACATGATTGGCGGAACTCAGTGATTACACCGGCCGCTGTGGTAGCGCTTCATTTAAAATTTAAAATAATAAGTCATTTTTTACTGTGGGACCTATCCTAGCCGTTATCGCGCCCTGAAGAAATAGCGACAGTTTCAGAAACTTCATTTCATTGACTTTCTAACGGTTTCAGTCCGTTTGAGCTACAACGGTTGCGTCACATATTCGTACCAACATGAATTCAGCGATATTTTTCTGATATTACTAGGTTTCATCGCCTTTAACAATAAAATGATTGACTGTGGGACTTAATTGAACTAACTTTTGACTGTGACCTGATAAATGTGATGAATGAAAAAATTGGACTCCAAGAAATAGCATTCTTCTTAATTTGACATGATTGCCTAAACTCAGCGTTTACACTGGGCGCTGTTGTAGCGCTTCATTTAAAAATTAAGATAAGAAAGCCATTTTTTACTGTGGGACCAATCCTAGCTGTTATCACGCGCTGAAGAAATAGCGACAGTTTCAAAAACTACATTTCATTGACTTTCTAACGGTGTCAGTCCGTTTGAGTGTAAACGGTTGGGTAACATATTCCTACCAACATGTACTTAGCGATATTCCTCTGACATTACTAGATTGCATCGCTTTTAACAGTGAAATGATTGACTGTGAGACTTAATTGAACTAACTTTGGACTGTGACCTGATAAATGTGATAAATGAGAAAATTTGAATCCAAGAAATAACATTCTTCTTAATTTGACATGATTGCCGGAACTCAGTGATTACACCGGCCGCTGTGGTAGCGCTTCAATTCAAAATTAAGATAAAAAACTCATTTTTTGCTGAGGGACCAATCCTAGCCGTTAGCGCGCTGAAGAAATAGTGACAGTTTCAAAAACTACATTTCACTGACCTTCTAACGGTGTCAGTCTGTTCAAGTTTCAACGGTTGGGTCATATATTCGTACCAACATGTATTTAGCGATATTCATCTGATATTACTAGGTTGCACCGCTTTTAACAGTGAAACGATTGACTGTGGGACTTAATTGAACTAACTTTGGACTGTGACCTGATAAATGTGATAAAGGAGACAATTGGACTCCAAGAAAAAACATTCTTCTTAATTTGACATGATTGCCTAAACTCAGCGATTACACTGGGCGCTGTGGTTGCGCTTCATTTAAAAATTAAGATAAGAAAGTCATTTTTTACTGTGGGACCAATCCTAGCCGTTATCACGCGCTGAAGAAATAGCGACAGTTTCAAAAACTACATTTCATTGATTTTCTAACGGTGTCAGTCCATTTGAGTTACAACGGTTGCGTCACATATTCGTACCAACATGAATTTAGCGATATTTTTCTGATATTCCTAGGTTGCATCGCCTTTAACAATTAAACGATTGACTGTGGGACTTAATTGAACTAACTTTGGACTGTGACCTGATAAATGTGATAAATGAGAAAATTGGAATTCAAGAAATAACATTCTTCTTAATTTAACATGATTGCCGCTACTCAGCGATTACAGCGGCCGCTGTGGTAGCGCTTCAATTCCAAATTAAGATAAAAAACTCATTTTTTGCTGAGGGACCAATCCTAGCCGTTAGCGCGCGCTGAAGAACTAGTGACAGTTTCCAAAACTACATTTCACTGACTTTCTAACGGTTTCAGTACGTTTAAGTTTCAACGGTTGGGTCATATATTCGTACCAACATGTATTTAGCGATATTCATCTGATATTACTAGGTTGCACCGCTTTTAACAGTGAAACGATTAACTGTGGGACTTAATTGAACTAACTTTTGACTGTGACCTGATAAATGTGATAAATGAAAAAATTGGACTCCAAGAAATAGCATTCTTCTTAATTTGACATGATTGCATAAACTCAGCGATTAGACTGAGCGCTGTTGTAGCGCTTCATTTAAAAATTTAAATTAATAAGTCATTTTTTACTGTAGGACCAATCCTAGCCGTTATCACGCCCTGAAGAAATAGCGACAGTCTCAGAAACTTCATTTCATTGACTTTCTAACAGTGTCAGTCCGTTTGAGTTACAACGGTTGCGTCACATATTCGTACCAACATGAATTTAGCGATATTTTTCTGATATTACTAGGTTTCATCGCCTTTAACAATAAAATGATTGACTGTGGGACTTAATTGAACTAACTTTTGACTGTGACCTGATAAATGTGATGAATGAAAGAATTGGACTCCAAGAAATAGCATTCTTCTTAATTTGACATGATTGCCTAAACTCAGCGTTTACACTGGGCGCTGTTGTAGCGCTTCATTTAAAAATTTAAATTAATAAGTCATTTTTTACTGTGGGACCAATCCTAGCCGTTATCGCGCCCTGAAGAAATAGCGACAGTTTCAAAAACTTCTTTTCATTGACTTTCTAACGGTGTCACTCCGTTTGAGTTACAACGGTTGCGTCACATATTCGTACCAACATGAATTTAGCGATATTTTTCTGATATTTCTAGGTTGCATCGCCTTTAACAATTAAACGATTGACTGTGGGACTTAATTGAACTAACTTTGGACTGTGACCTGATAAATGTAATAAAGGAGGCAATTGGACTCTAAGAAAAAACATTCTTCTTAATTTGACATGATTGCCGAAATTCAGCGATTACACTGGGCGCTGTGGTAGCGCTTCATTTAAGAATTAAGATAAGAAAGTCATATTTTACCGTGGGACCAATCCTAGCCGTTATCTCGCGCTGAAGAAATAGCGACAGTTTCAGAAACTTCATTTCATTGACTTTCTAACGGTGTCAGTCCGTTTGAGTTACAACGGTTGCGTCACATATTCGTACCAACATGAATTTAGCGATATTTTTCTTATACTACTAGGTTTCATCGCCTTTAACAATAAAATGATTGACTGTGGGACTTAATTGAACTAACTTTTGACTGTGACCTGATAAATGTGATGAATGAAAGAATTGGACTCCAAGGAATAGCATTCTTCTTAATTTGACATGATCGCCTAAACTCAGCGTTTACACTGGGCGCTGTCGTAGCGCTTCATTTAAAAATTTAAATTAATAGGTCATTTTTTTACTGTGGGACCAATCCTAGCCGTTATCGCGCCCTGAAGAAATAGCGACAGTTTCAAAAACTTCTTTTCATTGACTTTCTAACGGTGTCAGTCCGTTTGAGTTACAACGGTTGCGTCACATATTCGTACCAACATGAATTTAGCGATATTTTTCTGATATTTCTAGGTTGCATCGCCTTTAACAATTAAACGATTGACTGTGGGACTTAATTGAACTAACTTTGGACTGTGACCTGATAAATGTAATAAAGGAGGCAATTGGACTCTAAGAAAAAACATTCTTCTTAATTTGACATGATTGCCGAAATTCAGCGATTACACTGGGCGCTGTGGTAGCGCTTCATTTAAGAATTAAGATAAGAAAGTCATATGTTACCGTGGGACCAATCCTAGCCGTTATCTCGCGCTGAAGAAATAGCGACAGTTTCAAAAACTACATTTCATTGACTTTCTAACGGTGTCAGTCCGTTTGAGTTTAAACGGTTGGGTCACATATTCGTACCAACATGTATTTAGCGATATTCATCTGACATTACTAGGTTGCATCACTTTTAGCAGTGAAATGATTGACTGTGGGACTTAATTGAACTAACTTTTGACTGTGACCTGATAAATGTGATAAATGAAAAAATTGGACTCCAAGAAATAGCATTCTTCTTAATTTGACATGATTGCCTAAACTCAGCGATTACACTGGGCGCTGTTGTAGCGCTTCATTTGAAAATTTAAATTAATAAGTCATTTTTTACTGTGGGACCAATCCTAGCCGTTATCGCGCCCTGAAGAAATAGCGACAGTTTCAAAAACTTCTTTTAATTGACTTTCTAACGGTGTCAGTCCGTTTGAGTTACAACGGTTGCGTCACATATTTGTACCAACATGAATTTAGCGATATCTTTCTGATATTCCTAGGTTGAATCGCCTTTAACAATTAAACGATTGACTGTGGGACTTAATTGAACTAACTTTGGACTGTGACCTGATAAATGTGATAAAGGAGGCAATTGGACTCCAAGAAAAAACATTCTTCTTAATTTGACATGATTGCCTAAACTCAGCGTTTACACTGGGCGCTGTTGTAGCGCTTCATTTAAAAATTAAGATAAGAAAGTCATTTTTTACTGTGGGACCAATCCTAGCCGTTATCACGCGCTGAAAAAATAGTGACAGTTTCAAAAACTACATTTCACTGACTTTCTAACGGTGTCAGTCCGTTTAAGTTTCAACGGTTGGGTCATATATTCGTACCAACATGTATTTAGCGATATTCATCTGATATTACTAGGTTGCACCGCTTTTAACAGTGAAACGATTGACTGTGGGACTTAATTGAACTAACTTTTGACTGTGACCTTATAAATGTGATAAATGAAAAAATTAGACTCCAAGAAATAGCATTCTTCTTAATTTGACATGATTGCATAAACTCAGCGATTACACTGAGCGCTGTTGTAGCGCTTCATTTAAAAATTTAAATTAATAAGTCATTTTTTACTGTGGGACCAATCCTAGCCGTTATCGCGCCCTGAAGAAATAGCGACAGTTTCAGAAAATTCATTTCATTGACTTTCTAACGGTGTCAGTCCGTTTGAGTTACAACGGTTGCGTCACATATTCGTACCAACATGAATTTAGCGATATTTTTCTGATATTACTAGGTTTCATCGCCTTTAACAATAAAATGATTGACTGTGTGACTTAATTGAACTAACTTTTGACTGTGACCTGATAAATGTAATGAATGAAAAAATTGGACTCCAAGAAATAGCATTCTTCTTAATTTGACATGATTGCCTAAACTCAGCGTTTACACTGGGCGCTGTTGTAGCGCTTCATTTAAAAATTAAGATAAGAAAGTCATTTTCCACTGTGGGACCAATCCTAGCCGTTATCGCGCCCTGAAGAAATAGCGACAGTTTCAAAAACTTCTTTTAATTGACTTTCTAACGGTGTCAGTCCGTTTGAGTTACAACGGTTGCGTCACATATTTGTACCAACATGAATTTAGCGATATCTTTCTGATATTCCTAGGTTGAAGCGCCTTTAACAATTAAACGATTGACTGTGGGACTTAATTGAACTAACTTTGGACTGTGACCTGATAAATGTGATAAAGAAGGCAATTGGACTCCAAGAAAAAACATTCTTCTTAATTTGACATGATTGCCTAAACTCAGCGTTTACACTGGGCGCTGTTGTAGCGCTTCATTTAAAAATTAAGATAAGAAAGTCATTTTTTACTGTGGGACCAATCCTAGCCGTTATCACGCGCTGAAGAAATAGTGACAGTTTCAAAAACTACATTTCACTGACTTTCCAACGGTGTAAGTCCGTTTAAGTTTCAACGGTTGGGTCATATATTCGTACCAACATGTATTTAGCGATATTCATCTGATATTACTAGGTTGCACCGCTTTTAACAGTGAAACGATTGACTGTGGGACTTAATTGAACTAACTTTTGACTGTGACCTTATAAATGTGATAAATGAAAAAATTAGACTCCAAGAAATAGCATTCTTCTTAATTTGACATGATTGCATAAACTCAGCGGTTACACTGAGCGCTGTTGTAGCGCTTCATTTAAAAATTTAAATTAATAAGTCATTTTTTACTGTGGGACCAATCCTAGCCGTTATCGCGCCCTGAAGAAATAGCGACAGTTTCAGAAACTTCATTTCATTGACTTTCTAACGGTGTCAGTCCGTTTGAGTTACAACGGTTGCGTCACATATTCGTACCAACATGAATTTAGCGATATTTTTCTGATATTACTAGGTTTCATCGCCTTTAACAATAAAATGATTGACTGTGGGACTTAATTGAACTAACTTTTGACTGTGACCTGATAAATGTGATGAATGAAAAAATTGGACTCCAAGAAATAGCATTCTTCTTAATTTGACATGATTGCCTAAACTCAGCGTTTACACTGGGCGCTGTTGTAGCGCTTCATTTAAAAATTAAGATAAGAAAGTCATTTTTTACTGTGGGACCAATCCCAGCCGTTATCACGCGCTGAAGAAATAGCGACAGTTTCAAAAACTACATTTCATTGACTTTCTAACGGTGTCAGTCCGTTTGAGTGTAAACGGTTGGGTAACATATTCCTACCAACATGTATTTAGCGATATTCATCTGACATTACTAGATTGCATCGCTTTTAACAGTGAAATGATTGACTGTGGGACTTAATTGAACTAACTTTGGATTGTGACCTGATAAATGTGATAAATGAGAAGATTGGACTCCAAGAAATAACATTCTTCTTAACTTGACGTGATTGCCGGAACTCAGCGATTACACTGGGCGCTGTGGTAGCGCTTCATTTAAAAATTTAAATTAATAAGTCTTTTTTTACTGTGGGACCTATCCTAGCCGTTATCGCGCCCTGAAGAAATAGCGGCAGTTTCAAAAACTACATTTCATTGACTTTCTAACGGTGTCAGTCCGTTTGAGTTACAACGGTTGCGTCACATATTTGTACCAACATGAATTTAGCGATATTTTTCTGATATTACTAGGTTGCATCGCCTTTAACAATGAAACGATTGACTGTGGGACTTAATTGAACTAACTTTGGACTGTCCCATGATAAATGTGATAAAAGAGACAATTGGACTCCAAGAAATAGCATTCTTCTTAATTTGACATGATTGCCTAAACTCAGCGTTTACACTGGGCGCTGTTGTAGCGCTTCATTTAAAAATTAAGATAAGAAAGTCATTTTTTACTGTGGGACCAATCCTAGCCGTTATCACGCGCTGAAAAAATAGTGACAGTTTCAAAAACTACATTTCACTGACTTTCTAACGGTGTCAGTCCGTTTAAGTTTCAACGGTTGGGTCATATATTCGTACCAACATGTATTTAGCGATATTCATCTGATATTACTAGGTTGCACCGCTTTTAACAGTGAAACGATTGACTGTGGGACTTAATTGAACTAACTTTTGACTGTGACCTTATAAATGTGATAAATCAAAAAATTAGACTCCAAGAAATAGCATTCTTCTTAATTTGACATGATTGCATAAACTCAGCGATTACACTGAGCGCTGTTGTAGCGCTTCATTTAAAAATTTAAATTAATAAGTCATTTTTTACTGTGGGACCAATCCTAGCCGTTATCGCGCCCTGAAGAAATAGCGACAGTTTCAGAAACTTCATTTCATTGACTTTCTAACGGTGTCAGTCCGTTTGAGTTACAACGGTTGCGTCACATATTCATACCAACATGAATTTAGCGATATTTTTCTGATATTACTAGGTTTCATCGCCTTTAACAATAAAATGATTGACTGTGGGACTTAATTGAACTAACTTTTGACTGTGACCTGATAAATGTGATGAATGAAAAAATTGGACTCCAAGAAATAGCATTCTTCTTAGATTGACATGATTGCCTAAACTCAGCGTTTACACTGTGCGCTGTTGTAGCGCTTCATTTAAAAATTAAGATAAGAAAGTCATTTTTTACTGTGGGACCAATCCCAGCCGTTATCACGCGCTGAAGAAATAGCGACAGTTTCAAAAACTACATTTCATTGACTTTCTAACGGTGTCAGTCCGTTTGAGTGTAAACGGTTGGGTAACATATTCCTACCAACATGTATTTAGCGATATTCATCTGACATTACTAGATTGCATCGCTTTTAACAGTGAAATGATTGACTGTGGGACTTAATTGAACTAACTTTGGATTGTGACCTGATAAATGTGATAAATGAGAAGATTGGACTCCAAGAAATAACATTCTTCTTAACTTGACGTGATTGCCGGAACTCAGCGATTACACTGGGCGCTGTGGTAGCGCTTCATTTAAAAATTTAAATTAATAAGTCTTTTTTTACTGTGGGACCTATCCTAGCCGTTATCGCGCCCTGAAGAAATAGCGGCAGTTTCAAAAACTACATTTCATTGACTTTCTAACGGTGTCAGTCCGTTTGAGTTACAACGGTTGCGTCACATATTTGTACCAACATGAATTTAGCGATATTTTTCTGATATTACTAGGTTGCATCGCCTTTAACAATGAAACGATTGACTGTGGGACTTAATTGAACTAACTTTGGACTGTCCCATGATAAATGTGATAAAAGAGACAATTGGACTCCAAGAAATAGCATTCTTCTTAATTTGACATGATTGCCTAAACTCAGCGTTTACACTGGGCGCTGTTGTAGCGCTTCATTTAAAAATTAAGATAAGAAAGTCATTTTTTACTGTGGGACCAATCCTAGCCGTTATCACGCGCTGAAAAAATAGTGACAGTTTCAAAAACTACATTTCACTGACTTTCTAACGGTGTCAGTCCGTTTAAGTTTCAACGGTTGGGTCATATATTCGTACCAACATGTATTTAGCGATATTCATCTGATATTACTAGGTTGCACCGCTTTTAACAGTGAAACGATTGACTGTGGGACTTAATTGAACTAACTTTTGACTGTGACCTTATAAATGTGATAAATCAAAAAATTAGACTCCAAGAAATAGCATTCTTCTTAATTTGACATGATTGCATAAACTCAGCGATTACACTGAGCGCTGTTGTAGCGCTTCATTTAAAAATTTAAATTAATAAGTCATTTTTTACTGTGGGACCAATCCTAGCCGTTATCGCGCCCTGAAGAAATAGCGACAGTTTCAGAAACTTCATTTCATTGACTTTCTAACGGTGTCAGTCCGTTTGAGTTACAACGGTTGCGTCACATATTCATACCAACATGAATTTAGCGATATTTTTCTGATATTACTAGGTTTCATCGCCTTTAACAATAAAATGATTGACTGTGGGACTTAATTGAACTAACTTTTGACTGTGACCTGATAAATGTGATGAATGAAAAAATTGGACTCCAAGAAATAGCATTCTTCTTAGATTGACATGATTGCCTAAACTCAGCGTTTACACTGGGCGCTGTTGTAGCGCTTCATTTAAAAATTAAGATAAGCAAGCCATTTTTTACTGTGGGACCAATCCCAGCCGTTATCACGCGCTGAAGAAATAGCGACAGTTTCAAAAACTACATTTCATTGACTTTCTAACGGTGTCAGTCCGTTTGAGTGTAAACGGTTGGGTAACATATTCCTACCAACATGTATTTAGCGATATTCCTCTGACATTACTAGATTGCATCGCTTTTAACAGTGAAATGATTGACTGTGGGACTTAATTGAACTAACTTTGGATTGTGACCTGATAAATGTGATAAATGAGAAGATTGGACTCCAAGAAATAACATTCTTCTTAACTTGACGTGATTGCCGGAACTCAGCGATTACACTGGGCGCTGTGGTAGCGCTTCATTTAAAAATTTAAATTAATAAGTCTTTTTTTACTGTGGGACCTATCCTAGCCGTTATCGCGCCCTGAAGAAATAGCGGCAGTTTCAAAAACTACATTTCATTGACTTTCTAACGGTGTCAGTCCGTTTGAGTTACAACGGTTGCGTCACATATTCGTACCAACATGAATTTAGCGATATTTTTCTGATATTACTAGGTTGCATCGCCTTTAACAATGAAACGATTGACTGTGGGACTTAATTGAACTAACTTTGGACTGTGACCTGATAAATGTGATAAAGGAGACAATTGGACTCCAAGAAATAGCATTCTTCTTAATTTGACATGATTGCATAAACTCAGCGATTACACTGAGCGCTGTTGTAGCGCTTCATTTAAAAATTTAAATTAATAAGTCATTTTTTACTGTGGGACCAATCCTAGCCGTTATCGCCCCCTGAAGAAATAGCGACAGTTTCAGAAACTTCATTTCATTGACTTTCTAACGGTGTCAGTCCGTTTGAGTTTAAACGGTAGGGTCACATATTCGTACCAACATGTATTTAGCGATATTCATCTGACATTACTAGGTTGCATCACTTTTAGCAGTGAAATGATTGACTGTGGGACTTAATTGAACTAACTTTTGACTGTGACCTGATAAATGTGATAAATGAAAAAATTGGACTCCAAGAAATAGCATTCTTCTTAATTTGACATGATTGTCTAAACTCAGCGATTACACTGGGCGCTGTTGTAGCGCTTCATTTGAAAATTTAAATTAATAAGTCATTTTTCACTGTGGGACCAATCGTAGCCGTTATCGCGCCCTGAAGAAATAGCGACAGTTTCAAAAACTTCTTTTAATTGACTTTCTAACGGTGTCAGTCCGTTTGAGTTACAACGGTTGCGTCACATATTTGTACCAACATGAATTTAGCGATATTTTTCTGATATTCCTAGGTTGAATCGCCTTTAACAATTAAACGATTGACTGTGGGACTTAATTGAACTAACTTTGGACTGTGACCTGATAAATGTGATAAAGGAGGCAATTGGACTCCAAGAAAAAACATTCTTCTTAATTTGACATGATTGCCTAAACTCAGCCTTTACACTGGGCGCTGTTGTAGCGCTTCATTTAAAAATTAAGATAAGAAAGTCATTTTTTACTGTGGGACCAATCCTAGCCGTTATCACGCGCTGAAGAAATAGTGACAGTTTCAAAAACTACATTTCACTGACTTTCTAACGGTGTCAGTACGTTTAAGTTTCAACGGTTGGGTCATATATTCGTACCAACATGTATTTAGCGATATTCATCTGATATTACTAGGTTGCACCGCTTTTAACAGTGAAACGATTAACTGTGGGACTTAATTGAACTAACTTTTGACTGTGACCTGATAAATGTGATAAATGAAAAAAATGGACTCCAAGAAATAGCATTCTTCTTAATTTGACATGATTGCATAAACTCAGCGATTAGACTGAGCGCTGTTGTAGCGCTTCATTTAAAAATTTAAATTAATAAGTCATTTTTTACTGTGGGACCAATCCTAGCCGTTATCACGCCCTGAAGAAATAGCGACAGTCTCAGAAACTTCATTTCATTGACTTTCTAACAGTGTCAGTCCGTTTGAGTTACAACGGTTGCGTCACATATTCGCACCAACATGAATTTAGCGATATTTTTCTGATATTACTAGGTTTCATCGCCTTTAACAATAAAATGATTGACTGTGGGACTTAATTGAACTAACTTTTGACTGTGACCTGATAAATGTGATGAATGAAAGAATTGGACTCCAAGAAATAGCATTCTTCTTAATTTGACATGATTGCCTAAACTCAGCGTTTACACTGGGCGCTGTTGTAGCGCTTCATTTAAAAATTTAAATTAATAAGTCATTTTTTACTGTGGGACCAATCCTAGCCGTTATCGCGCCCTGAAGAAATAGCGACAGTTTCAAAAACTTCTTTTCATTGACTTTCTAACGGTGTCAGTCCGTTTGAGTTACAACGGTTGCGTCACATATTCGTACCAACATGAATTTAGCGATATTTTTCTGATATTTCTAGGTTGCATCGCCTTTAACAATTAAACGATTGACTGTGGGACTTAATTGAACTAACTTTGGACTGTGACCTGATAAATGTAATAAAGGAGGCAATTGGACTCTAAGAAAAAACATTCTTCTTAATTTGACATGATTGCCGAAATTCAGCGATTACACTGGGCGCTGTGGTAGCGCTTCATTTAAGAATTAAGATAAGAAAGTCATATTTTACCGTGGGACCAATCCTAGCCGTTATCTCGCGCTGAAGAAATAGCGACAGTTTCAGAAACTTCATTTCATTGACTTTCTAACGGTGTCAGTCCGTTTGAGTTACAACGGTTGCGTCACATATTCGTACCAACATGAATTTAGCGATATTTTTCTTATACTACTAGGTTTCATCGCCTTTAACAATAAAATGATTGACTGTGGGACTTAATTGAACTAACTTTTGACTGTGACCTGATAAATGTGATGAATGAAAGAATTGGACTCCAAGGAATAGCATTCTTCTTAATTTGACATGATCGCCTAAACTCGGCGTTTACACTGGGCGCTGTCGTAGCGCTTCATTTAAAAATTTAAATTAATAAGTCATTTTTTACTGTGGGACCAATCCTAGCCGTTATCGCGCCTGAAGAAATAGCGACAGTTTCAAAAACTTCTTTTCATTGACTTTCTAACGGTGTCAGTCCGTTTGAGTTACAACGGTTGCGTCACATATTCGTACCAACATGAATTTAGCGATATTTTTCTGATATTTCTAGGTTGCATCGCCTTTAACAATTAAACGATTGACTGTGGGACTTAATTGAACTAACTTTGGACTGTGACCTGATAAATGTAATAAAGGAGGCAATTGGACTCTCAGAAAAAACATTCTTCTTAATTTGACATGATTGCCGAAATTCAGCGATTACACTGGGCGCTGTGGTAGCGCTTCATTTAAGAATTAAGATAAGAAAGTCATATGTTACCGTGGGACCAATCTTAGCCGTTATCTCGCGCTGAAGAAATAGCGACAGTTTCAAAAACTACATTTCATTGACTTTCTAACGGTGTCAGTCCGTTTGAGTTTAAACGGTTGGTTCACATATTCGTACCAACATGTATTTAGCGATATTCATCTGACATTACTAGGTTGCATCACTTTTAGCAGTGAAATGATTGACTGTGGGACTTAATTGAACTAACTTTTGACTGTGACCTGATAAATGTGATAAATGAAAAAATTGGACTCCAAGAAATAGCATTCTTCTTAATTTGACATGATTGCCTAAACTCAGCGATTACACTGGGCGCTGTTGTAGCGCTTCATTTGAAAATTTAAATTAATAAGTCATTTTTTACTGTGGGACCAATCCTAGCCGTTATTGCGCCCTGAAGAAATAGCGACAGTTTCAAAAACTTCTTTTAATTGACTTTCTAACGGTGTCAGTCCGTTTGAGTTACAACGGTTGCGTCACATATTTGTACCAACATGAATTTAGCGATATCTTTCTGATATTCCTAGGTTGAATCGCCTTTAACAATTAAACGATTGACTGTGGGACTTAATTGAACTAACTTTGGACTGTGACCTGATAAATGTGATAAAGGAGGCAATTGGACTCCAAGAAAAAACATTCTTCTTAATTTGACATGATTGCCTAAACTCAGCGTTTACACTGGGCGCTGTTGTAGCGCTTCATTTAAAAATTAAGATAAGAAAGTCATTTTTTACTGTGGGACCAATCCTAGCCGTTATCACGCGCTGAAAAAATAGTGACAGTTTCAAAAACTACATTTCACTGACTTTCTAACGGTGTCAGTCCGTTTAAGTTTCAACGGTTGGGTCATATATTCGTACCAACATGTATTTAGCGATATTCATCTGATATTACTAGGTTGCACCGCTTTTAACAGTGAAACGAGTGACTGTGGGACTTAATTGAACTAACTTTTGACTGTGACCTTATAAATGTGATAAATGAAAAAATTAGACTCCAAGAAATAGCATTCTTCTTAATTTGACATGATTGCATAAACTCAGCGATTACACTGAGCGCTGTTGTAGCGCTTCATTTAAAAATTTAAATTAATAAGTCATTTTTTACTGTGGGACCAATCCTAGCCGTTATCGCGCCCTGAAGAAATAGCGACAGTTTCAGAAACTTCATTTCATTGACTTTCTAACGGTGTCAGTCCGTTTGAGTTAAAACGGTTGCGTCATATATTCGTACCAACATGAATTTAGCGATATTTTTCTGATATTACTAGGTTTCATCGCCTTTAACAATAAAATGATTGACTGTGGGACTTAATTGAACTAACTTTTGACTGTGACCTGATAAATGTAATGAATGAAAAAATTGGACTCCAAGAAATAGCATTCTTCTTAATTTGACATGATTGCCTAAACTCAGCGTTTACACTGGGCGCTGTTGTAGCGCTTCATTTAAAAATTAAGATAAGAAAGTCATTTTTTACTGTGGGACCAATCCTAGCCGTTATCGCGCCCTGAAGAAATAGCGACAGTTTCAAAAACTTCTTTTAATTGACTTTCTAACGGTGTCAGTCCGTTTGAGTTACAACGGTTGCGTCACATATTTGTACCAACATGAATTTAGCGATATCTTTCTGATATTCCTAGGTTGAAGCGCCTTTAACAATTAAACGATTGACTGTGGGACTTAATTGAACTAACTTTGGACTGTGACCTGATAAATGTGATAAAGGAGGCAATTGGACTCCAAGAAAAAACATTCTTCTTAATTTGACATGATTGCCTAAACTCAGCGTTTACACTGGGCGCTGTTGTAGCGCTTCATTTAAAAATTAAGATAAGAAAGTCATTTTTTACTGTGGGACCAATCCTAGCCGTTATCACGCGCTGAAGAAATAGTGACAGTTTCAAAAACTACATTTCACTGACTTTCTAACGGTGTCAGTCCGTTTAAGTTTCAACGGTTGGGTCATATATTCGTACCAACATGTATTTAGCGATATTCATCTGATATTACTAGGTTGCACCGCTTTTAACAGTGAAACGATTGACTGTGGGACTTAATTGAACTAACTTTTGACTGTGACCTTATAAATGTGATAAATGAAAAAATTAGACTCCAAGAAATAGCATTCTTCTTAATTTGACATGATTGCATAAACTCAGCGGTTACACTGAGCGCTGTTGTAGCGCTTCATTTAAAAAGTTAAATTAATAAGTCATTTTTTACTGTGGGACCAATCCTAGCCGTTATCGCGCCCTGAAGAAATAGCGACAGTTTCAAAAACTTCTTTTAATTGACATTCTAACGGTGTCAGTCCGTTTGAGTTACAACGGTTGCGTCACATATTTGTACCAACATGAATTTAGCGATATCTTTCTGATATTCCTAGGTTGAAGCGCCTTTAACAATTAAACGATTGACTGTGGGACTTAATTGAACTAACTTTGGACTGTGACCTGATAAATGTGATAAAGGAGGCAATTGGACTCCAAGAAAAAACATTCTTCTTAATTTGACATGATTGCCTAAACTCAGCGTTTACACTGGGCGCTGTTGTAGCGCTTCATTTAAAAATTAAGATAAGAAAGTCATTTTTTACTGTGGGACCAATCCTAGCCGTTATCACGCGCTGAAGAAATAGTGACAGTTTCAAAAACTACATTTCACTGACTTTCTAACGGTGTCAGTCCGTTTAAGTTTCAACGGTTGGGTCATATATTCGTACCAACATGTATTTAGCGATATTCATCTGATATTACTAGGTTGCACCGCTTTTAACAGTGAAACGATTGACTGTGGGACTTAATTGAACTAACTTTTGACTGTGACCTTATAAATGTGATAAATGAAAAAATTAGACTCCAAGAAATAGCATTCTTCTTAATTTGACATGATTGCATAAACTCAGCGGTTACACTGAGCGCTGTTGTAGCGCTTCATTTAAAAAGTTAAATTAATAAGTCATTTTTTACTGTGGGACCAATCCTAGCCGTTATCGCGCCCTGAAGAAATAGCGACAGTTTCAGAAACTTCATTTCATTGACTTTCTAACGGTGTCAGTCCGTTTGAGTTACAACGGTTGCGTCACATATTCGTACCAACATGAATTTAGCGATATTTTTCTGATATTACTAGGTTTCATCGCCTTTAACAATAAAATGATTGACTGTGGGACTTAATTGAACTAACTTTTGACTGTGACCTGATAAATGTGATGAATGAAAAAATTGGACTCCAAGAAATAGCATTCTTCTTAATTTGACATGATTGCCTAAACTCAGCGTTTACACTGGGCGCTGTTGTAGCGCTTCATTTAAAAATTAAGATAAGAAAGTCATTTTTTACTGTGGGACCAATCCCAGCCGTTATCACGCGCTGAAGAAATAGCGACAGTTTCAAAAACTACATTTCATTGACTTTCTAACGGTGTCAGTCCGTTTGAGTGTAAACGGTTGTGTAACATATTCCTACCAACATGTATTTAGCGATATTCCTCTGACATTACTAGATTGCATCGCTTTTAACAGTGAAATGATTGACTGTGGGACTTAATTGCACTAACTTTGGATTGTGACCTGATAGATGTGATAAATGAGAAGATTGGACTCCAAGAAATAACATTCTTCTTAACTTGACGTGATTGCCGGAACTCAGCGATTACACTGGGCGCTGTGGTAGCGCTTCATTTAAAAATTTAAATTAATAAGTCTTTTTTTACTGTGGGACCTATCCTAGCCGTTATCGCGCCCTGAAGAAATAGCAGCAGTTTCAAAAACTACATTTCATTGACTTTCTAACGGTGTCAGTCCGTTTGAGTTACAACGGTTGCGTCACATATTCGTACCAACATGAATTTAGCGATATTTTTCTGATATTACTAGGTTGCATCGCCTTTAACAATGAAACGATTGACTGTGGGACTTAATTGAACTAACTTTGGACTGTGACCTGATAAATGTGATAAAAGAGACAATTGGACTCAAAGAAATAGCATTCTTCTTATTTTGACATGATTGCATAAACTCAGCGATTACACTGAGCGCTGTTGTAGCGCTTCATTTAAAAATTTAAAATAATAAGTCATTTTTTACTGTGGGACCAATCCTAGCCGTTATCGCGCCCTGAAGAAATAGCGACAGTTTCAAAAACTTCTTTTAATTGACTTTCTAACGGTGTCAGTCCGTTTGAGTTACAACGGTTGCGTCACATATTTGTACCAACATGAATTTAGCGATATCTTTCTGATATTCCTAGGTTGAATCGCCTTTAACAATTAAACGATTGACTGTGGGACTTAATTGAACTAACTTTGGACTGTGACCTGATAAATGTGATAAAGGAGGCAATTGGACTCCAAGAAAAAACATTCTTCTTAATTTGACATGATTGCCTAAACTCAGCGTTTACACTGGGCGCTGTTGTAGCGCTTCATTTAAAAATTAAGATAAGAAAGTCATTTTTTACTGTGGGACCAATCCCAGCCGTTATCACGCGCTGAAGAAATAGCGACAGTTTCAACAACTACATTTCATTGACTTTCTAACGGTGTCAGTCCGTTTGAGTGTAAACGGTTGGGTAACATATTCCTACCAACATGTATTTAGCGATATTCCTCTGACATTACTAGATTGCATCGCTTTTAACAGTGAAATGATTGACTGTGGGACTTAATTAAACTAAGTTTGGATTGTGACCTGATAAATGTGATAAATGAGAAGATTGGACTCCAAGAAATAACATTCTTCTTAACTTGACGTGATTGCCGGAACTCAGCGATTACACTGGGCGCTGTGGTAGCGCTTCATTTAAAAATTTAAATTAATAAGTCTTTTTTTACTGTGGGACCTATCCTAGCCGTTATCGCGCCCTGAAGAAATAGCGGCAGTTTCAAAAACTACATTTCATTGACTTTCTAACGGTGTCAGTCCGTTTGAGTTACAACGGTTGCGTCACATATTCGTACCAACATGAATTTAGCGATATTTTTCTGATATTACTAGGTTGCATCGCCTTTAACAATGAAACGATTGACTGTGGGACTTAATTGAACTAACTTTGGACTGTGACCTGATAAATGTGATAAAGGAGACAATTGGACTCCAAGAAATAGCATTCTTCTTAATTTGACATGATTGCATAAACTCAGCGATTACACTGAGCGCTGTTGTAGCGCTTCATTTAAAAATTTAAATTAATAAGTCATTTTTTACTGTGGGACCAATCCTAGCCGTTATCGCGCCCTGAAGAAATAGCGACAGTTTCAAAAACTACATTTCATTGACTTTCTAACGGTGTCAGTCCGTTTGAGTTTAAACGGTTGGGTCACATATTCGTACCAACATGTATTTAGCGATATTCATCTGACATTACTAGGTTGCATCACTTTTAGCAGTGAAATGATTGACTGTGGGACTTAATTGAACTAACTTTTGACTGTGACCTGATAAATGTGATAAATGAAAAAATTGGACTCCAAGAAATAGCATTCTTCTTAATTTGACATGATTGCCTAAACTCAGCGATTACACTGGGCGCTGTTGTAGCGCTTCATTTGAAAATTTAAATTAATAAGTCATTTTTTACTGTGGGACCAATCCTAGCCGTTATCGCACCCTGAAGAAATAGCGACAGTTTCAAAAACTTCTTTTAATTGACTTTCTAACGGTGTCAGTCCGTTTGAGTTACAACGGTTGCGTCACATATTTGTACCAACATGAATTTAGCGATATCTTTCTGATATTCCTAGGTTGAATCGCCTTTAACAATTAAACGATTGACTGTGGGACTTAATTGAACTAACTTTGGACTGTGACCTGATAAATGTGATAAAGGAGGCAATTGGACTCCAAGAAAAAACATTCTTCCTAATTTGACATGATTGCCTAAACTCAGCGTTTACACTGGGCGCTGTTGTAGCGCTTCATTTAAAAATTAAGATAAGAAAGTCATTTTTTACTGTGGGACCAATCCTAGCCGTTATCACGCGCTGAAGAAATAGTGACAGTTTCAAAAACTACATTTCACTGACTTTCTAACGGTGTCAGTCCGTTTAAGTTTCAACGGTTGGGTCATATATTCGTACCAACATGTATTTAGCGATATTCATCTGATATTACTAGGTTGCACCGCTTTTAACAGTGAAACGATTGACTGTGGGACTTAATTGAACTAACTTTTGACTGTGACCTTATAAATGTGATAAATGAAAAAATTGGACTCCAAGAAATAGCATTCTTCATAATTTGACATGATTGCATAAACTCAGCGATTACACTGAGCGCTGTTGTAGCGCTTCATTTAAAAATTTAAATTAATAAGTCATTTTTTACTGTGGGACCAATCCTAGCCGTTATCGCGCCCTGAAGAAATAGCGACAGTTTCAGAAACTTCATTTCATTGACTTTCTAACGGTGTCAGTCCGTTTGAGAGACAACGGTTGCGTCACATATTCGTACCAACATGAATTTAGCGATATTTTTCTGATATTACTAGGTTTCATCGCCTTTAACAATAAAATGATTGACTGTGGGACTTAATTGAGCTAACTTTTGACTGTGACCTGATAAATGTGATGAATGAAAAAATTGGACTCCAAGAAATAGCATTCTTCTTAATTTGACATGATTACCTAAACTCAGCGTTTACACTGGGCGCTGTTGTAGCGCTTCATTTAAAAATTTTAATTAATAATTCATTTTTTACTGTGGAACCAATCCTAGCCGTTATCGCGCCCTGAAGAAATAGCGACAGTTTCAAAAACTTCTTTTCATTGACTTTCTAGCGGTGTCAGTCCGTTTGAGTTACAACAGTTGGGTCACATATTTGTACCAGCATGAACTTAGCGATATTTTTCTGATATTACTAGGTTGCATCGCCT
Organism: Hydractinia symbiolongicarpus; assembly: GCF_029227915.1. Taxonomy (NCBI): domain Eukaryota; kingdom Metazoa; phylum Cnidaria; class Hydrozoa; order Anthoathecata; family Hydractiniidae; genus Hydractinia; species Hydractinia symbiolongicarpus. Next base: position 38,314,358 of record NC_079876.1, on the reverse strand, counting down.
TTAACAATGAAACGATTGACTGTAGGACTTAATTGAACTAACTTTGGACTCTGACCTGATAAATGTGATAAAGGAGACAATTGGACTCCAAGAAAAAACATTCCTCTTAATTTGACATGATCGCCTAAACTCAGCGATTACACTGGGCGCTGTGGTAGCGCTTCATTTAAAAATTAAGATAAGAAAGTCATTTTTTACTGTGGGACCAATCCTAGCCGTTATCACGCGCTGAAGAAATAGCGACAGTTTCAAAAACTACATTTCATTGACTTTCTAACGGTGTCAGTCCGTTTGAGTTACAACGGTTGCGTCACATATTCGTACCAACATGAATTTAGCGATATTTTTCTGATATTCCTAGGTTACATCGCCTTTAACAATTAAACGATTGATTGTGGGACTTAATTGAACTAACTTTGGACTGTGACCTGATAAATGTGATAAATGAGAAAATTGGAATTCAAGAAATAACATTCTTCTTAATTTGACATGATTGCCGCAACTCAGCGATTTCACCGGCCGCTGTGGTAGCGCTTCAATTCAAAATTAAGATAAAAAACTCATTTTTTGTCGAGGGACCAATCCTAGCCGTTAGCGCGCGCTGAAGAACTAGTGACAGTTTCCAAAACTACATTTCACTGACTTTCTAACGGTTTCAGTACGTTTAAGTTTCAACGGTTGGGTCATATATTCGTACCAACATGTATTTAGCGATATTCATCTGATATTACTAGGTTGCACCGCTTTTAACAGTGAAACGATTGACTGTGGGACTTAATTGAACTAACTTTTGACTGTGACCTGATAAATGTGATAAATGAAAAAATTGGACTCTAAGAAAAAACATTCTTCTTAATTTGACATGATTGCCTAAACTCAGCGTTTACACTGGGCGCTGTTATAGCGCTTCATTTAAAAATTTAAATTAATAATTCATTTTTTACTGTGGAACCAATCCTAGCCGTTATCTCGCCCTGAAGAAATAGCGACAGTTTCAAAAAATTCTTTTCATTGACTTTCTAGCGGTGTCTGTCCGTTTGAGTTACAACGGTTGCGTCACATATTTGTACCAGCATGAACTTAGCGATATTTTTCTGATATTACTAGGTTGCATCGCCTTTAACAATGAAACGATTGACTGAAGGACTTAATTGAACTAACTTTGGACTCTGACCTGATAAATGTGATAAAGGAGACAATTGGACTCCAAGAAAAAACATTCCTCTTAATTTGACATGATTGCCTAAACTCAGCGATTACACTGGGCGCTGTGGTAGCGCTTCATTTAAAAATTAAGATAAGAAAGTCATATTTTACTGTGGGACCAATCCTAGCCGTTATCACGCGCTGAAGAAATAGCGACAGTTTCAAAAACTACATTTCATTGGCTTTCTAACGGTGTCAGTCCGTTTGAGTTACAACGGTTGCGTCACATATTCGTACCAACATGAATTTAGCGATATTTTTCTGATATTCCTAGGTTGCATCGCCTTTAACAATTAAACGATTGACTGTGGGACTTAATTGCACTAACTTTGGACTGTGACCTGATAAATGTGATAAATGAGAAAATTGGAATTCAAGAAAAAACATTCTTCTTAATTTGACATGATTGCCGCAACTCAGCGATTACACCGGCCGCTGTGGTAGCGTTTCAATTCAAAATTAAGATAAAAAACTCATTTTTTGCTGAGGGACCAATCCTAGCCGTTAGCGCGCGCTGAAGAACTAGTGACAGTTTCCAAAACTACATTTCACTGACTTTCTAACGGTTTCAGTACGTTTAAGTTTCAACGGTTGGGTCATATATTCGCGCCAACATGTATTTAGCGATATTCATCCGATATTACTAGGTTGCACCGCTTTTAACAGTGAAACGATTGACTGTGGGACTTAATTGAACTAACTTTTGACTGTGACCTGATAAATGTGATAAATGAAAAAACTGGACTCCAAGAAATAGCATTCTTCTTTATTTGAGGTGATTGCATAAACTCAGCGATTAGACTGAGCGCTGTTGTAGCGCTTCATTTAAAAATTTAAATTAATAAGTCATTTTTTACTGTGGGACCAATCCTAGCCGTTATCGCGCCCTGAAGAAATAGCGACAGTTTCAGAAACTTCATTTCATTGACTTTCTCACGGTGTCAGTCCGTTTGAGTTACAACGGTTGCGTCACATATTCGTACCAACATGAATTTAGCGATATTTTTCTGATATTACTAGGTTTCATCGCCTTTAACAATAAAATGATTGACTGTGGGACTTAATTGAACTAACTTTTGACTGTGACCTGATAAATGTGATGAATGAAAGAATTGGACTCCAAGAAATAGCATTCTTCTTTATTTGACATGATTGCCTAACTCAGCGTTTACACTGGGCGCTGTTGTAGCGCTTCATTTAAGAATTTAAATTAATAAGTCATTTTTTACTGTGCGACCAATCCTAGCCGTTATCGCGCCCTGAAGAAATAGCGACAGTTTCAAAAACTTCTTTTCATTGACTTTCTAACGGTGTCAGTCCGTTTGAGTTACAACGGTTGCCTCACATATTCGTACCAACATGAATTTAGCGATATTTTTCTGATATTTCTAGGTTGCATTGCCTTTAACAATTAAACGATTGACTGTGGGACTTAATTGAACTAACTTTGGACTGTGACCTGATAAATGTAATAAAGGAGGCAATTGGACTCTAAGAAAAAATATTCTTCTTAATTTGACATGATTGCCGAAATTCAGCGATTACACTGGGCACTGTGGTAGCGCTTCATTTAAGAATTAAGATAAGAAAGTCATATTTTACCGTGGTACCAATCCTAGCCCTTATCTCGCGCTGAAGAAATAGCGACAGTTTCAAAAACTACATTTCATTGACTTTCTAACGGTGTCAGTCCGTTTGAGTTACAACGGTTGCGTCACATATTCGTACCAACATGAATTTAGCGATAATTTTCTGATATTCCTAGGTTGCATCGCCTTTAACAATTAAACGATTGACTGTGGGACTTAATTGAACTAACTTTGGACTGTGACCTGATAAATGTAATAAAGGAGGCAATTGGACTCTAAGAAAAAACATTCTTCTTAATTTGACATGATTGCCGAAATTCAGCGATTACACTGGGCGCTGTGGTAGCGCTTCATTTAAGAATTAAGATAAGAAAGTCATATTTTACCGTGGGACCAATCCTAGCCGTTATCTCGCGCTGAAGAAATAGCGACAGTTTCAAAAACTACATTTCATTGACTTTCTAACGGTGTCAGTCCGTTTGAGTTTAAACAGTTGGGTCACATATTCGTACCAACATGTATTTAGCGATATTCATCTGACATTACTAGGTTGCATCACTTTTAACAGTGAAATGATTGACTGTGGGACTTAATTGAACTAACTTTTGACTGTGACCTGATAAATGTGATAAATGAAAAAATTGGACTCCAAGAAATAGCATTCTTCTTAATTTGACATGATTGCCTAAACTCAGCGGTTACACTGGGCGCTGTTGTAGCGCTTCATTTAAAAATTTAAATTAATAAGTCAGTTTTTACTGTGGGACCAATCCTAGCCGTTATCGCGCCCTGAAGAAATAGCGACAGTTTCAGAAACTTCATTTCATTGACTTTCTAACGGTGTCAGTCCGTTTGAGTTACAACGGTTGCGTCACATATTCGTACCAACATGAATTTAGCGATATTTTTCTGATATTACTAGGTTTCATCGCCTTTAACAATAAAATGATTGACTGTGGGACTTAATTGAACTAACTTTTGACTGTGACCTGATAAATGTGATGAATGAAAGAATTGGACTCCAAGAAATAGCATTCTTCTTAATTTGACATGATCGCCTAAACTCAGTTTTACACTGGGCGCTGTTGTAGCGCTTTATTTAAAAATTTAAATTAATAAGTCATTTTTTACTGTGGGACCAATCCTAGCCGTTATCGCGCGCTGAAGAAATAGCGACAGTTTCAAAAACTACATTTCAATGACTTTCTAACGGTGTCAGTCCGTTTGAGTTTCAACGGTTGGGTCACATATTCGTACCAACATGTATTTAGCGATATTTTTCCGATATTACTAGGTTGCATCGCCTTTAACAATGAAACGATTGACGTTGGGACTTAATTGAACTAACTTTGGACTGTGACCTGATGAATGTGATAAATGATACAATTGGACTCCAAGAAAAAACATTCTTCTTAATTTGACATGATTGCCGAAATTCAGCGATTACACTGGGCGCTGTGGTAGCGCTTCATTTAAGAATTAATAAAAGAAAGTCATATTTTACCGTGGGACCAATCCTAGCCGTTATTGCGCCCTGAAGAATTAGCGACAGTTTCAAAAACTACATTTCATTGACTTTCTAACGGTGTCAGTCCGTTTGAGTTTTAACGGTTGGGTCACATATTCGTACCAACATGTATTTAGCGATATTTTTCCGATATTACTAGGTTGCATCGCCTTTAACAATGAAAGGATTGACTGTGGGACTTAATTGAACTAACTTTGGACTGTGACCTGATGAATGTGATAAATGAGAAAATTGGACTCCAAGAAAAAACATTGTTCTTAATTTGACATGATTGCCGAAACTCAGCGACTACACTTGGCGCTGTGGTAGCGCTTCATTTAAGAATTAAGATGAAAAATTCATTTTTTTACTGTGGGACAAATCCTAGCCGTTATCGCGCGCTGAAGAAATAGCGACAGTTTCAAAAACTACATTTCATTGACTTTTTAAAAGTATCAATCCGTTTGAGTTGCAACGCTTGAGTCACATATTCCTACCAACATGTATTTCTTGATATTTTTCCGATATTACTAGGTTGCATCGCCTTTAACAATGAAACGATTGACTGTGGGACTTAATTGAACTAACTTTTGACTGTGACCTGATAAATGTGATAAATGAAAAAATTGGACTCCAAGAAATAGCATTCTTCTTAATTTGACATGATTGCCTAAACTCAGCGTTTACACTGGGCGCTGTTGTAGCGCTTCATTTAAAAATTTAAATTAATAAGTCATTTTTTTGCTGTGGGACCAATCTTAACCGTTATTGCGCACTGAAGAAATAGCGACAGTTTCAAAAACTACATTTCATTGACTTTCTAACGGTGTCAGTCCGTTTGAGTTACAACGGTTGCGTCACATATTCGTACCAACATGAATTTAGCGATATTTTTCTGATATTACTAGGTTGCAGCGCCTTTAACAATGAAACGATTGACTGTGGGACTTACTTGAACTAACTTTGGACTGTGACCTGATGAATGTGATAAATGAGACAATTGGACTCCAAGAAAAAACATTCTTCTTAGTTTGACATGATCGCCGAAATTCAGCGATTACAATGGGCGCTGTGGTAGCGCTTCATTTAAGAATTCAGATAAGAAAGTCATATTTTACCGTTGGACTAATCCTAGCCGTTATCTCGCGCTGAAGAAATAGCGACAGTTTCATAAACTACATTTCATTGACTTTCTAACGGTGTCAGTCCGTTTGAGTTTAAACGGTTGGGTCACATATTCGTACCAACATGTATTTAGCGATATTCATCTGACATTACTAGGTTGCATCGCTTTTAACAGTGAAATGATTGACTGTGGGACTTAATTGAACTAACTTTAGACTCTGACCTGATTAATGTGATAAATGAGAAAATTGGAATTCAAGAAATAACATTCTTCTTAATTTGACATGATTGCCGGAACTCAGCGATTACACCGGCCGTTTTGGTGGCGCTTCAATTCAAAATTAAGATAAAAAACTCATTTTTTGCTGAGGGACCAATCCTAGCCGTTAGCGCGCGCTGAAGAAATAGTGACAGTTTCAAAACTACATTTCATTGACTTTCTAACGGTGTCAGTCCGTTTAAGTTTCAACGGTTGGGTCATATATTCGTACCAACATGTATTTAGAGATATTCATCTGATATTACTAGGCTGCACCTCTTTTAACAGTGAAACGATTGACTGTGGGACTTAATTGAACTAACTTTTGACTGTGACCTGATAAATGTGATAAATGAAAAAATTGGACTCCAAGAAATAGCATTCTTCTTAATTTGACATGATTGCCTAAACTCAGCAATTACACTGGGCGCTGTTGTAGCGCTTCATTTAAAAATTTAAATTAATAAGTCATTTTTTACTGTGGGACCAATCCTAGCCGTTATCTCGCGCTGAAGAAATAGCGACAGTTTCATAAACTACATTTCATTGACTTTCTAACGGTGTCAGTCCGTTTGAGTTACAACAGTTGCGTCACATATTCGTATCAACATGAATTTAGCGATATTTTTCTGATATTACTAGGTTGCATCGCCTTTAACAATGAAACGATTGACTGTGGGATTTAATTGAACTAACTTTGGACTGTGACCTGATGAATGTGATAAATGAGAGAATTGGACTCCAAGAAATAACATTGTTCTTAATTTGACATGATTGCCGAAACTCAGCGACTACACTGGTCGCTGTGGTAGCGCTTCATTTAAGAATTAACATGAAAAAGTCATTTTTTTACTGTGGGACCAATCCTAGCCGTTATCGCGCGCTGAAGAAATAGCGACAGTTTCAAAAACTACATTTCATTGACTTTCTCACGGTGTCAGTCCGTTTGAGTTTTAACGGTTGGGTCACATATTCGTACCAACATGTATTTAGCGATATTTTTCCGATATTACTAGGTTGCATCGCCTTTAACAATGAAACGATTGACTGTAGGACTTAATTGAACTAACTTTGGACTGTGACCTGATGAATGTGATAAATGAGACAATTGGACTCCAAGAAAAAACATTGTTCTTAATTTGACATGATTGCCGAAACTCAGCGACTACACTTGGCGCTGTGGTAGCGCTTCATTTAAGAATTAGGATGAAAAAGTCATTTTTATACTGTGGGACCAATCCTAGCCGTTATCGCGCCCCGAAGAAATAGCGACAGTTTCAAAAACCACGTTTCATTGACTTTTTAACAGTATCAATCCGTTTGAGTTACAACGGTTGAGTCACATATTCCTACCAACATGTATTTCTTGATATTTTTCAGGTATTACTAAGTTGTATGGCTTTTAACAGCGAAACGATTGACTGTGGGAATTAATTGAACTGAGTATGGACTGTGACCTTATAAATATGAAAGTGAGACAATTGGACCCTTAGAAATAACATTCTTCTTAATTTGACATGATTGCCGAAACTCAGCGATTACACTGGGCGCTGTGGTAGCGCTTCATTTAAGAATAAAGATGAAAAAGTCATTTTTTTACTGTGGGACCAATCCTAGCCGTTATCGCCCGCTGAAGAAATAGCGGCAGTTTCAAAAACTACATTTCATTGACTTTCTAACGGTGTCAGTCCGTTTGAGTTTCAACGGTTGGGTCACATATTCGTACCAACATGTATTTAGCGATATTTTTCCGATATTACTAAGTTGCATCGCCTTTAACAATGAAATGATTGACTGTGGGACTTAATTGAACTAACTTTGGACTGTGACCTGATGAATGTGATAAATGAGACAATTGGACTCCAAGAAAAAACATTCTTCTTAATTTGACATGATTGCCGAAACTCAGCGACTACACTTGGCGCTGTGGTACCGCTTCATTTAAGAATTAAGATAAAAAAGTCATTTTTTTACTGTGGGACCAATCCTAGCCGTTATCGCGCGCTGAAGAAATAGCGACAGTTTCAAAAACTACATTTCATTGACTTTTTAACAGTATCAATCCGTTTGAGTTACAACGGTTGCGTCACATATTCGTACCAACATGAATTTAGCGATATTTTTCTGATATTACTAGGTTGCATCGCCTTTAACAATGAAACGATTGACTGTGGGACTTAATTGAACTAACTTTGGACTGTGACGTGATGAATGTGATAAATGAGACTATTGGACTCCAAGAAATAACATTGTTCTTATATTGACATGATTGCCGAAACTCAGCGACTACACTGGTCGCTGTGGTAGCGCTTCATTTAAGAATTAAGATGAAAAAGTCATTTTCTTACTGTGGGATCAATCCTAGCCGTTATCGCGTGCTGAAGAAATAGCGACAGTTTCAAAAACTACATTTCATTGACTTTCTAACGGTGTCAGTCCGTTTAAGTTTCAACGGTTGGGTCATATATTCGTACCAACATGTATTTAGAGATATTCATCTGATATTACTAGGCTGCACCTCTTTTAACAGTGAAACGATTGACTGTGGGACTTAATTGAACTAACTTTTGACTGTGACCTGATAAATGTGATAAATGAAAAAATTGGACTCCAAGAAATAGCATTCTTCTTAATTTGACATGATTGCCTAAACTCAGCAATTACACTGGGCGCTGTTGTAGCGCTTCATTTAAAAATTTAAATTAATAAGTCATTTTTTACTGTGGGACCAATCCTAGCCGTTATTGCGCCCTGAAGAAATAGCAACAGTTTCAAAAACTGCATTTCATTGACTTTCTAACGGTGTCAGTCCGTTTGAGTTACAACAGTTGCGTCACATATTCGTATCAACATGAATTTAGCGATATTTTTCTGATATTACTAGGTTGCATCGCCTTTAACAATGAAACGATTGACTGTGGGATTTAATTGAACTAACTTTGGACTGTGACCTGATGAATGTGATAAATGAGAGAATTGGACTCCAAGAAATAACATTGTTCTTAATTTGACATGATTGCCGAAACTCAGCGACTACACTGGTCGCTGTGGTAGCGCTTCATTTAAGAATTAACATGAAAAAGTCATTTTTTTACTGTGGGACCAATCCTAGCCGTTATCGCGCGCTGAAGAAATAGCGACAGTTTCAAAAACTACATTTCATTGACTTTCTCACGGTGTCAGTCCGTTTGAGTTTTAACGGTTGGGTCACATATTCGTACCAACATGTATTTAGCGATATTTTTCCGATATTACTAGGTTGCATCGCCTTTAACAATGAAACGATTGACTGTAGGACTTAATTGAACTAACTTTGGACTGTGACCTGATGAATGTGATAAATGAGACAATTGGACTCCAAGAAAAAACATTGTTCTTAATTTGACATGATTGCCGAAACTCAGCGACTACACTTGGCGCTGTGGTAGCGCTTCATTTAAGAATTAAGATGAAAAAGTCATTTTTTTACTGTGGGACCAATCCTAGCCGTTATCGCGCCCTGAAGAAATAGCGACAGTTTCAAAAACCACGTTTCATTGACTTTTTAACAGTATCAATCCGTTTGAGTTACAACGGTTGAGTCACATATTCCTACCAACATGTATTTCTTGATATTTTTCAGGTATTACTAAGTTGTATGGCTTTTAACAGCGAAACGATTGACTGTGGGAATTAATTGAACTGAGTATGGACTGTGACCTTATAAATATGAAAGTGAGACAATTGGACCCTTAGAAATAACATTCTTCTTAATTTGACATGATTGCCGAAACTCAGCGATTACACTGGGCGCTGTGGTAGCGCTTCATTTAAGAATAAAGATGAAAAAGTCATTTTTTTACTGTGGGACCAATCCTAGCCGTTATCGCCCGCTGAAGAAATAGCGGCAGTTTCAAAAACTACATTTCATTGACTTTCTAACGGTGTCAGTCCGTTTGAGTTTCAACGGTTGGGTCACATATTCGTACCAACATGTATTTAGCGATATTTTTCCGATATTACTAAGTTGCATCGCCTTTAACAATGAAATGATTGACTGTGGGACTTAATTGAACTAACTTTGGACTGTGACCTGATGAATGTGATAAATGAGATAATTGGACTCCAAGAAAAAACATTCTTCTTAATTTGACATGATTGCCGAAACTCAGCGACTACACTTGGCGCTGTGGTACCGCTTCATTTAAGAATTAAGATAAAAAAGTCATTTTTTTACTGTGGGACCAATCCTAGCCGTTATCGCGCGCTGAAGAAATAGCGACAGTTTCAAAAACTACATTTCATTGACTTTTTAACAGTATCAATCCGTTTGAGTTACAACGGTTGCGTCACATATTCGTACCAACATGAATTTAGCGATATTTTTCTGATATTACTAGGTTGCATCGCCTTTAACAATGAAACGATTGACTGTGGGACTTAATTGAACTAACTTTGGACTGTGACGTGATGAATGTGATAAATGAGACTATTGGACTCCAAGAAATAACATTGTTCTTATATTGACATGATTGCCGAAACTCAGCGACTACACTGGTCGCTGTGGTAGCGCTTCATTTAAGAATTGAGATGAAAAAGTCATTTTCTTACTGTGGGATCAATCCTAGCCGTTATCGCGCGCTGAAGAAATAGCGACAGTTTCAAAAACTACATTTCATTGACTTTCTAACGGTGTCAGTCCGTTTGAGTTTCAACGGTTGGGTCACATATTCGTACCAACATGTATTTAGCGATATTTTTCCGATATTACTAGGTTGCATCGCCTTTAACAATGAAATGATTGACTGCGGGACTTAATTGAACTGAGTATGGACTGTGACCTTAGAAATATGAAAGTGAGACAATTGGACTCTTAGAAATAACATTATTCTTATTTTGACATGATTGCCGAAACTCAGCGATTACACTGGGCGCTGTGGTAGCGCTTCATTCAAGAATTAAGATAAGAAAGTCATTTTTTTGCTGTGGGACCAATCCTAGCCGTTATTGCGCCCTGAAGAAATAGCGACAGTTTCAAAAACTACATTTCTTTGACTTTCTAACGGTGTCAGTCCGTTTGAGTTTCAACGGTTGCGTCACATATTCGTACCAACATGAATTTAGCGATATTTTTCTGATATTACTAGGTTGCATCGCTTTTAACAATAAAACGATTGACTGTGGGACTTAATTGAACTAACTTTGGATTGTGACCTGAGAAATGTGATAAATGAGAAGATTGGACTCCAAGAAATAACATTCTTCTTAACTTGACGTGATTGCCGGAACTCAGCGATTACACTGGGCGCTGTGGTAGCGCTTCATTTAAAAGTTTAGGTAAATAAGTCATTCTTTACTGTGGGACCAATCCTAGCTGTTATCGCGCGCTGAAGAAATAGCGACAGTTTCACAAACTACATTTCATTGACTTTCCAACAGTATCAATCTGTTTGAGTTACAACGGTTGAGTCATATATTCGTACCAACATGTATTTCTTGATATTTTTCAGGTATTACTAGGTTGTATGGCTTTTAACAGCGAAACAATTGACTGTGGGACTTAATTGAACTAACTTTTGACTGTGACCTGATAAATGTGATAAATGAAAAAATTGGACTCCAAGAAATAGCATTCTTCTTAATTTGACATGATTGCCTAAACTCAGCGATTACACTGGGCGCTGTTGTAGCACTTCATTTAAAAATTTAAATTAATAAGTTTTTCGTTACTGTGGGACCAATCCTAGCCGTTATCGCGCCCTGAAGAAATAGCGACAGTTTCAAAAACCTTATTTCATTGACTTTCTAACGGTGTCAGTCCGTTTGAGTCACAACGGTTGTGTCACATATTCGTACCAACATGTATTTAGCGAAATTTTTCTCATATTACTAGGTTGCATCGCTTATAACAGTGAAACGATTGACTGTGAGACTTAATTGAACTAACTTTGGACTGTTACCTGATAAATGTGATAAAGGAGACAATTGGACTCCAAGAAAAAACAATCTTCTTAATTTGACATGATTGCCGAAACTCAGCGATTATACTGGGCGCTGTGGTAGCGCTTCATTTAAGAATTAAGATAAGAAAGTCATTTTTTACTGTGGGACCAATCCTAGCCGTTATCACGTGCTGAAGAAATACCGACAGTTTCAAAAACTACATTTCATTGACTTTCCAACGGTGTCAGTCCGTTTGAGTTACAACGGTTGGGTCACATATTCGTACCAACATGTTTTTAGCGATATTTTTCCGATATTACTAAGTTGCATCGCCTTTAACAATGAAACGATTGACTGTGGGACTTAATTGAACTAACTTTGGACTTTGACCTGATGAATGTGATAAATGAGACAATTGGACTCCAAGAAATAACATTGTTCTTAATTTGACATGATTGCCGAAACTCAGCGATTACACTGGGCGCTGTGGCAGCGCTTCATTTAAAAGTTTAGGTGAATAAGTCATTCTTTACTGTGGGACCAATCCTAGCCGTTATCGCGCGCTGAAGAAATAGCGACAGTTTCAAATACTACATTTCATTGACTTTCTAACAGTATCAATCCGTTTGAGTTACAACGGTTGAGTCACATATTCGTACCAACATGTATTTAGCGATATTTATCTGATATTACTAGGTTGCAGCGCTTTTAACAGTGAAACGATTGACTGTGGGACTTAATTGAACCAACCTTGGACTTTGACCTGATCAATGTGATAAATGAAAAAATTGGACTCCAAGAAATAGTATTCTTCTTAATTTGACATGATTGCCTAACCTCAGCGATTAGACTGGGCGCTGTTGTAGCGCTTCATTTAAAAATTTAAATTAATATGTCATTTTTTACTGTGGGACCAATCCTAGCCGTTATCGCGCGCTGAAGAAATAGCGACAGTTTCAAAAACTACATTTCATTGACTTTCTAACAGTGTCAGTCCGTTTGAGTTTAAACGGTTGTGTCACATATTCGTACCGACATGTATTTCTTGATACTTTTCGGGTATTTCTAGGTTGTATGGCTTTTAACAGCGAAACGATTGACTGCGGGACTTAATTGAACTGACTATGGACTGTGACCCTGTAAATGTGAAAGCGAGACAATTGGACTACACGAAATAACATTGTTCTTAATTTCACATGATTGCCGAAACTCAGCGACTACACTTGGCGCTGTGGTAGCGCTTCATTTAAGAATTAAGATGAAAAAGTCATTTTTTACTGTGGGACCAATCCTAGCCGTTATCGCGCGCTGAAGAAATAGCGACAGTTTCAAAAACTACATTTCATTGACTTTTTAACAGTATCAATCTGTTTGAGTTACAACGCTTGAGTCACATATTCCTACCAACATCTATTTCTTGATATTTTTCAGGTATTACCAAATTGTATGGCTTTTAACAGCGAAACGATTGACTGTGGAATTAATTGAACTGAGTATGGACTGTGACCTTATAAATATGAAAGTGAGACAATTGGACTCTTAGAAATAACATTCTTCTTAATTTGACATGATTGCCGAAACTCAGCGATTACACTGGGCGCTGTGGTAGCGCTTCATTCAAGAATTAAGATAAGAAAGTCATTTTTTTGCTGTGGGACCAATCCTAGCCGTTATTGCGCCCTGACGAAATAGCGACAGTTTCAAAAACTACATTTCTTTGACTTTCTAACGGTGTCAGTCCGTTTGAGTTACAACGGTTGCGTCACATATTCGTACCAACATGAATTTAGCGATATTTTTCTGATATTACTAGGTTGCATCGCTTTTAACAATGAAACGATTGACTGTGGGACTTAATTGAACTAACTTTGGATTGTGACCTGATAAATGTGATAAATGAGAAGATTGGACTCCAAGAAATAACATTCTTCTTAGCTTGACGTGATTGCCAGAACTCAGCGATTACACTGGGCGCTGTGGTAGCGCTTCATTTAAAAGTTTAGGTAAATAAGTCATTCTTTACTGTGGGACCAATCCTAGCTGTTATCGCGCGCTGAAGAAATAGCGACAGTTTCACAAACTACATTTCATTGACTTTCCAACAGCATCAATCCGTTTGAGTTACAACGGTTGAGTCATATATTCGTACCAACATGTATTCCTTGATATTTTTCAGGTATTACTAGGTTGTATGGCTTTTAACAGCGAAACAATTGACTGTGGGACTTAATTGAACTAACTTTTGTCTGTGACCTGATAAATGTGATAAATGAAAAAATTGGACTCCAAGAAATAGCATTCTTCTTAATTTGACATGATTGCCTAAACTCAGCGATTACACTGGGCGCTGTTGTAGCACTTCATTTAAAAATTTAAATTAATAAGTCTTTTTTTACTGTGGGACCAATCCTAGCCGTTATCGCGCGCTGAAGAAATAGCGACAGTTTCAAATACTACATTTCATTGACTTTCTAACAGTATCAATCCGTTTGAGTTACAACGATTGAGTCACATATTTGTACCAACATGTATTTAGCGATATTTATCTGATATTACTAGGTTGCATCGCTTTTAACAGTGAAACGATTGACTGTGGGACTTAATTAAACCAACCTTGGACTTTGACCTGATCAATGTGATAAATAAGAAAATTGGACTCCAAGAGATAGTATTCTTCTTAATTTGACATGATTGCCTAACCTCAGCGATTAGACTGGGCGCTGTTGTAGCGCTTCAATTAAAAATTTAAATTAATATGTCATTTTTTACTGTGGGAACAATCCTAGCCGTTATCGCGCGCTGAAGAAATAGCGACAGTTTCAAAAACTACATTTCATTGACTTTCTAACGGTGTCAGTCCGTTTGAGTTTAAACGGTTGTGTCACATATTCGTACCAACATGTATTTCTTGATACTTTTCGGGTATTTCTAGGTTGTATGGCTTTTAACAGCGAAACGATTGACTGCAGGACTTAATTGAACTGACTATGGACTGTGACCCTGTAAATGTGAAAGCGAGACAATTGGACTCCACGAAATAACATTGTTCTTAATTTGACATGATTGCCGAAACTCAGCGACTACACTGGTCGCTGTGGAAGCGCTTCAATTATAAATTAAGATAAGAAAGTCATTTTTTACTTAGGCACCAATCCTAGCTGTTAGCGCGCGCCGAAGAAATAAAAACAGTTTCAAATTCTACATTTCACTGACTATCTAACGGTGTCAGTTCGTTTAAGTTTCAACGCTTGATTCACATATTCGTACCAACATGTATTTAGAGATATTTATCTGATATTACTAGGATGCATCACTTTTAACAATGAGACGATTGACTGTGGGACTTAATTGAACTAACTTTGGACTGTGACCTGATAAATGTGATAAAGGAGACAATTGGACTCCAAGAAAAAACAATCTTCTTAATTTGACATGATTGCCGAAACTCAGCGATTATACTGGGCGCTGTGGTAGCGCTTCATTTAAGAATTAAGATAAGAAAGTCATTTTTTACTGTGGGACCAATCCTAGCCGTTATCACGCGCTGAAGAAATACCGACAGTTTCAAAAACTACATTTTATTGACTTTCCAACGGTGTCAGTCCGTTTGAGTTGCAACGGTTGGGTCACATATTCGTACCAACATGTTTTTAGCGATATTTTTCCGATATTACTAGGTTGCATCGCCTTTAACAATGAAACAATTGACTGTGGGACTTAATTAAACTAACTTTGGATTGTGACCTGATGAATGTGATAAATGAGACAATTGGGCTCCAAGAAATAACATTGTTCTTAATTTGACATGATTGCCGAAACTCAGCGATTACACTGGGCGCTGTGGCAGCGCTTTATTTAAAAGTTTAGGTAAATAAGTCATTCTTTACTGTGGGACCAATCCTAGCCGTTATCGCGCGCTGAAGAAATAGCGACAGTTTCAAATACTACACTTCATTGACTTTCTAACAGTATCAATCCGTTTGAGTTACAACGGTTGAGTCACATATTCGTACCAACATGTATTTAGCGATATTTATCTGATATTACTAGGTTGCATTGCTTATAACAGTGAAACGATTGACTGTGGGACTTAATTGAACTAACTTTGGACTGTGACCTGATGAATGTGATAAATGAGACAATTGGGCTCAAAGAAATAACATTGTTCTTAATTTGACATGATTGCCGAAACTCAGCGATTACACTGGGCGCTGTGGCAGCGCTTTATTTAAAAGTTTAGGTAAATAAGTCATTCTTTACTGTGGGACCAATCCTAGCCGTTATCGCGCGCTGAAGAAATAGCGACAGTTTCAGATAATACACTTCATTGACTTTCTAACAGTATCAATCCGTTTGAGTTACAACGGTTGAGTCACATATTCGTACCAACATGTATTTAGCGATATTTATGTGATATTACTAGGTTGCATTGCTTTTAACAGTGAAACGATTGACTGTGGGACTTAATAGAACCAACCTTGGACTTTGACCTGATCAATGTGATAAATGAGAAAATTGGACTCCAAGAAATAGTATTCTTCTTAATTTGACATGATTGCCTAACCTCAGCGATTAGACTGGGCGCTGTTGTAGCGCTTCATTTAAAAATTTAAATTAATATGTCATTTTTTACTGTGGGACCAATCCTAGCCGTTATCGCGCGCTGAAGAAATAGCGACAGTTTCAAAAACTACATTTCATTGACTTTGTAACGGTGTCAGTCCGTTTGAGTTTAAACGGTTGGGTCACATATTCGTACCAACATGTATTTCTTGATACTTTTCGGGTATTTCTAGGTTGTATGGCTTTTAACAGCGAAACGATTGACTGCGGGACTTAATTGAACTAACTTTGGACTGTGACGTGATAAATGTGATAAAGGAGACAATTGGACTCCAAGAAAAAACATTCTTCTTAATTTGACATAATTGCCGAAACTCAGCGATTACACTGGGCGCTGTGGTAGCATCTTCATTTAAGAATTAAGATAAGAAAGTCATTTTTTACTGTGGGACCAATCCTAGCCGTTATCACGCGCTGAAGAAATAGCGACAGTTTCCAAAACTACATTTCACTGACTTTCTAACGGTGTCAGTCCGTTTAAGTTTCAACGGTTGTGTCATATATTCGTACCAACATGAATTTAGCGATATTCATCTGATATTACTAGGTTGCACCGCTTTTAACAGTGAAACGATTGACTGTGGGACTTAATTGAACTAACTTTGGACTGTGACCTGATAAATGTGATAAATGAAAAAATTGGACTCCAAGAAATAGCATTCTTCTTAATTTGACATGATTGCATAAACTCAGCGATTACACTGGGCGCTGTTGTAGCGCTTCATTTAAAAATTTAAATTAATAAGTCATTTTTTACTGTGGGACCAATCCTAGCCGTTATCGCGCCCCGAAGAAATAGCGACAGTTTCAGAAACTTCATTTCACTGACTTTCTAACGGTGTCAGTCTGTTTGAGTTACAACGGTTGCGTCACATATTCGTACCAACATGAATTTAGCGATATTTTTCTGATATTACTAGGTTTCATCGCCTTTAACAATAAAATGATTGACTGTGGGACTTAATTGAACTAACTTTTGACTGTGACCTGATAAATGTGATAAATGAAAAAATTGGACTCCAAGAAATAGCATTCTTCTTAATTTGATATGATTGCCTAAACTCAGCGTTTACACTGGGCGCTGTTGTAGCGCTTCATTTAAAAATTTAAATTAATAAGTCATTTTTTACTGTGGGACCAATCCTAGCCGTTATCGCGCACTGAAGAAATAGCGACAGTTTCAAAAACTTCTTTTCATTGACTTTCTAACGATGCCAGTCCGTTTGAGTTGAAACGGTTGAGTCACATATTTGTACCAGCATGAACTTAGCGATATTTTTCTGATATTACTAGGTTGCATCGCATTTAACAATGAAACGATTGACCGTAGGACTTAATTGAACTAACTTTTTACTGTGACCTGATAAATGTGATGAATGAAAGAATTGGACTCCAAGAAATAGCATTCTTCTTAATTTGACATGATTGCCTAAAGTCTGCGTTTACACTGGGCGCTGTTGTAGCGCTTCATTTAAAAATTTATATTAATAAGACATTTTTTACTGTGGGACCAATCCTAGCCGTTATCGCGCCCTGAAGAAATAGCGACAGTTTCAAAAACTACATTTCATTGACTTTCTAACGGTGTCAGTCCGTTTGAGTTTAAACGGTTGGGTCACATATTCGTAACAACATGTATTTAGCGATATTCATCTGACATTACTAGGTTGCATCGCTTTTAACAGTGAATTGATTGACTGTGGGACTTAATTGAACTAACTTTGGACTGTGACCTGATTAATGTGATAAATGAGAAAATTGAAATTCAAGAAATAACATTCTTCTTAATTTGACATGATTGCCGGAACTCAGCGATTACACCGGCCCTTGTGGTGGCGCTTCAATTTAAAATTAACATAAAAAACTCATTTTTTGCTGAGGGACCAATCCTAGCCGTTAGCGCGCGCTGAAGGAATAGTGACAGTTTCAAAAACTACATTTCATTGACTTTCTAACGGTGTCAGTCCGTTTAAGTTTCAACGGTTGGGTCATATATTCGTACCAACATGTATTTAGCGATATTCATCTGATATTACTAGGTTGCACCTCTTTTAACTGTGAAGCGATTGACTGTGGGACTTAATTGAACTAACTTTTGACTGTGACCTGATAAATGTGATAAATGAAAAAATTGGACTCCAAGAAATAGCACTCGTCTTAATTTGACATGATTGACGAAACTCAGCGATTACACCGGCCGCTGTGGTAGCGCTTCAATTCAAAATTAAGATAAAAAACTCATTTTTTGCTGAGGGACTAATCCTAGCCGTTAGCGCACGCTGAAGAAATAGTGAAAGGTTCAAAAACTACATTTCATTGACTTTCTAACGGTGTCAGTCCGTTTAAGTTTCAACGGTTGGGTCATATATTCGTACCAACATGTATTTAGCGATATTCATCTGATATTACTAGGTTGCACCTCTTTTAACTGTGAAGCGATTGACTGTGGGACTTAATTGAACTAACTTTTGACTGTGACCTGATAAATGTGATAAATGAAAAAATTGGACTCCAAGAAATAGCACTCGTCTTAATTTGACATGATTGACGAAACTCAGCGATTACACCGGCCGCTGTGGTAGCGCTTCAATTCAAAATTAAGATAAAAAACTCATTTTTTGCTGAGGGACTAATCCTAGCCGTTAGCGCACGCTGAAGAAATAGTGAAAGGTTCAAAAACTACATTTCATTGACTTTCTAACGGTGTCAGTCTGTTTAAGTTTCAACGGTTGGGTCACATATTTGTACCAGCATGAACTTAGCGATATTTTTCTGATATTACTAGGTTGCATCGCATTTAACAATGAAACGATTGACCGTAGGACTTAATTGAACTAACTTTTGACTGTGACCTGATAAATGTGATAAATGAAAAAATTGGACTCCAAGAAATAGCATTCTTCTTAATTTGATATGATTGCCTAAACTCAGCGTTTACACTGGGCGCTGTTGTAGCGCTTCATTTAAAAATTTATATTAATAAGTCATTTTTTACTGTGGGACCAATCCTAGCCGTTATCGCGCCCTGAAGAAATAGCGACAGTTTCAAAAACTACATTTCATTGACTTTCTAACGGTGTCAGTCCGTTTGAGTTTAAACGGTTGGGTCACATATTCGTAACAACATGTATTTAGCGATATTCATCTGACATTACTAGGTTGCATCGCTTTTAACAGTGAATTGATTGACTGTGGGACTTAATTGAACTAACTTTGGACTGTGACCTGATTAATGTGATAAATGAGAAAATTGGAATTCAAGAAATAACATTCTTCTTAATTTGACATGATTGCCGGAACGCAGCGATTACACCGGCCGTTGTGGTGGCGCTTCAATTTAAAATTAAGATAAAAAACTCATTTTTTGCTGAGGGACCAATCCTAGCCGTTAGCGCGCGCTGAAGAAAAAGTGACAGTTTCAAAAACTACATTTCATTGACTTTCTAACGGTGTCAGTCCGTTTAAGTTTTAACGGTTGGGTCATATATTCGTACCAACATGTATTTAGCGATATTCATCTGATATTACTAGGTTGCATCGCTTTTAACAGTGAATTGATTGACTGTGGGACTTAATTGAACTAACTTTGGACTGTGACCTGATTAATGTGATAAATGAGAAAATTGGAATTCAAGAAATAACATTCTTCTTAATTTGACATGATTGCCGGAACTCAGCGATTACATCGGCCGTTGTGGTGGCGCTTCAATTTAAAATTAAGATAAAAAACTCATTTTTTGCTGAGGGACCAATCCTAGCCGTTAGCGCGCGCTGAAGAAAAAGTGACAGTTTCAAAAACTACATTTCATTGACTTTCTAACGGTGTCAGTCCGTTTAAGTTTTAACGGTTGGGTCATATATTCGTACCAACATGTATTTAGCGATATTCATCTGATATTACTAGGTTGCACCTCTTTTAACTGTGAAGCGATTGACTGTGGGACTCAATTGAACTAACTTTTGACTGTGACCTGATAAATGTGATAAATGAAAAAATTGGACTCCAAGAAATAGCACTCGTCTTAATTTGACATGATTGACTAAACTCAGCGATTACACTGGTCCATGTTGTAGCGCTTCATTTAAAAGTTTAAATTAATAAGTCATTTTTTAATGTGGGACCAATCCTAGCCGTTATTGCGCCCTGGAGAAATAGCGACAGTTTCAAAAACTACATTTCATTGACTTTCTAACGGTGTCAGTCCGTTTGAGTTACAACGGTTGCGTCACATATTCGTACCAACATGAATTTAGCGATATTTTTCTGATATTACTAGGTTGCATCGCCTTTAACAATGAAACGATTGACTGTGGGACTTAAATGAACTAACTTTGGACTGTGATCTGATGAATGTGATAAATGAGACAATTGGACGCCAAGAAATAACATTGTTCTTAATTTGACATGATTGCCGAAACTCAGCGACTACACTGGTCGCTGTGGTAGCGCTTCATTTAAGAATTAAGATGAAAAAGTCATTTTTTTACTGTGGAACCAATCCTAGCCGTTATCGCGCACTGAAAAAATAGCGACAGTTTCAAAAACTACTTTTCATTGACTTTTTAACAGTATCAATCCGTTTGAGTTACAACGGTTGCGTCACATATTCGTACCAACATGAATTTAGCGATATTTTTCTGATATTACTAGGTTGCAGCGCCTTTACAATAAAACAATTGACTGTGGGACTTAATTGAACTAACTTTGGACTGTGACCTGATGAATGTGATAAATGAGACAATTGGATTCCAAGAAATAACATTGTTCTTAATTTGACATGATTGCCGAAACTCAGCGACTACACTGGTTGCTGTGGTAGCGCTTCATTTAAGAATTAACATGAAAAGTCATTTTTTTACTGTGGGACCAATCCTATTTGTTATCGCGCGCTGAAGAAATAGCGACAGTTTCAAAAACTACATTTCATTGACTTTCTAACGGTGTCAGTCCGTTTCAGTTTTAATGGTTGGGTCACATATTCGTACCAACATGTATTTAGCGATATTTTTCCGATATTACTAGGTTGCATCGCCTTTAACAATGAAACGAGTGACTGTGGGACTTAATTGAACTAACTTTGGACTGTGACCTGATGAATGTGATAAATGAGACAATTGGACTCCAAGAAAAAACATTGTTCTTAATTTGACATGATTGCCGAAACTCAGCGACTACACTTGGCGCTGTGGTAGCGCTTCATTTAAAAATTAAGATGAAAAAGTCATTTTTTTACTGTGGGACCAATCCTAGCCGTTATTGCGCCCTGAAGAAATAGCGACAGTTTCAAAAACTACATTTCATTGACTTTCTAACGGTGTCAGTCCGTTTGAGTTACAACGGTTGCGTCACATATTCGTACCAACATGAATTTAGCGATATTTTTCTGATATTACTAGGTTGCATCGCCTTTGACAATGAAACGATTGACTGTGGGACTTAATTGAACTAACTTTGGACTGTGACCTGATGAATGTGATAAATGAGACAATTGGACTCCAAGAAAAAACATTGTTCTTAATTTAACATGATTGCCGAAACTCAGCGACTACACTTGGCGCTGTGGTAGCGCTTCATTTAAAAATTAAGATGAAAAAGTCATTTTTTTACTGTGGGACCAATCCTAGCCGTTATTGCGCCCTGAAGAAATAGCGACAGTTTCAAAAACTACATTTCATTGACTTTCTAACGGTGTCAGTCCGTTTGAGTTACAACGGTTGCGTCACATATTCGTACCAACATGAATTTAGCGATATTTTTCTGATATTACTAGGTTGCATCGCCTTTGACAATGAAACGATTGACTGTGGGACTTAATTGAACTAACTTTGGACTGTGACCTGATGAATGTGATAAATGAGACAATTGGACTCCAAGAAATAACATTGTTCTTAATATGACATGATTGCCGAAACTCAGCGACTACACTAGTCGCTGTGGTAGCGCTTCATTTAAGAATTAAGATGAAAAAGCCATTTTTTTACTGTGGCACCAATCCTAGCCGTTATCGTGCGCTGAAGAAATAGTGACAGTTTCAAAAACTACATTTCACTGACTTTCTAACGGTGTCAGTCCGTTTAAGTTTCAAAGGTTGTGTCATATATTCTTACCAACATGTATTTAGCGATATTCATCTGATATTACTAGGTTGCACCGCTTTTAACAGTGAAACGATTGACTGTGGGACTTAATTGAACTAACTTTTGACTGTGACCTGATAAATGTGATAAATGAAAAAATTGGACTCCAAGAAATAGCATTCTTCTGAATTTGACATGATTGCCTAAACTCAGCGTTTACACTGGGCGCTGTTGTAGCGCTTTATTTAAAAATTTAAATTAATAAGTCATTTTTTACTGGGGACCAATCCTAGCCCTTATCGCGCCCTGAAGAAATAGCGACAGTTACAAAAACTTCTTTTCATTGACTTTCTAACGGTGTCAGTCCGTTTGAGTTACCACGGTTGCGTCACATATTCGTACCAACATGAATTTAGCGATATTTTTCTGATATTCCTAGGTTGCATTGCCTTAAACAATTAAACGATTGACTGTGGGACTTAATTGAACTAACTTTGGACTGTGACCTAATAAATGTGATAAATGAGAAAATTGGAATTCAGGAAATAACATTCTTCTTAATTTGACATGATTGCCGGAACTCAGCGATTACACCGGCCGCTGTGGTAGCGCTTCAATTCAAAATTAAGATAAAAAACTCATTTTTTGCTGAGGGACTAATCCTAGCCGTTAGCGCGCGCTGAAGAAATAGTGACAGCTTCAAAAACTACATTTCACTGACTTTCTAACGGTGTCTGTCCGTTTAAGTTTCAACGGTTGGGTCATATATTCGTACCAACATGTATTCAGCGATATTCATCTGATATTACTAAGTTGCACCACTTTTAACAGTGAAAAGATTGACTGTGGGACTTAATTGAACTAACTTTTGACTGTGAACTGATAAATGTGATAAATGAAAAAATTGGACTCCAAGAAATAGCATTCTTCTTAATTTGACATGATTGCATAAACTCAGCGATTACACTGACCGCTGTTGTAGCGCTTCATTTAAAAATTTAAATTAATAAGTCATTTTTTACTGTGGGACCAATCCTAGCCGTTATCGCGCCCTGAAGAAATAGCGACAGTTTCAAAAACTACATTTCATTGACTTTCTAACGGTGTCAGTCCGTTTGAGTTTAAACGGTTGGGTCACATATTCGTACCAACATGTATTTAGCGATATTCATCTGACATTCATAGGTTGCATCGCTTTTAACAGTGAAATGATTGACTGTGGGACTTAATTGAACTAACTTTTGTCTGTGACCTGATAAATGTGATAAATGAAAAAATTGGACTCCAAGAAATAGCATTCTTCTTATTTTGACATGATTGCCTAAACTCAGCGTTTACACTGGGCGTTGTTGTAGCGCTTTATTTAAAAATTTAAATTAATAAGTCATTTTTTACTGTGGCACCAATCGTAGCCGTTATCGCGCCATGAAGAAATAGCGACAGTTTCAAAAACTTCTTTTCATTGACTTTCTAACGGTGTCAGTCCGTTTGAGTTACAACGGTTTCGTCACATATTCGTACCAACATGAATTTAGCGATATTTTTCTGATATTCCTAGGTTGCATCGCCTTAAACAATTAAACGATTGACTGTGGGACTTAATTGAACTAACTTTGGACTGTGACCTGATAAATGTGATAAAGTAGGCAATTGGATTCCAAGAAAAAACATTCTTCTTAATTTGACATGATTGCCGAAATTCAGCGATTACACTGGGCGCTGTGGTAGCGCTTCATTTAAGAATTAAGATAAGAAAGTCATATTTTACCGTGGGACCAATCCTAGCCGTTATCATGCGCTGAAGAAATAGCGACAGTTTCAAAAACTACATTTCATTGACTTTCTAACGGTGTCAGTCCGTTTGAGTTTAAACAGTTGGGTCACATATATGTACCAACATGTATTTAGCGATATTCATCTGACATTACTAGGTTGCATCGCTTTTAACAGTGAATTGATTGACTGTAGGACTTTATTGAACTAACTTTGGACTGTGACCTGATTAATGTGATAAATGAGAAAATGGGAATTCAAGAAATAACATTCTTCTTAATTTGACATGATTGCCGGAACTCAGCGATTACACCGGCCGTTGTGGTGGCGCTTCAATTCAAAATTAAGATAAAAAACTCATTTTTTGCTGAGGGACCAATCCTAGCCGTTAGCGCGCCCTGAAGAAATAGCGACAGTTTCAAAAACTACATTTCATTGACTTTCTAACGGTGTCAGTCCGTTTGAGTTACAACGGTTGCGTCACATATTCGTACCAACATGAATTTAGCGATATTTTTCTGATATTACTAGGTTGCATCGCCTTTGACAATGAAACGATTGACTGTGGGACTTAATTGAACTAACTTTGGACTGTGACCTGATGAATGTGATAAATGAGACAATTGGACTCCAAGAAATAACATTGTTCTTAATATGACATGATTGCCGAAATTCAGCGATTACACTGGGCGCTGTGGTAGCGCTTCATTTAAGAATTAAGATAAGAAAGTCATATTTTACCGTGGGACCAATCCTAGCCGTTATCATGCGCTGAAGAAATAGCGACAGTTTCAAAAACTACATTTCATTGACTTTCTAACGGTGTCAGTCCGTTTGAGTTTAAACAGTTGGGTCACATATATGTACCAACATGTATTTAGCGATATTCATCTGACATTACTAGGTTGCATCGCTTTTAACAGTGAATTGATTGACTGTAGGACTTTATTGAACTAACTTTGAACTGTGACCTGATTAATGTGATAAATGAGAAAATGGGAATTCAAGAAATAACATTCTTCTTAATTTGACATGATTGCCGGAACTCAGCGATTACACCGGCCGTTGTGGTGGCGCTTCAATTCAAAATTAAGATAAAAAACTCATTTTTTGCTGAGGGACCAATCCTAGCCGTTAGCGCGCCCTGAAGAAATAGCGACAGTTTCAAAAACTACATTTCATTGACTTTCTAACGGTGTCAGTCCGTTTGAGTTACAACGGTTGCGTCACATATTCGTACCAACATGAATTTAGCGATATTTTTCTGATATTACTAGGTTGCATCGCCTTTGACAATGAAACGATTGACTGTGGGACTTAATTGAACTAACTTTGGACTGTGACCTGATGAATGTGATAAATGAGACAATTGGACTCCAAGAAATAACATTGTTCTTAATATGACATGATTGCCGAAACTCAGCGACTACACTAGTCGCTGTGGTAGCGCTTCATTTAAGAATTAAGATGAAAAAGCCATTTTTTTACTGTGGCACCAATCCTAGCCGTTATCGTGCGCTGAAGAAATAGTGACAGTTTCAAAAACTACATTTCACTGACTTTCTAACGGTGTCAGTCCGTTTAAGTTTCAAAGGTTGTGTCATATATTCTTACCAACTTGTATTTAGCGATATTCATCTGATATTACTAGGTTGCACCGCTTTTAACAGTGAAACGATTGACTGTGGGACTTAATTGAACTAACTTTTGACTGTGACCTGATAAATGTGATAAATGAAAAAATTGGACTCCAAGAAATAGCATTCTTCTGAATTTGACATGATTGCCTAAACTCAGCGTTTACACTGGGCGCTGTTGTAGCGCTTTATTTAAAAATTTAAATTAATAAGTCATTTTTTACTGGGGACCAATCCTAGCCCTTATCGCGCCCTGAAGAAATAGCGGCAGTTACAAAAACTTCTTTTCATTGACTTTCTAACGGTGTCAGTCCGTTTGAGTTACCACGGTTGCGTCACATATTCGTACCAACATGAATTTAGCGATATTTTTCTGATATTCCTAGGTTGCATTGCCTTAAACAATTAAACGATTGACTGTGGGACTTAATTGAACTAACTTTGGACTGTGACCTAATAAATGTGATAAATGAGAAAATTGGAATTCAGGAAATAACATTCTTCTTAATTTGACATGATTGCCGGAACTCAGCGATTACACCGGCCGCTGTGGTAGCGCTTCAATTCAAAATTAAGATAAGAAACTCATTTTTTGCTGAGGGACTAATCCTAGCCGTTAGCGCGCGCTGAAGAAATAGTGACAGCTTCAAAAACTACATTTCACTGACTTTCTAACGGTGTCTGTCCGTTTAAGTTTCAACGGTTGGGTCATATATTCGTACCAACATGTATTCAGCGATATTCATCTGATATTACTAAGTTGCACCACTTTTAACAGTGAAAAGATTGACTGTGGGACTTAATTGAACTAACTTTTGACTGTGAACTGATAAATGTGATAAATGAAAAAATTGGACTCCAAGAAATAGCATTCTTCTTAATTTGACATGATTGCAAAAACTCAGCGATTACACTGACCGCTGTTGTAGCGCTTCATTTAAAAATTTAAATTAATAAGTCATTTTTTACTGTGGGACCAATCCTAGCCGTTATCGCGCCCTGAAGAAATAGCGACAGTTTCAAAAACTACATTTCATTGACTTTCTAACGGTGTCAGTCCGTTTGAGTTTAAACGGTTGGGTCACATATTCGTACCAACATGTATTTAGCGATATTCATCTGACATTCATAGGTTGCATCGCTTTTAACAGTGAAATGATTTACTGTGGGACTTAATTGAACTAACTTTTGTCTGTGACCTGATAAATGTGATAAATGAAAAAATTGGACTCCAAGAAATAGCATTCTTCTTATTTTGACATGATTGCCTAAACTCAGCGTTTACACTGGGCGTTGTTGTAGCGCTTTATTTAAAAATTTAAATTAATAAGTCATTTTTTACTGTGGGACCAATCGTAGCCGTTATCGCGCCATGAAGAAATAGCGACAGTTTCAAAAACTTCTTTTCATTGACTTTCTAACGGTGTCAGTCCGTTTGAGTTACAACGGTTTCGTCACATATTCGTACCAACATGAATTTAGCGATATTTTTCTGATATTCCTAGGTTGCATCGCCTTAAACAATTAAACGATTGACTGTGGGACTTAATTGAACTAACTTTGGACTGTGACCTGATGAATGTGATAAATGAGACAATTGGACTCCAAGAAATAACATTGTTCTTAATATGACATGATTGCCGAAACTCAGCGACTACACTAGTCGCTGTGGTAGCGCTTCATTTAAGAATTAAGATGAAAAAGCCATTTTTTTACTGTGGCACCAATCCTAGCCGTTATCGTGCGCTGAAGAAATAGTGACAGTTTCAAAAACTACATTTCACTGACTTTCTAACGGTGTCAGTCCGTTTAAGTTTCAAAGGTTGTGTCATATATTCTTACCAACTTGTATTTAGCGATATTCATCTGATATTACTAGGTTGCACCGCTTTTAACAGTGAAACGATTGACTGTGGGACTTAATTGAACTAACTTTTGACTGTGACCTGATAAATGTGATAAATGAAAAAATTGGACTCCAAGAAATAGCATTCTTCTGAATTTGACATGATTGCCTAAACTCAGCGTTTACACTGGGCGCTGTTGTAGCGCTTTATTTAAAAATTTAAATTAATAAGTCATTTTTTACTGGGGACCAATCCTAGCCCTTATCGCGCCCTGAAGAAATAGCGGCAGTTACAAAAACTTCTTTTCATTGACTTTCTAACGGTGTCAGTCCGTTTGAGTTACCACGGTTGCGTCACATATTCGTACCAACATGAATTTAGCGATATTTTTCTGATATTCCTAGGTTGCATTGCCTTAAACAATTAAACGATTGACTGTGGGACTTAATTGAACTAACTTTGGACTGTGACCTAATAAATGTGATAAATGAGAAAATTGGAATTCAGGAAATAACATTCTTCTTAATTTGACATGATTGCCGGAACTCAGCGATTACACCGGCCGCTGTGGTAGCGCTTCAATTCAAAATTAAGATAAGAAACTCATTTTTTGCTGAGGGACTAATCCTAGCCGTTAGCGCGCGCTGAAGAAATAGTGACAGCTTCAAAAACTACATTTCACTGACTTTCTAACGGTGTCTGTCCGTTTAAGTTTCAACGGTTGGGTCATATATTCGTACCAACATGTATTCAGCGATATTCATCTGATATTACTAAGTTGCACCACTTTTAACAGTGAAAAGATTGACTGTGGGACTTAATTGAACTAACTTTTGACTGTGAACTGATAAATGTGATAAATGAAAAAATTGGACTCCAAGAAATAGCATTCTTCTTAATTTGACATGATTGCAAAAACTCAGCGATTACACTGACCGCTGTTGTAGCGCTTCATTTAAAAATTTAAATTAATAAGTCATTTTTTACTGTGGGACCAATCCTAGCCGTTATCGCGCCCTGAAGAAATAGCGACAGTTTCAAAAACTACATTTCATTGACTTTCTAACGGTGTCAGTCCGTTTGAGTTTAAACGGTTGGGTCACATATTCGTACCAACATGTATTTAGCGATATTCATCTGACATTCATAGGTTGCATCGCTTTTAACAGTGAAATGATTTACTGTGGGACTTAATTGAACTAACTTTTGTCTGTGACCTGATAAATGTGATAAATGAAAAAATTGGACTCCAAGAAATAGCATTCTTCTTATTTTGACATGATTGCCTAAACTCAGCGTTTACACTGGGCGTTGTTGTAGCGCTTTATTTAAAAATTTAAATTAATAAGTCATTTTTTACTGTGGGACCAATCGTAGCCGTTATCGCGCCATGAAGAAATAGCGACAGTTTCAAAAACTTCTTTTCATTGACTTTCTAACGGTGTCAGTCCGTTTGAGTTACAACGGTTTCGTCACATATTCGTACCAACATGAATTTAGCGATATTTTTCTGATATTCCTAGGTTGCATCGCCTTAAACAATTAAACGATTGACTGTGGGACTTAATTGAACTAACTTTGGACTGTGACCTGATAAATGTGATAAAGTAGGCAATTGGATTCCAAGAAAAAACATTCTTCTTAATTTGACATGATTGCCGAAATTCAGCGATTACACTGGGCGCTGTGTTAGCGCTTCATTTAAGAATTAAGATAAGAAAGTCATATTTTACCGTGGGACCAATCCTAGCCGTTATCATGCGCTGAAGAAATAGCGACAGTTTCAAAAACTACATTTCATTGACTTTCTAACGGTGTCAGTCCGTTTGAGTTTAAACAGTTGGGTCACATATATGTACCAACATGTATTTAGCGATATTCATCTGACATTACTAGGTTGCATCGCTTTTAACAGTGAATTGATTGACTGTAGGACTTTATTGAACTAACTTTGGACTGTGACCTGATTAATGTGATAAATGAGAAAATGGGAATTCAAGAAATAACATTCTTCTTAATTTGACATGATTGCCGGAACTCAGCGATTACACCGGCCGTTGTGGTGGCGCTTCAATTCAAAATTAAGATAAAAAACTCATTTTTTGCTGAGGGACCAATCCTAGCCGTTAGCGCGCGCTGAAGAAATAGTGACAGTTTCAAAAACTACATTTCATTGACTTTCTAACGGTGTCAGTCCGTTTAAGTTTCAACGGTTGGGTCATATATTCGTACCAACATGTATTTAGCGATATTCATCTGGTATTACTAGGTTGCACCTCTTTTAACAGTGAAACGATTGACTGTGGGACTTAATTGAACTAACTTTTGACTGTGACCTGATAAATGTGATAAATGAAAAAATTGGACTCAAAGAAATAGCACTCGTCTTAATTTGACATGATTGCCTAAACTCAGCGATTACACTGGTCCCTGATGTAGCGCTTCATTTAAAAGTTTAAATTAATAAGTCATTTTTTACTGTGGGACCAATCCTAGCCGTTATTGCGCCCTGAAGAAATAGCGACAGTTTCAAAAACTACATTTCATTGACTTTCTAACGGTGTCAGTCCGTTTGAGTTACAACGGTTGCGTCACATATTCGTACCAACATGAATTTAGCGATATTTTCCTGATATTACTAGGTTGCATCGCCTTTAACAATGAAACGATTGACTGTGGGACTTAATTGAACTAACTTTGGACTGTGATCTCATGAATGTGATAAATGAGACAATTGGACTCCAAGAAATAGCATTCTTCTTAATTTGACATGATTGCATAAACTCAGCGATTACACTGACCGCTGTTGTAGCGCTTCATTTAAAAATTTAAATTAATAAGTCATTTTTTACTGTGGGACCAATCCTAGCCGTTATCGCGCCCTGAAGAAATAGCGACAGTTTCAAAAACTACATTTCATTGACTTTCTAACGGTGTCAGTCCGTTTGAGTTTACACGGTTGGGTCACATATTCGTACCAACATGTATTTAGCGATATTCATCTGACATTACTAGGTTGCATCGCTTTTAACAGTGAAATGATTGACTGTGGGACTTAATTGAACTAACTTTTGTCTGTGACCTGATAAATGTGATAAATGAAAAAATTGGACTCCAAGAAATAGCATTCTTCTTAATTTGACATGATTGCCTAAACTCAGCGTTTACACTGGGCGCTGTTGTAGCGCTTTATTTAAAAATTTAAATTAATAAGTCATTTTTTACTGTGGGACCAATCGTAGCCGTTATCGCGCCCTGAAGAAATAGCGACAGTTTCAAAAACTACATTTCATTGACTTTCTAACGGTGTCAGTCCGTTTGAGTTACAACGGTTGCGTCACATATTCGTACCAACATGAATTTAGCGATATTTTCCTGATATTACTAGGTTGCATCGCCTTTAACAATGAAACGATTGACTGTGGGACTTAATTGAACTAACTTTTGTCTGTGACCTGATAAATGTGATAAATGAAAAAATTGGACTCCAAGAAATAGCATTCTTCTTAATTTGACATGATTGCCTAAACTCAGCGTTTACACTGGGCGCTGTTGTAGCGCTTTATTTAAAAATTTAAATTAATAAGTCATTTTTTACTGTGGGACCAATCGTAGCCGTTATCGCGCCATGAAGAAATAGCGACAGTTTCAAAAACTTCTTTTCATTGACTTTCTAACGGTGTCAGTCCGTTTGAGTTACAACGGATTCGTCACATATTCGTACCAACATGAATTTAGCGATATTTTTCTGATATTCCTAGGTTGCATCGCCTTAAACAATTAAACGATTGACTGTGGGACTTAATTGAACTAAGTTTGGACTGTGACCTGATAAATGTGATAAAGTAGGCAATTGGATTCCAAGAAAAAACATTCTTCTTAATTTGACATGATTGCCGAAATTCAGCGATTACACTGGGCGCTGTGGTAGCGCTTCATTTAAGAATTAAGATAAGAAAGTCATATTTTACCGTGGGACCAATCCTAGCCGTTATCATGCGCTGAAGAAATAGCGACAGTTTCAAAAACTACATTTCATTGACTTTCTAACGGTGTCAGTCCGTTTGAGTTTAAACAGTTGGGTCACATATTCGTACCAACATGTATTTAGCGATATTCATCTGACATTACTAGGTTGCATCGCTTTTAACAGTGAATTGATTGACTGTAGGACTTAATTGAACTAACTTTGGACTGTGACCTGATTAATGTGATAAATGAGAAAATTGGACTCCAAGAAATAACATTGTTCTTAATTTGACATGATTGCCGAAACTCAGTGACTACACTGGTCGCTGTGGTAGCGCTTCATTTAAGAATTAAGATGAAAAAGTCATTTTTTTACTGTGGGACCAATCCTAGCCGTTATCGCGCACTGAAAAAATAGCGACAGTTTCAAAAACTACTTTTCATTGACTTTTTAACATTATCAATCCGTTTGAGTTAAAACGGTTGCGTCACATATTCGTACCAACATGAATTTAGCGATATTTTTCTGATATTACTAGGTTGCATCGCCTTTAACAATGAAACGATTGACGTTGGGACTTAATTGAACTAACTTTGGACTGTGACCTTATAAATGTTATAAGTGAGACAAGTGGACTCCAAGAAATAACATTCTTTTTAACTTGACATGATTGCCGGAACTCAGCGATTACACTGGGCGCTGTGGTAGCGCTTTATTTAAGAATTTAGATAAATAAGTCATTTTTTACTGTGGGACCAATCCTAGCCGTTATTGCGCCCTGAAGAAATAGCGACAGTATCAAAAACTACATTTCATTGACTTTCTAACGGTGTCAGTCCGTTTGAGTTACAACCGTTGCGTCACATATTCGTACCAACATGAATTTAGCGATATTTTTCTGATATTACTAGGTTGCATCGCCTTTAACAATGAAACGATTGACTGTGGGACTTAATTGAACTAACTTTGGACTGTGAGATGATGAATGTAATAAATGAGACAATTGGATTCCAAGAAATAACATTGTTCTTAATTTGACATGATTGCCGAAACTCAACGACTACACTTAGCGCTGTGGTAGCGCTTCATTTAAGAATTAAGATGAAAAAGTCATTTTTTTACTGTGGGACAAATCCTAGCCGTTATCGCGCGCTGAAGAAATAGCGACAGTTTCAAAAACTACATTTCATTGACTTTTTAACAGTATCAATCCGTTTGAGTTACAACGCTTGAGTCACATATTCCTACCAACATGTATTTAGCGATATTCATCTGATATTACTAGGTTGCACCTCTTTTAACAGTGAAACGATTGACTGTGGGACTTAATTGAACTAACTTTTGACTGTGACCTGATAAATGTGATAAATGAAAAAATTGGACTCCAAGAAATAGCACTCGTCCTAATTTGACATGATTGCCTAAACTCAGCGATTACACTGGTCCCTGATGTAGCGCATCAATTAAAAGTTTAAATTAATAAGTCATTTTTTACTGTGGGACCAATCCTAGCCGTTATTGCGCCCTGAAGAAATAGCGACAGTTTCAAAAACTACATTTCATTGACTTTCTAACGGTGTCAGTCCGTTTGAGTTACAACGGTTGCGTCACATATTCGTACCAACATGAATTTAGCGATATTTTTCTGATATTACTAGGTTGCATCGCCTTTAACAATGAAACGATTGACTGTGGGACTTAATTGAACTAACTTTGGACTGTGACCTGATGAATGTATAAAATGAGACAATTGGATTCCAAGAAATAACATTGTTCTTAATTGGACATGATTGCCGAAACTCAACGACTACACTTGGCGCTGTGGTAGCGCTTCATTTAAGAATTAAGATGAAAAAGTCATTTTTTTACTGTGGGACAAATCTTAGCCGTTATCGCGCGCTGAAGAAATAGCGACAGTTTCAAAAACTACATTTCATTGACTTTTTAACAGTATCAATCCGTTTGAGTTACAACGCTTGAGTCACATATTCCTACCAACATGTATTTCTTGATATTTTTCAGGTATTACTAAGTTGTATGGCTTTTAACAGCGAAACGATTGACTGTGGGAATTAATTGAACTGAGTATGGACTGCGACCTTATAAATATGAAAGTGAGACAATTGGACTCTTAGAAATAACATTCTTCTTAATTTGACATGATTGCCGAAACTGAGCGATTACACTGGGCGCTGTGGTAGCGCTTCATTCAAGAATTAAGATAAAAAAGTCATTTTTTTGCTGTGGGACCAATCCTAGCCGTTATTGCGACCTGAAGAAATAGCGACAGTTTCAAAAACTACATTTCATTGACTTTCTAACGGTGTCAGTCCGTTTGAGTTACAACGGTTGCGTCACATATTCGTACCAACATGAATTTAGCGATATTTTTCTGATATTACTAGGTTGCATCGCCTTTAACAATGAAACGATTGACTGTGGGACTTAATTGAACTAACTTTGGACTGTGACCTGATGAATGTGATAAATGAGACAATTGGACTCCAAGAAATAACATTGCTCTTAATATGACATGATTGCCGAAACTCAGCGACTACACTGGTCGCTGTGGTAGCGCTTCATTTAAGAATTAAGATGAAAAAGCCATTTTTTTACTGTGGCACCAATCCTAGCCGTTATCGCGCGCTGAAGAAATAGCGACAGTTTCAAAAACTACATTTCATTGACTTTCTAACGGTGTCAGTCCGTTTGAGTTTCAACGGTTGGGTCACATATTCGTACCAACATGTATTTAGCGATAGTTTTCCGATATTACTAGGTTGCATCGCCTTTAACAATGAAGCGATTGACGTTGGGACTTAATTGAACTAACTTTGGACTGTGACCTTATAAATGTTATAAGTGAGACAAGTGGACTCCAAGAAATAACATTCTTTTTAGCTTGACATGATAGCCGGAACTCAGCGATTACACTGGGCGCTGTGGTAGCGCTTCATTTAAGAATTTAGATAAATAAGTCATTTTTTACTGTGGGACCAATCCTAGCCGTTATTGCGCCCTGAAGAAATAGCGACAGTTTCAAAAACTACATTTCATTGACTTTCTAACGGTGTCAGTCGGTTTGAGTTACAACGGTTGCGTCACATATTTGTACCAACATGAATTTAGCGATATTTTTCTGATATTACTAGGTTGCATCGCCTTTAACAATGAAACGATTGACTGTGGGACTTAATTGAACTAACTTTGGACTGTGACCTGATGAATGTAATAAATGAGACAGTTGGATTCCAAGAAATAACATTGTTCTTAATTTGACATGATTGCCGAAACTCAACGACTACACTTGGCGCTGTGGTAGCGCTTCATTTAAGAATTAAGATGAAAAAGTCATTTTTTTACTGTGGGACAAATCCTAGCCGTTATCGCGCGCTGAAGAAATAGCGACAGTTTCAAAAACTACATTTCATTGACTTTTTAACAGTATCAATCCGTTTGAGTTACAACGCTTGAGTCACATATTCCTACCAACATGTATTTCTTGATATTTTTCAGGTATTACTAAGTTGTATGGCTTTTAACAGCGAAACGATTGACTGTGGGAATTAATTGAACTGAGTATGGACTGTGACCTTATAAATATGAAAGTGAGACAATTGGACTCTTAGAAATAACATTCTTCTTAATTTGACATGATTGCCGAAACTGAGCGATTACACTGGGCGCTGTGGTAGCGCTTCATTCAAGAATTAAGAAAAGAAAGTCATTTTTTTGCTGTGGGACCAATCCTAGCCGTTATTGCGCCCTGAAGAAATAGCGACAGTTTCAAAAACTACATTTCATTGACTTTCTAACGGTGTCAGTCATTTTGAGTTACAACGGTTGCGTCACATATTCGTACCAACATGAATTTAGCGATATTTCTCTGATATTTCTAGGTTGCATCGCCTTTAACAATGAAACGATTGACTGTGGGATTAATTGAACTAACTTTGGACTGTGACCTGATGAATGTGATAAATGAGACAATTGGACTCCAAGAAATAACATGGTTCTTAATATGACATGATTGCCGAAACTCAGCGACTACACTGGTCGCTGTGGTAGCGCTTCATTTAAGAATTAAGATGAAAAAGCAATTTTTTTACTGTGGCACCAATCCTAGCCGTTATCGCGCGCTGAAGAAATAGCGACAGTTTCAAAAACTACATTTCATTGACTTTCTAACGGTGTCAGTCCGTTTGAGTTTCAACAGTTGGGTCACATATTCGTACCAACATGTATTTAGCGATATTTTTCCGATATTACTAGGTTGCATCGCTCTTAACAATGAAGCGATTGACGTTGGGACTTAATTGAACTAACTTTGGACTGTGACCTGATGAATGCGATAAATGAGACAATTGGACTCCAAGAAATAACATTGTTCTTAATTTGACATGATTGCCAAAACTCAGCGACTACACTGGTCGCTGTGGTAGCGCTTCATTTAAGAATTAAGATGAAAAAGTCATTTTTTTACTGTGGCACCAATCCTAGCCGCTATCCCGCGCTGAAGAAATAGCGACAGCTTCAAAAACTACATTTCATTGACTTTCTAACGGTGTCAGTTCGTTTGAGTTTCAATGGTTAGGTCACATATTCGTACCACATGTATTTAGCGATATTTTTCCGATATTACTAGGTTGCATCGCCTTTAACAATGAAACGATTGACTGTGGGACTTAATTGAACTAACTTTGGACTGTGACCTGATGAATGTGATAAATGAGACAATTGGACTCCAAGAAAAAACATTCTTCTTAGTTTGACATGATTGCCGAAATTCAGCGATTACACTGGTCGCTGTGGTAGCGCTTCATTTAAGAATTAAGATAAGAAAGTCATATTTTACCGTGGGACCAATCCTAGCCGTTATCTCGCGCTGAAGAAATAGCGACAGTTTCAAAAACTACATTTCATTGACTTTCTAACGGTATCAGTCCGTTAGAGTTTAAACGGTTGGGTCACATATTCGTACCAACATGAATTTAGCGATATTCATCTGACATTACTAGGTTGCATCGCTTTTAACAGTGAAATGATTGACTGTGGGACTTAATTGAACTAACTTTGGATGGTGACCTGCTTAATGTGATAAAGAAGAAAATTGGAATTCAAGAAATAACATTCTTGTTAATTTGACATGATTGCCGGAACTCAGCGATTACACCGGCCGTTGTGGTGGCGCTTCAATTCAAAATTAAGATAAAAAACTCATTTTTTGCTGAGGGACCAATCCTAGCCGTTATCGCGCGCTGAAGAAATAGCGACAGTTTCAAAAACTACATTTCATTGACTTTATAACAGTATCAATCCGTTTGAGTTACAACGGTTGCGTCACATATTCGTACCAACATGAATTTAGCGATATTTTTCTGATATTACTAGGTTGCATCGCCTTTAACAATGAAACGATTGACTGTGGGACTTAATTGAACTAACTTTGGACTGTGACCTGATGAATGTGATAAATGAGACAATTGGACTCCAAGAAATAACATTGTTCTTAATTTGACATGATTGCCGAAACTCAGCGACTACACTGGTCGCTGTGGTAGCGCTTCATTTAAGAATTAACATGAAAAAGTCATTTTTTTACTGTGGGACCAATCCTAGCCGTTATCGCGCGCTGAAGAAATAGCGACAGTTTCAAAAACTACATTTCATTGACTTTCTAACGGTGTCAGTCCGTTTGAGTTTTAACGGTTGGGTCACATATTCGTACCAACATTTATTTAGCGATATTTTTCCAATATTACTAGGTTTCATCGCCTTTAACAATGAAACGATTGACTGTGGGACTTAATTGAACTAACTTTGGACTGTGACCTGATGAATGTGATAAATGAGACAATTGGACTCCAAGAAATAACATTGTTCTTAACATGACATGATTGCTGAAACTCAGCGACTACACTGGTCGCTGTGGTAGCGCTTCATTTAAGAATTAAGATGAAAAAGCCATTTTTTTGCTGAGGGACCAATCCTAGCCGTTAGCGCGCGCTGAAGAAATAGTGACAGTTTCAAAAACTACATTTCATTGACTTTCAAACGGTGTCAGTCCGTTTACGTTTCAACGGTTGCGTCACATATTCGAACCAACATGTATTTAGCGATATTCATCTGATATTACTAGGTTGCACCTCTTTTAACAGTGAAACGATTGACTGTGGGACTTAATTGAACTAACTTTTGACTATGACCTGATAAATGTGATAAATGAGACAATTGGACTCCAAGAAAAAACATTCTTCTTAGTTTGACATGATTGCCGAAAGTCAGCGATTACAATGGGCGCTGTGGTAGCGCTTCATTTAAGAATTAAGATGAAAAAGTCATTTTTTTACTGTGGCACCAATCCTAGCCGTTATCGCGCGCTGAAGAAATAGCAACAGTTTCAA
Source organism: Hydractinia symbiolongicarpus (assembly GCF_029227915.1). Taxonomy (NCBI): domain Eukaryota; kingdom Metazoa; phylum Cnidaria; class Hydrozoa; order Anthoathecata; family Hydractiniidae; genus Hydractinia; species Hydractinia symbiolongicarpus. The sequence goes on along the minus strand of NC_079876.1, from coordinate 38,276,418 downwards.
AAACTACATTTCATTGACTTTTTAACAGTATCAATCCGTTTGAGTTACAACGATTGCGTCACATATTCGTACCAACATGAATTTAGCGATATTTTTCTGATATTACTAGGTTGCATTGCCTTTAACAATGAAACGATTGACTGTGGGACTTAATTGAACTAACTTTGGACTGTAACCTGATGAATGTGATAAATGAGACAATTGGACTCAAAGAAATAACATTGTTCTTAATTTGACATGATTGCCGAAACGCAGCGACTACACTGGTCGCTGTGGTAGCGCTTCATTTAAGAATTAACATGAAAAAGTCATTTTTTTACTGTGGGACCAATCCTAGCCGTCATCGCGCGCTGAAGAATTAGCGACAGTTTCAAAAACTACATTTCATTGACTTTCCAACGGTGTCATTCCGTTTGAGTTTTAACGGTTGGGTCACATATTCGTACCAACATGTATTTAGCGATATTTTTCCGATATTACTAGGTTGCATCGCCTTTAACAATGAAACGATTGACTGTGGGACTTAATTGAACTAACTTTGGATTGTGACCTGATGAATGTGATAAATGAGACAATTGGACTCCAAGAAAAAAATTGTTCTTAATTTGACATGATTGCCGAAACTCAGCGACTACACTTGGCGATGTGGTAGCGCTTCATTTAAGAATTTAGATGAAAAAGTCATTTTTTTACTGTGGGACCAATCCTAGCCGTTGTCGCGCGCTGAAGAAATAGCGACATTTTCAAAAACTACATTTCATTGACTTTTTAACAGTATCAATCCGTTTGAGTTACAACGCTTGAGTCACATATTCCTACCAACATGTATTTCTTGATATTTTTCAGGTATTACTAAGTTGTATGGCTTTTAACAGCGAAACGATTGACTGTGGGAATTAATTGAACTGAGTATGGACTGTGAACTTATAAATATGAAAGTGAGACAATTGGACTCCAAGAAATAACATTCTTCTTAATTTGACATGATTGCCGAAACTCAGCGATTACACTGGGCGCTGTGGTAGCGCTTCATTTAAGAATTAAGATGAAAAAGTTATTTTTTTACTGTGGGACCAATCCTAGGCGTTATCGCGCGCTGAAGAAATAGCGACAGTTTCTAAAACTACATTTCATTGACTTTCTAACGGTGTCCGTACGTTTGAGTTACAACGGTTGCGTCACATATTCGAACCAACATGTATTTAGCGATATTCATTTGATATTACTAGGTTGCACCTCTTTTAACAGTGAAACGATTGACTGTGGGACTTAATTGAACTAACTTTTGACTATGACCTGATAAATGTGATAAATGAGACAATTGGACTCCAAGAAAAAACATTCTTCTTAGTTTGACATGATTGCCGAAAGTCAGCGATTACAATAGGCGCTGTGGTAGCGCTTCATTTAACAATTAAGATGAAAAAGTCATTTTTTTACTGTGGCACCAATCCTAGCCGTTATCGCGCGCTGAAGAAATAGCAACAGTTTCAAAAACTACATTTCATTGACTTTTTAACAGTATCAATCCGTTTGAGTTACAACGGTTGCGTCACATATTCGTACCAACATGAATTTAGCGATATTTTTCTGATATTACTAGGTTGCATTGCCTTTAACAATGAAACGATTGACTGTGGGACTTAATTGAACTAACTTTGGACTGTAACCTGATGAATGTGATAAATGAGACAATTGGACTCAAAGAAATAACATTGTTCTTAATTTGACATGATTGCCAAACTGAGCGACTACACTGGTCGCTGTGGTAGCGCTTCATTTAAGAATTAACATGAAAAAGTCATTTTTTTACTGTGGGGCCAATCCTAGCCGTCATCGCGCGGTGAAGAATTAGCGACAGTTTCAAAAACTACAATTTATTGACTTTCTAACGGTGTCATTCCGTTTGAGTTTTAACGGTTGGGTCACATATTCGTACCAACATGTATTTAGCGATATTTTTCCGATATTACTAGGTTGCATCGCCTTTAACAATGAAACGATTGACTGTGGGACTTAATTGAACTAACTTTGGACTGTGACCTGATGAATGTGATAAATGAGACAATTGGACTCCAAGAAAAAACATTGTTCTTAATTTGACATGATTGCCGAAACTCAGCGACTACACTTGGCGCTGTGGTAGCGCTTCATTTAAGAATTTAGATGAAAAAGTCATTTTTTTACTGTGGGACCAATCCTAGCCGTTGTCGCACGCTGAAGAAATAGCGACATTTTCAAAAACTACATTTCATTGACTTTTTAACAGTATCAATCCGTTTGAGTTACAACGCTTGAGTCACATATTCCTACCAACATGTATTTCTTGATATTTTTCAGGTATTACTAAGTTGTATGGCTTTTAACAGCGAAACGATTGACTGTGGGACTTAATTGAACTAACTTTGGACTGTGACCTGATGAATGTGATAAATGGGACAATTGGACTCCAAGAAAAAAAATTGTTCTTAATTTGACATGATTGCCGAAACTCAGCGACTACACTTGGCGCTGTTGTAGCGCTTCATTTAAGAATTTAGATGAAAAAGTCATTTTTTTACTGTGGGACCAATCCTAGCCGTTGTCGCGCGCTGAAGAAATAGCGACATTTTCAAAAACTACATTTCATTGACTTTTTAACAGTATCAATCCGTTTGAGTTACAACGCTTGAGTCACATATTCCTACCAACATGTATTTCTTGATATTTTTCAGGTATTACTAAGTTGTATGGCTTTTAACAGCGAAACGATTGACTGTGGGAATTAATTGAACTGAGTATGGACTGTGACCTTATAAATATGAAAGTGAGACAATTGGACTCTTAGAAATAACATTCTTCTTAATTTGACATGATTGCCGAAACTCAGCGATTACACTGGGCGCTGTGGTAGCGCTTCATTTAAGAATTAAGATGAAAAAGTCATTTTTTTACTGTGGGACCAATCCTAGACGTTATCGCGCGCTGAAGAAATAGCGACAGTTTCTAAAACTACATTTCATTGACTTTCTAACGGTGTCCGTACGTTTGAGTTACAACGGTTGCGTCACATATTCGAACCAACATGTATTTAGCGATATTCATCTGATATTACTAGGTTGCACCTCTTTTAACAGTGAAACGATTGACTGTGGGACTTAATTGAACTAACTTTTGACTATGACCTGATAAATGTGATAAATGAGACAATTGGACTCCAAGAAAAAACATTCTTCTTAGTTTGACATGATTGCCGAAAGTCAGCGATTACAATAGGCGCTGTGGTAGCGCTTCATTTAAGAATTAAGATGAAAAAGTCATTTTTTTACTGTGGCACCAATCCTAGCCGTTATCGCGCGCTGAAGAAATAGCAACAGTTTTAAAAACTACATTTCATTGACTTTTTAACAGTATCAATCCGTTTGAGTTACAACGGTTGCGTCACATATTCGTACCAACATGAATTTAGCGATATTTTTCTGATATTACTAGGTTGCCATGCCTTTAACAATGAAACGATTGACTGTGGGACTTAATTGAACTAACTTTGGACTGTAACCTGATGAATGTGATAAATGAGACAATTGGACTCAAAGAAATAACATTGTTCTTAATTTGACATGATTGCCAAACTGAGCGACTACACTGGTCGCTGTGGTAGCGCTTCATTTAAGAATTAACATGAAAAAGTCATTTTTTTACTGTGGGACCAATCCTAGCCGTCATTGCGCGCTGAAGAATTAGCGACAGTTTCAAAAACTACATTTCATTGACTTTCTAACGGTGTCATTCCGTTTGAGTTTTAACGGTTGGGTCACATATTCGTACCAACATGTATTTAGCTATATTTTTCCGATATTACTAGGTTGCACCGCCTTTAACAATGAAACGATTGACTGTGGGACTTAATTGAACTAACTTTGGACTGTGACCTGATGAATGTGATAAATGAGACAATTGGACTCCAAGAAAAAACATTGTTCTTAATTTGACATGATTGCCGAAACTCAGCGACTACACTGGTCGCTGTGGTAGCGCTTCATTTAAGAATTAACATGAAAAAGTCATTTTTTTACTGTGGGACCAATCCTAGCCGTCATCGCGCGCTGAAGAATTAGCGACAGTTTCAAAAACTACATTTCATTGACTTTCCAACGGTGTCATTCCGTTTGAGTTTTAACGGTTGGGTCACATATTCGTACCAACATGTATTTAGCGATATTTTTCCGATATTACTAGGTTGCATCGCCTTTAACAATGAAACGATTGACTGTGGGACTTAATTGAACTAACTTTGGATTGTGACCTGATGAATGTGATAAATGAGACAATTGGACTCCAAGAAAAAAATTGTTCTTAATTTGACATGATTGCCGAAACTCAGCGACTACACTTGGCGATGTGGTAGCGCTTCATTTAAGAATTTAGATGAAAAAGTCATTTTTTTACTGTGGGACCAATCCTAGCCGTTGTCGCGCGCTGAAGAAATAGCGACATTTTCAAAAACTACATTTCATTGACTTTTTAACAGTATCAATCCGTTTGAGTTACAACGCTTGAGTCACATATTCCTACCAACATGTATTTCTTGATATTTTTCAGGTATTACTAAGTTGTATGGCTTTTAACAGCGAAACGATTGACTGTGGGAATTAATTGAACTGAGTATGGACTGTGAACTTATAAATATGAAAGTGAGACAATTGGACTCCAAGAAATAACATTCTTCTTAATTTGACATGATTGCCGAAACTCAGCGATTACACTGGGCGCTGTGGTAGCGCTTCATTTAAGAATTAAGATGAAAAAGTTATTTTTTTACTGTGGGACCAATCCTAGGCGTTATCGCGCGCTGAAGAAATAGCGACAGTTTCTAAAACTACATTTCATTGACTTTCTAACGGTGTCCGTACGTTTGAGTTACAACGGTTGCGTCACATATTTGAACCAACATGTATTTAGCGATATTCATTTGATATTACTAGGTTGCACCTCTTTTAACAGTGAAACGATTGACTGTGGGACTTAATTGAACTAACTTTTGACTATGACCTGATAAATGTGATAAATGAGACAATTGGACTCCAAGAAAAAACATTCTTCTTAGTTTGACATGATTGCCGAAAGTCAGCGATTACAATAGGCGCTGTGGTAGCGCTTCATTTAACAATTAAGATGAAAAAGTCATTTTTTTACTGTGGCACCAATCCTAGCCGTTATCGCGCGCTGAAGAAATAGCAACAGTTTCAAAAACTACATTTCATTGACTTTTTAACAGTATCAATCCGTTTGAGTTACAACGGTTGCGTCACATATTCGTACCAACATGAATTTAGCGATATTTTTCTGATATTACTAGGTTGCATTGCCTTTAACAATGAAACGATTGACTGTGGGACTTAATTGAACTAACTTTGGACTGTAACCTGATGAATGTGATAAATGAGACAATTGGACTCAAAGAAATAACATTGTTCTTAATTTGACATGATTGCCAAACTGAGCGACTACACTGGTCGCTGTGGTAGCGCTTCATTTAAGAATTAACATGAAAAAGTCATTTTTTTACTGTGGGGCCAATCCTAGCCGTCATCGCGCGGTGAAGAATTAGCGACAGTTTCAAAAACTACAATTTATTGACTTTCTAACGGTGTCATTCCGTTTGAGTTTTAACGGTTGGGTCACATATTCGTACCAACATGTATTTAGCGATATTTTTCCGATATTACTAGGTTGCATCGCCTTTAACAATGAAACGATTGACTGTGGGACTTAATTGAACTAACTTTGGACTGTGACCTGATGAATGTGATAAATGAGACAATTGGACTCCAAGAAAAAACATTGTTCTTAATTTGACATGATTGCCGAAACTCAGCGACTACACTTGGCGCTGTGGTAGCGCTTCATTTAAGAATTTAGATGAAAAAGTCATTTTTTTACTGTGGGACCAATCCTAGCCGTTGTCGCACGCTGAAGAAATAGCGACATTTTCAAAAACTACATTTCATTGACTTTTTAACAGTATCAATCCGTTTGAGTTACAACGCTTGAGTCACATATTCCTACCAACATGTATTTCTTGATATTTTTCAGGTATTACTAAGTTGTATGGCTTTTAACAGCGAAACGATTGACTGTGGGACTTAATTGAACTAACTTTGGACTGTGACCTGATGAATGTGATAAATGGGACAATTGGACTCCAAGAAAAAAAATTGTTCTTAATTTGACATGATTGCCGAAACTCAGCGACTACACTTGGCGCTGTTGTAGCGCTTCATTTAAGAATTTAGATGAAAAAGTCATTTTTTTACTGTGGGACCAATCCTAGCCGTTGTCGCGCGCTGAAGAAATAGCGACATTTTCAAAAACTACATTTCATTGACTTTTTAACAGTATCAATCCGTTTGAGTTACAACGCTTGAGTCACATATTCCTACCAACATGTATTTCTTGATATTTTTCAGGTACTACTAAGTTGTATGGCTTTTAACAGCGAAACGATTGACTGTGGGAATTAATTGAACTGAGTATGGACTGTGACCTTATAAATATGAAAGTGAGACAATTGGACTCTTAGAAATAACATTCTTCTTAATTTGACATGATTGCCGAAACTCAGCGATTACACTGGGCGCTGTGGTAGCGCTTCATTTAAGAATTAAGATGAAAAAGTCATTTTTTTACTGTGGGACCAATCCTAGACGTTATCGCGCGCTGAAGAAATAGCGACAGTTTCTAAAACTACATTTCATTGACTTTCTAACGGTGTCCGTACGTTTGAGTTACAACGGTTGCGTCACATATTCGAACCAACATGTATTTAGCGATATTCATCTGATATTACTAGGTTGCACCTCTTTTAACAGTGAAACGATTGACTGTGGGACTTAATTGAACTAACTTTTGACTATGACCTGATAAATGTGATAAATGAGACAATTGGACTCCAAGAAAAAACATTCTTCTTAGTTTGACATGATTGCCGAAAGTCAGCGATTACAATAGGCGCTGTGGTAGCGCTTCATTTAAGAATTAAGATGAAAAAGTCATTTTTTTACTGTGGCACCAATCCTAGCCGTTATCGCGCGCTGAAGAAATAGCAACAGTTTTAAAAACTACATTTCATTGACTTTTTAACAGTATCAATCCGTTTGAGTTACAACGGTTGCGTCACATATTCGTACCAACATGAATTTAGCGATATTTTTCTGATATTACTAGGTTGCCATGCCTTTAACAATGAAACGATTGACTGTGGGACTTAATTGAACTAACTTTGGACTGTAACCTGATGAATGTGATAAATGAGACAATTGGACTCAAAGAAATAACATTGTTCTTAATTTGACATGATTGCCAAACTGAGCGACTACACTGGTCGCTGTGGTAGCGCTTCATTTAAGAATTAACATGAAAAAGTCATTTTTTTACTGTGGGACCAATCCTAGCCGTCATTGCGCGCTGAAGAATTAGCGACAGTTTCAAAAACTACATTTCATTGACTTTCTAACGGTGTCATTCCGTTTGAGTTTTAACGGTTGGGTCACATATTCGTACCAACATGTATTTAGCTATATTTTTCCGATATTACTAGGTTGCACCGCCTTTAACAATGAAACGATTGACTGTGGGACTTAATTGAACTAACTTTGGACTGTGACCTGATGAATGTGATAAATGAGACAATTGGACTCCAAGAAAAAACATTGTTCTTAATTTGACATGATTGCCGAAACTCAGCGACTACACTTGGCGCTGTGGTAGCGCTTCATTTAAGAATTTAGATGAAAAAGTCATTTTTTTACTGTGGGACCAATCCTAGCCGTTGTCGCACGCTGAAGAAATAGCGACATTTTCAAAAACTACATTTCATTGACTTTTTAACAGTATCAATCCGTTTGAGTTACAACGCTTGAGTCACATATTCCTACCAACATGTATTTCTTGATATTTTTCAGGTATTACTAAGTTGTATGGCTTTTAACAGCAAAACGATTGACTGTGGGAATTAATTGAACTGAGTATGGACTGTGACCTTATAAATATGAAAGTGAGACAATTGGACTCTTAGAAATAACATTCTTCTTAATTTGACATGATTGCCGAAACTCAGCGATTACACTGGGCGCTGTGGTAGCGCTTCATTTAAGAATTAACATGAAAAGTCATTTTTTTACTGTGGGACCAATCCTAGCCGTTATCGCGCGCTGAAGAAATAGCGACAGTTTCAAAAACTACATTTCATTGACTTTCTAACGGTGTCCGTACTTTTGAGTTACAACGGTTGCGTCACATATTCGTACCAACATGAATTTAGCGATATTTTTCTGATATTACTAGGTTGCATCGCCTTTAACAATGAAACGATTGACTGTGGGACTTAATTGAACTAACTTTGGACTGTGACCTGATGAATGTGATAAATGAGACAATTGGACTCCAAGAAAAAACATTGTTCTTAATTTGACATGATTGCCGAAACTCAGCGATTACACTGGGCGCTGTGGTAGCGCTTCATTTAAGAATTAAGATGAAAAAGTCATTTTTTTACTGTGGGACCAATCCTAGCCGTTATCGCGCGCTGAAGAAATAGCGACAGTTTCAAAACTACATTTCATTGACTTTCTAACGGTGTCCGTACGTTTGAGTTACAACGGTTGCGTCACATATTCGTACCAACATGAATTTAGCGATATTTTTCTGATATTACTAGGTTGCATCGCCTTTAACAATGAAACGATTGACTGTGGGACTTATTGAACTAACTTTGGACTGTGACCTGATGAATGTGATAAATGAGACAATTGGACTCCAAGAAAAAACATTGTTCTTAATTTGACATGATTGCCGAAACTCAGCGGCTACACTTGGCGCTGTGGTAGCGCTTCATTTAAGAATTAACATGAAAAAGTCATTTTTTTACTGTGAGACCAATCCTAGCCGTTATCGCGCGCTGAAGAAATAGCGACAGTTTCAAAAACTACATTTCATTGACTTTCTAACGGTGTTAGTCTGTTTGAGTTTTAACGGTTCGGTCACATATTCGTACCAACATGAATTTAGCGATATTTTTCCGATATTACTAGGTTGCATTGCCTTCAACAATGAAACGATTGACTGTGGGACTTAATTGAACTAACTTTGGACTGTGACCTGATGAATGTGATAAATGAGACAAATGGACTCCAAGAAAAAACATTGTTCTTAATTTGACATGATTGCCGAAACTCAGCGAATACACTTGGCGCTGTGGTAGCGCTTCATTTAAGAATTAAGATGAAAAAGTCATTTTTTTACTGTGGGACCAATCCTAGCTGTTATCGCGCGCTGAAGAAAGAGCGACAGTTTCAAAAACTACATTTCATTGACTTTTTAACAGTATCAATCCGTTTGAGTTACAACGCTTGAGTCACATATTCCTACCAACATGTATTTCTTGATATTTTTCAGGTATTACTAAGTTGTATGGGTTTTAACAGCGAAACGATTGACTGTGGGAATTAATTGAACTGAGTATGGACTGTGACCTTATAAATATGAAAGTGAGACAATTGGACTCTTAGAAATAACATTCTTCTTAATTTGACATGATTGCCGAATCTTAGCGATTACACTGGGCGCTGTGGTAGCGCTTCATTCAAGAATTAAGATAAGAAAGTCATTTTTTTGCTGTGGGACCAATGCTAGCCTTTAATGCGCCCTGAAGAAATAGCGACAGTTTCAAAAACTACATTTCATTGACTTTCTAACGGTGTCCGTCTGTTTGAGTTACAACGGTTGCGTCACATATTCGTACCAACATGAATTTAGCGATATTTTTCTGATATTACTAGGTTGCATCGCCTTTAACAATGAAACGATTGACTGTGGGACTTAATTGAACTAACTTTGGACTGTGACCTGATGAATGTGGTAAATGAGACAATTGGACTCTAAGAAAAATCATTGTTCTTAATTTGACATGATAGCCGAAACTCAGCGACTACACTTGGCGCTGTGGTAGCGCTTCATTTAAGAATTAAGATGAAAAAGTCATTTTTTACTGTGGGAACAATCCTAGCCGTTATCGCGCGCTGAAGAAATAGCGACAGTTTCAAAAACTACATTTCATTGACTTTTTAACAGTATCAATCCGTTTGAGTTACAACGCTTGAGTCACATATTCCTACCAACATGTATTTCTTGATATTTTTCAAGTATTACCAAGTTGTATGGCTTTTAACAGCGAAACGATTGACTGTGGAATTAATAGAACTGAGTATGGACTGTGACCTTATAAATATGAAAGTGAGACAATGGGACTCTTAGAAATAACATTCTTCTTAATTTGACATGATTGCTGAAACTCAGCGATTACACTGGGCGCTGTCGTAGCGCTTCATTTAAGAATTAAGATGAAAAAGTCGTTTTTACTGTGGGACCAATCCTAGCCGTTATCGCGCGCTAAAGAAATAGCGACAGTTTCAAAAACTACATTTCATTGACTTTTTAACAGTATCAATCCGTTTGAGTTACAACGCTTGAGTCACATATTCCTACCAACATGTATTTCTTAATATTTTTCAGGTATTACTATGTTGTATGGCTTTTAACAGCGAAACGATTGACTGTGGGAATTATTTGAACTGAGTATGGACTGTGACCTTATAAATATAAAAGTGAGACAATTGGACTCTTAGAAATAAAATTTTTCTTAATTTGACATGATTGCCGAAACTCAGCGACTATACTTGGCGCTGTGGTAGCGCTTCATTTAAGAATTAACATGAAAAAGTCATTTTTTTACTGTGGGACCAATCCTAGCCGTTATCGCGCGCTGAGGAAATAGCGACAGTTTCAAAAACTACATTTCATTGACTTTCTAACGGTGTTAGTCCGTTTGAGTTTTAACGGTTGGTTCACATATTCGTACCAACATGAATTTAGCGATATTCATCTGACATTACTAGGTTGCATAGCTTTTAACAGTGAAACGATTGACTGTGGGACTTAATTGAACAACTTTGGATTGTGACCTGATAAATGTGATAAATGAGAAGATTGGACTCCAAAAAATAACATTCTTCTTAACTTGACGTGATTGCCGGAACTCAGCGATTACACTGGGCGCTGTGGTAGCGCTTCATTTAAAAGTTTAGGTAAATAAGTCATTCTTTACTGTGGGACCAATCCTAGCTGTTATCGCGCGCTGAAGAAATAGCGACAGTTTCAAAAACTACATTTCATTGACTTTCCAACAGTATCAATCCGTTTGAGTTACAACGGTTGAGTCATATATTCGTACCAACATGTATTTCTTGATATTTTTCAGGTATTACTAGGTTGTATGGCTTTTAACAGCGAAACAATTGACTGTGGGACTTAATTAAACTAACTTTTGACTGTGACCTGATAAATGTGATAAATGAAAAAATTGGGCTCCAAGAAATAGCATTCTTCTTAATTTGTCATGATTGCCTAAACTCAGCGATTACACTGGACGCTGTTGTAGCGCTTCATTTAAAAATTTAAATTAATAAGTCTTTTTTTACTGTGGGACCAATCCTAGCCGTTATCGCGCCCTGAAGAAATAGCGACAGTTTAAAAAACTTTGATTCATTGACTTTCTAACGGTGTCAGAATGTTTGAGTTACAACGGTTGCGTCACATATTCGTACCAACATGAATTTAGCGATATTTTTCTGATATTACTAGGTTGCATCGCCTTTAACAATGAAACGATTGACTGTGGGACTTAATTGAACTAACTTTGGACTATGACCTGATAATTGTGATAAAGGAGACAATTGGACTCCAAAAAATAACATTCTTCTTAACTTGACGTGATTGCCGGAACTCAGCAATTACACTGGGCGCTGTGGTAGCGCTTCATTTAAAAGTTTAGGTAAATAAGTCATTCTTTACTGTGGGACCAATCCTAGCTGTTATCGCGCGCTGAAGAAATAGCGACAGTTTCAAAAACTACATTTCATTGACTTTCCAACAGTATCAATCCGTTTGAGTTACAACGGTTGAGTCATATATTCGTACCAACATGTATTTCTTGATATTTTTCAGGTATTACTAGGTTGTATGGCTTTTAACAGCGAAACAATTGACTGTGGGACTTAATTAAACTAACTTTTGACTGTGACCTGATAAATGTGATAAATGAAAAAATTGGGCTCCAAGAAATAGCATTCTTCTTAATTTGTCATGATTGCCTAAACTCAGCGATTACACTGGGCGCTGTTGTAGCGCTTCATTTAAAAATTTAAATTAATAAGTCTTTTTTTACTGTGGGACCAATCCTAGCCGTTATCGCGCCCTGAAGAAATAGCGACAGTTTAAAAAACTTTGATTCATTGACTTTCTAACGGTGTCAGAATGTTTGAGTTACAACGGTTGCGTCACATATTCGTACCAACATGAATTTAGCGATATTTTTCTGATATTACTAGGTTGCATCGCCTTTAACAATGAAACGATTGACTGTGGGACTTAATTGAACTAACTTTGGACTATGACCTGATAATTGTGATAAAGGAGACAATTGGACTCCAAGAAAAAACAATCTTCTTAATTTGACATCATTGCCGAAACTCAGCGATTATACTGGGCGCTGTGGTAGCGCTAAGATAAGAAAGTCATTTTTTACTGTGGCACCAATCCTAGCCGTTATCACGCGCTGAAGAAATAGCGACAGTTTCAAAAACTACATTTCATTGACTTTCCAACGGTGTCAGTTCGTTTGATTTACAACGGTTGGGTCACATATTCGTACCAACATGTTTTTTGCGATATTATTCCGATATTACTAGGTTGCATCGCCTTTAACAATGAAACAATTGACTGTGGGACTTAATTGAACTAACTTTGGACTGTGACCTGATGAATGTGATAAATGAGACAATTGGACTCCAAGAAATAACATTGTTCTTAATTTGACATGATTGCCGAAACTCAGCGACTACACTGGTCGCTGTGGTAGCGCTTCATTTAAGAATTAAGATGAAAAAGTCATTTTTTACTGTGGGACCAATCCTAGCTGTTATCGCGCGCTGAAGAAATAGCGACAGTTTCAAAAACTACATTTCATTGACTTTCCAACAGTATCAATCCGTTTGACTTACAACGGTTGAGTCATATATTCGTACCAACATGTATTTCTTGATATTTTTCAGGTATTACTAGGTTGTATGGCTTTTAACAGCGAAACAATTGACTGTGGGACTTAATTGAACTAACTTTTGACTGTGACCTGATAAATGTGATAAATGAAAAAATTGGACTCCAAGAAATAGCATTCTTCTTAATTTGTCATGATTGCCTAAACTCAGCGATTACACTGGGCGCTGTTGTAGCGCTTCATTTAAAAATTTAAATTAATAAGTCTTTTTTTACTGTGGTACCTATCCTAGCCGTTATCGCGCCCTGAAGAAATAGCGGCAGTTTCAAAAACTACATTTCATTGACTTTCTAACGGTGTCAGTCCGTTTGAGTTACAACGGTTGCGTCACATATTCGTACGAACATGAATTTAGCGATATTTTTCTGATAGTACTAGGTGGCATCGCCTTTAACAATGAAACGATTGACTGTGGGACTTAATTGAACTGATTATGGACTGAGACCTAATAAATGTGATAAATGAGAAGATTGGACTCCAAGAAATAACATTCTTCTTAACTTGACGTGATTGCCGGAACTCAGCGATTACACTGGGCGCTGTGGTAGCGCTTCATTTAAAAATTTAAATTAATAAGTCTTTTTTTACTGTGGGACCTATCCTAGCCGTTATCGCGCCCTGAAGAAATAGCGGCAGTTTCAAAAACTACATTTCATTGACTTTCTAACGGTGTCAGTCCGTTTGAGTTACAACGGTTGCGTCACATATTCGTACCAACATGAATTTAGCGATATTTTTCTGATATTACTAGGTTGCATCGCCTTTAACAATGAAACGATTGACTGTGGGACTTAATTGAACTAACTTTGGACTGTGACCTGATAAATGTGATAAAGGAGACAATTGGACTCCAAGAAAAAACAATCTTCTTAATTTGACATGATTGCCGAAACTCAGCGACTACACTGGTCGCTGTGGTAGCGCTTCATTTAAGAATTAAGATGAAAAAGTCATTTCTTTACTGTGGGACCAATCCTAGCCGTTATCGCGCGCTGAAGAAATAGCGACAGTTTTAAAAGATTTATTTCATTGACTTTTTAACAGTATCAATCCCTTTGAGTTACAACGCCTAAGTCACATATTCGTACCAACATGTATTTCTTGATATTTTTCAGGTATTACTAGGTTGCATCGCTTTTAACAGCGAAACGATTGACTGTGAGACTAAATTTTACTGATTTTGGTCTGTGACGTTATAAATGTTATAAGTGAGACAAGTGGACTCCAAGAAATAACATTCTTCTTAATTTGACATGATTGCCGGAACTCAGCGATTACACTGGGCGCTGTGGTAGCGTTTCAATTAAAAATTAAGATAAAAAAGTCATGTTTTTGCTGTGGGACCAATCCTAGCGATTAGCCCGCGCTGAAGAAATAGCGACAGTTACAAAAACTACATTTCATTGACTTTCTAACGGTATCAATCCGTTTGAGTTTTAACGGCTGGGTCACATATTTGTACCAACATGTATTTAGCGATATTTATCTGTTATTACTAGGTTGCATCGCTTTTAACAGGGAAACGATTGAATGTGGGACTTAATTGAACTAACTTTGGACTGTGACCTGATGAAAGTGATTAATGAGACAATTGGACTCCAAGAAATAACATTGATCTTAATTTGACATGATTGCCGGAACTCAGCGATTACACTGGGCGCTGTGGTAGCGCTTCATTTAAAAATTTAGATAAATAAGTCATTCTTTACCGTGGGAACAATCCTAGCCGTTGTCGCGCGCTGTAGAAATAGCGACAGTTTTATAAACTACATTTCATTGACTTTCTAACGGTATCAGTCCGTTTCAACTACAACGGTTGCGTCACATATTCGTACCAACATGTATTTAGCGATATTTTTTTCATATTACTAGGTTGCATCGCTTTTAACAGTGAAACGATTGACTGTGGGACTTAATTGAACTGATTTTGGACTGTGACCTTATAAATGTAATAAGTGAGACAATTTGACTCCAAGAAATAACATTGATCTTAATTTGACATGATTGCCGGAACTCAGCGATTACACTGGGCGCTGTGGTAGCGCTTCATTTAAAAATTTAGATAAATAAGTCATTCTTTACCGTGGGAACAATCCTAGCCGTTGTCGCGCGCTGTAGAAATAGCGACAGTTTTAAAAACTACATTTCATTGACTTTCTAACGGTATCAGTCCGTTTCAACTACAACGGTTGCGTCACATATTCGTACCAACATGTATTTAGCGATATTTTTTTCATATTACTAGGTTGCATCGCTTTTAACAGTGAAACGATTGACTGTGGGACTTAATTGAACTGATTTTGGACTGTGACCTTATAAATGTAATAAGTGAGACAATTTGACTCCAAGAAAAAACATTCTTCTTAATTTGACATGATTGCCGGAAGTCAGCGATTACACTGGGCGCTGTGGTAGCGCTTCATTTAAAAATTCAGATAAATAAGTCAATTTTTATTGTGGGACCAATCCTAGCCCTTAGCGCGCGCTGAAGAAATAGAGACAGTTTCAAATACTACATTTCATTGATTTTCTAACGGTATAAGTTCGTTTCAACCACAACAGTTGCGTCACCTATTCGTACCAACATGTATTTCGTGATTGTTACCCATGTTACTAAGTTGTATCGCTTTTAACAGTGAAACGATTGACTGTGGAACTTAATTGAACTGATTTTGGACTATGACCTTATAAATGTAATAAGTGAGAAAATTGGACTCCAAGAAATAACATTTTTCTTAATTTCACATGATTGCCGGAACTCAGCGATTACACTGGGCGCTGTGGTAGCGCTTCATTTAAAAAATTAGATAAATAAGTCATTCTTTACCGTGGGAACAATCCTAGCCGTTGTCGCGCGCTGTAGAAATAGCGACAGTTTTAAAAACTACATTTCATTGACTTTCTAACGGTATCAGTCCGTTTCAACTACAACGGTTGCGTCACATATTCGTACCAACATGTATTTAGCGATATTTTTTTCATATTACTAGGTTGCATCGCTTTTAACAGTGAAACGATTGACTGTGGGACTTAATTGAACTGATTTTGGACTGTGACCTTATAAATGTAATAAGTGAGACAATTTGACTCCAAGAAAAAACATTCTTCTTAATTTGACATGATTGCCGGAAGTCAGCGATTACACTGGGCGCTGTGGTAGCGCTTCATTTAAAAATTCAGATAAATAAGTCAATTTTTATTGTGGGACCAATCCTAGCCCTTAGCGCGCGCTGAAGAAATAGAGACAGTTTCAAATACTACATTTCATTGATTTTCTAACGGTATAAGTCCGTTTCAACTACAACAGTTGCGTCACCTATTCGTACCAACATGTATTTAGCGATTGTTACCCATGTTACTAAGTTGTATCTCTTTTAACAGTGAAACGATTGACTGTGGGACTTAATTGAACTGATTTTGGACTATGACCTTATAAATGTAATAAGTGAGAAAATTGGACTCCAAAAAAGAACATTTTTCTTAATTTGACATGATTGCCGGAACTCAGCGATTACACTGGGCGCTGTGGTAGCGCTTCATTTAAAAATTCAGATAAATAAGTCAATTTTTATTGTGGGAGCAATCCTAGCCCTTAGCGCGCGCTGAAGAAATAGCGACAGTTTTAAAAACTACATTTCATTGACTTTCTAACGGTATCAGTCCGTTTCAACTACAACAGTTGCGTCACATATTCGTACCAACATGTATTTAGTGATTCTTACCGATATTACTAAGTTGTATCCCTTTTAACAGTGAAACGATTGACTGTGGGACTTAATTGAACTGATTTTGGCCTATGACCTTTTAAATGTGATAATTGAGACAATTGGACTGAAAGAAATAACATTCTTCTTTATTTGACATGATTGCCGGAAGTCAGCGATTACACTGGGCGCTGTGGTTGCGCTTCATTTAAAAATTTAGATAAATAAGTCAATTTTTATTGTGGGACCAATCCTAGCTCTTAGCGCGCGGTGAAGAAATAGAGACAGTTTCAAATACTACATTTCATTGATTTTCTAACGGTATCAGTCTGTTTCAACTACAACAGTTGCGTCACCTATTCGTACCAACATGTATTTAGTGATTGTTACCCATATTACTAAGTTGCATCGCTTTTAACAGTGAAACGATTGACTGTGGGACTTAATTGAACTGATTTTGGACTATGACCTTATAAATGTAATAAGTGACACAATTGGACTCCAAGAAATAACATTTTTCTTAATTTGACATGATTGCCGGAACTCAGCGATTACAGTGAGCGCTGGGGTAGGACTTAATTTAAAAATGTAGATAAATAAGTCATTTTTACTGTGAGACCAATCCCAGCCGTTATCGTGCGCTGAAGAAATGGCGACAGTTTCAAAAACTACATTTCATTGACTTTCTAACGGTATCAATCCGCTTCAGTTACAACAGTTGTGTCACATATTCGTACCAACATGTATTTAGCGATATTTTTCTTATATTACTAGGTTGCATCGCTTTTAACAGTGAAATGATTGACTGTGGGACTTAGTTGAACTGATTTTGGACTGTGACCTTATAAATGTTATAAGTGAGACAGTTTGACTCCAAGAAATAACATTCTTCTTAATTTGACATGATTGCCGGAAGTCAGCAATTGCACTGGGCGCTGTGGTAGCGCTTCATTTAAAAATTTAGATAAATAAGTAAATTTTTATTGTTGGACCAATCCTAGCCCTTAGCGCGCGCTGAAGAAATAAAGACAGTTTCAAATACTACATTTCATTGATTTTCTAACAGTATCAGTCCGTTTCAACTACAACAGTTGCGTCACATATTCGTACCAACATGTATTTAGTGATTGTTACCGTTATTAATAAGTTGTATCGCTTTTAACAGTGAAACGATTGACTGTGGGACTTAATTGAACTGATTTTGGACTATGACGTTATAAATGTAATAAGTGAGACAATTGGACTCCAAGAAATAACATTTTTCTTAATTTGACATTATTACCGGAACTCAGCGATTACACTGAGCGCTGGGGTAGCACTTATTTTAAAAATTTAGATAAATACGT
Source organism: Hydractinia symbiolongicarpus (assembly GCF_029227915.1). Lineage (NCBI taxonomy): Eukaryota > Metazoa > Cnidaria > Hydrozoa > Anthoathecata > Hydractiniidae > Hydractinia > Hydractinia symbiolongicarpus. The sequence continues at coordinate 38,258,215 of NC_079876.1, read as the reverse complement.
CATTCTTTACCGTGGGACCAATCCTAGCCGTTATCGTGCGCTGTAGAAATAGCGACAGTTTCAAAAACTACATTTCATTGACTTTCTAGCGGTATCAGTCCGTTTCAACTACAACAGTTGCGTCACATATTCGTACCAACATGTATCTAGTGATTGTTACAGATATTACTAAGTTGTATCGCTTTTAACAGTGAAACGATTGACTGTGGGACTTAATTGAACTGATTTTGGACTATGAACTTATAAATGTGATAATTGAGACCATTGGACTCAAAGAAATCACATTCTTCTTAATTTGACATGATTGCCGGAACTCAGCGATTACACTGAGCGCTAGGGTAGCACTTAATTTAAAAATGTAGATAAATAAGTCATTTTGTACTGGGGGACCAATCTTAGCCGTTATTGCGCGCTGACGAATTAGCGACAGTTTCAAAAGTGCATTTCATTGACTTTCTAACGGTATCAATCCGCTTCAGCTACAACAGTTGCGTCACATATTCGTACCAACATGTATTTAGCGATATTTTTTTCATATTACTAGGTTGCATCGCTTTTAACAGTGAACGATTGACTGTGGGACTTAATTGAACTGATTTTGGACTGTGACCTTATAAATGTTATAGGTGAGACAATTTGACTTCAAGAAGTAACATTCTTCTTAATTTGACATGATTGCCGGAAGTCAGCGATTACATTGGGCGCTGTGGTAGCGCTTCATTTAAAAATTTAGATAAATAAGTCAATTTTTATTGTGGGACCAATCCTAGCCCTTAGCGCGCGCTAAAGAAATAGAGACAGTTTCAAATACTACATTTCATTGATTTTCTAACGGTATCAGTCCGTTTCAACTACAACAGTTGCCTCACATATTCGTACCAACATGTATTTAGTGATTGTTACCGATATTACTAAGTTGTATCGCTTTTAACAGTGAAACGATTGACTGTGGGACTTAATTGAACTGATTTTGGACTATGACCTTATAAATGTAATAAGTTTGACAATTGGACTCCAAGAAATAACATTTTTCTTAATTTGACCTGATAGCCGGAATTCAGCGATTACGCTTAGCGCTGGGGTAGCACTTCATTTGAAAATGTAGATAAATAAGCCAATTTGTACTGGGGGACCAATCCTAGCTGTTATCGTGCGCTGAAGAAATAGCGACAGTTTCAAAAACTACATTTCATTGACTTTCTAACGGTGTCAGTCCGTTTGAGTTACAACGTTTGGGTCACATATTCGTATTAGCGATATTCTTCTGATATTACTAGGTTGCATCGCTTTTAACAATGATACGATTTACTGTGGGACTTAATTGAACTAATTTTGGACTGTGACCTGATGAATGTGATAAATGAGACATTTGGACTCCAAGAAATAACATTCTTCTTAATTTGACATGATTGCCGGAAGTCAGCGATTACACTGGGCGCTAGGGTAGCGCTCCATTTAAAAATGTAGATAAATAAGTGATTTTTTACTGTGGGACCAATCCTAGCCGTTATCCCGCGCTAAAGAATTAGAGACAGTTTCAAAAACTACATTTCATTGACTTTCTAACAGTATCAACCCGTTTGTGTTACAACAGTTTAGTCACATATTCGTACCAACATGTATTTCGTGATATCTTTCCGGTATTACTAGGTTGTATCGCATTTAACAGTGAATCGATTGACTGTGGGACTTAATTGAACTGATTTTGGGCTGTGACCTTATAAATGTAAAAGTGAGACAATTGGACTCCAAGAAATAACATTCTTCTTAATTTGACATGATTGCCGGAAGTCAGCGATTACACTGGGCGCTGTGGTAGCGCTTCATTTAAAATTTAGATAAATAAGTCATTCTTTACCGTGGGACCAATCCTAGCCCTTATCGCGCGCTGAAGAAATAGCGACAGTTTCAAAAACTACATTTCATTGACTTTCTAACGGTGTCAGTCCGTTTGAGTTACAACGGTTGGGTCACATATTCGTATTAGCGATATTCTTCTGATGTTACTAGGTTGCATCGCTTTTAACAATGAAACGATTTACTGTGGGACTTAATTGAACTAACTTTGGACTGTGACCTGATAAATGTGATAAATGAGACGTTTGGAATCCAAGAAATAACATTCTTCTTAATTTGACGTGATTGCCGGAACTCAGCGATTACACTGGGCGCTGTGGTAGCGCTTCATTTGAAAATTTAAATAAATAAGTCATTTTTACTGTGGGACCAATCCTAGCCGTTATCGCGCGCTGAAGAAATGGCGACAGTTTCAAAAACTACATTTCATTGACTTACTAACGGTATCAATTCGCTTCAGTTACAACGGTTGCGTCACATATTCGTACCAACATGTATTTGGCGATATTTATCTGTTATTACTAGGCTGCATCGCTTTTAACAGTGAAACGAATAAATGTGGGACTTAATTGAACTAACTTTGGACTGTGACCTAATGATTGTGATAAATAAGACAATTAGACTCTAAGAAGTAACAATCATCTTAATTTGACATGATTGCGGAACTCAGCGATTACACTGGGCGCTGTGGTAGCGCTTCATTTAAAATTTAGATAAATAAGTCATTCTTTACCGTGGGACCAATCCCAGCCCTTATTGCGCGCTAAAGAAATAGCGACAGTTTCAAAAACTACATTTCATTGACTTTCTAACGGTGTCAGTCCGTTTGAGTTACAACGTTTGGGTCACATATTCGTATTAGCGATATTCTTCTGATATTACTAGGTTGCATCGCTTTTAACAATGATACGATTTACTGTGGGACTTAATTGAACTAATTTTGGACTGTGACCTGATGAATGTGATAAATAAGACAAATGGACTCTAAGAAATAACATTCTTCTTAATTTGACATGATTGCCGGAAGTCAGCGATTACATTGGGCGCTGTGGTAGCGCTTCATTTAAAATTTAATTAAGTAAGTCATTTTTATTGTGAGACCAATCCTAGCCGTTATTGCGCGTTGAAGAATCGGCGACAGTTTCAAAAACTACATTTCATTGACTTTTTAACGGTATCAATCCGCTTCAGCTACAACGGTTGCGTCACATATTCATACCAACATGTATTTAGCGATATGTTTTTCATATTACTAGGTTGCATCGCTTTTAACAGTGAACGATTGACTGTGGGACTTAATTGAACTGATTTTGGACTGTGACCTTATAAATGTTATAAGTGAGACAATTTGACTTCAAGAAGTAACATTCTTCTTAATTTGACATGATTGCCGGAAGTCAGCGATTACACTGGGCGCTGTGGTAGAGCTTCATTTAAAATTTAGATAAATAAGACATTCTTTACCGTGGGACCAATCCTAGCCCTTATCACGCGCTGAAGAAATAGCGACAGTTTCAAACACTACATTTCATTGACTTTCTAACGGTGTCAGTCCGTTTGAGTTACAACGGTTGGGTCACATATTCGTATTTGCGATATTCTTCTGATGTTACTAGGTTGCATCGCTTTTAACAGTGAAACGATTGACTGTGGGACTTAATTGAACTAACTTTGGACTGTGACCTGATAAATGTGATAAAGGAGACAATTGGACTCCAAGAAAAAACAATCTTCTTAATTTGACATGATTGCCGAAACTCAGCGACTACACTGGTCGCTGTGGTAGCGCTTCATTTAAGAATTAAGATGAAAAAGTCATTTCTTTACTGTGGGACCAATCCTAGCCGTTATCGCGCGCTGAAGAAATAGCGACAGTTTTAAAAGATTTATTTCATTGACTTTTTAACAGTATCAATCCCTTTGAGTTACAACGCCTAAGTCACATATTCGTACCAACATGTATTTCTTGATATTTTTCAGGTATTACTAGGTTGCATCGCTTTTAACAGCGAAACGATTGACTGTGAGACTAAATTTTACTGATTTTGGTCTGTGACGTTATAAATGTTATAAGTGAGACAAGTGGACTCCAAGAAATAACATTCTTCTTAATTTGACATGATTGCCGGAACTCAGCGATTACACTGGGCGCTGTGGTAGCGTTTCAATTAAAAATTAAGATAAAAAAGTCATGTTTTTGCTGTGGGACCAATCCTAGCGATTAGCCCGCGCTGAAGAAATAGCGACAGTTACAAAAACTACATTTCATTGACTTTCTAACGGTATCAATCCGTTTGAGTTTTAACGGCTGGGTCACATATTTGTACCAACATGTATTTAGCGATATTTATCTGTTATTACTAGGTTGCATCGCTTTTAACAGGGAAACGATTGAATGTGGGACTTAATTGAACTAACTTTGGACTGTGACCTGATGAAAGTGATTAATGAGACAATTGGACTCCAAGAAATAACATTGATCTTAATTTGACATGATTGCCGGAACTCAGCGATTACACTGGGCGCTGTGGTAGCGCTTCATTTAAAAATTTAGATAAATAAGTCATTCTTTACCGTGGGAACAATCCTAGCCGTTGTCGCGCGCTGTAGAAATAGCGACAGTTTTATAAACTACATTTCATTGACTTTCTAACGGTATCAGTCCGTTTCAACTACAACGGTTGCGTCACATATTCGTACCAACATGTATTTAGCGATATTTTTTTCATATTACTAGGTTGCATCGCTTTTAACAGTGAAACGATTGACTGTGGGACTTAATTGAACTGATTTTGGACTGTGACCTTATAAATGTAATAAGTGAGACAATTTGACTCCAAGAAATAACATTGATCTTAATTTGACATGATTGCCGGAACTCAGCGATTACACTGGGCGCTGTGGTAGCGCTTCATTTAAAAATTTAGATAAATAAGTCATTCTTTACCGTGGGAACAATCCTAGCCGTTGTCGCGCGCTGTAGAAATAGCGACAGTTTTAAAAACTACATTTCATTGACTTTCTAACGGTATCAGTCCGTTTCAACTACAACGGTTGCGTCACATATTCGTACCAACATGTATTTAGCGATATTTTTTTCATATTACTAGGTTGCATCGCTTTTAACAGTGAAACGATTGACTGTGGGACTTAATTGAACTGATTTTGGACTGTGACCTTATAAATGTAATAAGTGAGACAATTTGACTCCAAGAAAAAACATTCTTCTTAATTTGACATGATTGCCGGAAGTCAGCGATTACACTGGGCGCTGTGGTAGCGCTTCATTTAAAAATTCAGATAAATAAGTCAATTTTTATTGTGGGACCAATCCTAGCCCTTAGCGCGCGCTGAAGAAATAGAGACAGTTTCAAATACTACATTTCATTGATTTTCTAACGGTATAAGTTCGTTTCAACCACAACAGTTGCGTCACCTATTCGTACCAACATGTATTTCGTGATTGTTACCCATGTTACTAAGTTGTATCGCTTTTAACAGTGAAACGATTGACTGTGGAACTTAATTGAACTGATTTTGGACTATGACCTTATAAATGTAATAAGTGAGAAAATTGGACTCCAAGAAATAACATTTTTCTTAATTTCACATGATTGCCGGAACTCAGCGATTACACTGGGCGCTGTGGTAGCGCTTCATTTAAAAAATTAGATAAATAAGTCATTCTTTACCGTGGGAACAATCCTAGCCGTTGTCGCGCGCTGTAGAAATAGCGACAGTTTTAAAAACTACATTTCATTGACTTTCTAACGGTATCAGTCCGTTTCAACTACAACGGTTGCGTCACATATTCGTACCAACATGTATTTAGCGATATTTTTTTCATATTACTAGGTTGCATCGCTTTTAACAGTGAAACGATTGACTGTGGGACTTAATTGAACTGATTTTGGACTGTGACCTTATAAATGTAATAAGTGAGACAATTTGACTCCAAGAAAAAACATTCTTCTTAATTTGACATGATTGCCGGAAGTCAGCGATTACACTGGGCGCTGTGGTAGCGCTTCATTTAAAAATTCAGATAAATAAGTCAATTTTTATTGTGGGACCAATCCTAGCCCTTAGCGCGCGCTGAAGAAATAGAGACAGTTTCAAATACTACATTTCATTGATTTTCTAACGGTATAAGTCCGTTTCAACTACAACAGTTGCGTCACCTATTCGTACCAACATGTATTTAGCGATTGTTACCCATGTTACTAAGTTGTATCTCTTTTAACAGTGAAACGATTGACTGTGGGACTTAATTGAACTGATTTTGGACTATGACCTTATAAATGTAATAAGTGAGAAAATTGGACTCCAAAAAAGAACATTTTTCTTAATTTGACATGATTGCCGGAACTCAGCGATTACACTGGGCGCTGTGGTAGCGCTTCATTTAAAAATTCAGATAAATAAGTCAATTTTTATTGTGGGAGCAATCCTAGCCCTTAGCGCGCGCTGAAGAAATAGCGACAGTTTTAAAAACTACATTTCATTGACTTTCTAACGGTATCAGTCCGTTTCAACTACAACAGTTGCGTCACATATTCGTACCAACATGTATTTAGTGATTCTTACCGATATTACTAAGTTGTATCCCTTTTAACAGTGAAACGATTGACTGTGGGACTTAATTGAACTGATTTTGGCCTATGACCTTTTAAATGTGATAATTGAGACAATTGGACTGAAAGAAATAACATTCTTCTTTATTTGACATGATTGCCGGAAGTCAGCGATTACACTGGGCGCTGTGGTTGCGCTTCATTTAAAAATTTAGATAAATAAGTCAATTTTTATTGTGGGACCAATCCTAGCTCTTAGCGCGCGGTGAAGAAATAGAGACAGTTTCAAATACTACATTTCATTGATTTTCTAACGGTATCAGTCTGTTTCAACTACAACAGTTGCGTCACCTATTCGTACCAACATGTATTTAGTGATTGTTACCCATATTACTAAGTTGCATCGCTTTTAACAGTGAAACGATTGACTGTGGGACTTAATTGAACTGATTTTGGACTATGACCTTATAAATGTAATAAGTGACACAATTGGACTCCAAGAAATAACATTTTTCTTAATTTGACATGATTGCCGGAACTCAGCGATTACAGTGAGCGCTGGGGTAGGACTTAATTTAAAAATGTAGATAAATAAGTCATTTTTACTGTGAGACCAATCCCAGCCGTTATCGTGCGCTGAAGAAATGGCGACAGTTTCAAAAACTACATTTCATTGACTTTCTAACGGTATCAATCCGCTTCAGTTACAACAGTTGTGTCACATATTCGTACCAACATGTATTTAGCGATATTTTTCTTATATTACTAGGTTGCATCGCTTTTAACAGTGAAATGATTGACTGTGGGACTTAGTTGAACTGATTTTGGACTGTGACCTTATAAATGTTATAAGTGAGACAGTTTGACTCCAAGAAATAACATTCTTCTTAATTTGACATGATTGCCGGAAGTCAGCAATTGCACTGGGCGCTGTGGTAGCGCTTCATTTAAAAATTTAGATAAATAAGTAAATTTTTATTGTTGGACCAATCCTAGCCCTTAGCGCGCGCTGAAGAAATAAAGACAGTTTCAAATACTACATTTCATTGATTTTCTAACAGTATCAGTCCGTTTCAACTACAACAGTTGCGTCACATATTCGTACCAACATGTATTTAGTGATTGTTACCGTTATTAATAAGTTGTATCGCTTTTAACAGTGAAACGATTGACTGTGGGACTTAATTGAACTGATTTTGGACTATGACGTTATAAATGTAATAAGTGAGACAATTGGACTCCAAGAAATAACATTTTTCTTAATTTGACATTATTACCGGAACTCAGCGATTACACTGAGCGCTGGGGTAGCACTTATTTTAAAAATTTAGATAAATACGTCATTCTTTACCGTGGGACCAATCCTAGCCGTTATCGTGCGCTGTAGAAATAGCGACAGTTTCAAAAACTACATTTCATTGACTTTCTAGCGGTATCAGTCCGTTTCAACTACAACAGTTGCGTCACATATTCGTACCAACATGTATCTAGTGATTGTTACAGATATTACTAAGTTGTATCGCTTTTAACAGTGAAACGATTGACTGTGGGACTTAATTGAACTGATTTTGGACTATGAACTTATAAATGTGATAATTGAGACCATTGGACTCAAAGAAATCACATTCTTCTTAATTTGACATGATTGCCGGAACTCAGCGATTACACTGAGCGCTAGGGTAGCACTTAATTTAAAAATGTAGATAAATAAGTCATTTTGTACTGGGGGACCAATCTTAGCCGTTATTGCGCGCTGACGAATTAGCGACAGTTTCAAAAGTGCATTTCATTGACTTTCTAACGGTATCAATCCGCTTCAGCTACAACAGTTGCGTCACATATTCGTACCAACATGTATTTAGCGATATTTTTTTCATATTACTAGGTTGCATCGCTTTTAACAGTGAACGATTGACTGTGGGACTTAATTGAACTGATTTTGGACTGTGACCTTATAAATGTTATAGGTGAGACAATTTGACTTCAAGAAGTAACATTCTTCTTAATTTGACATGATTGCCGGAAGTCAGCGATTACATTGGGCGCTGTGGTAGCGCTTCATTTAAAAATTTAGATAAATAAGTCAATTTTTATTGTGGGACCAATCCTAGCCCTTAGCGCGCGCTAAAGAAATAGAGACAGTTTCAAATACTACATTTCATTGATTTTCTAACGGTATCAGTCCGTTTCAACTACAACAGTTGCCTCACATATTCGTACCAACATGTATTTAGTGATTGTTACCGATATTACTAAGTTGTATCGCTTTTAACAGTGAAACGATTGACTGTGGGACTTAATTGAACTGATTTTGGACTATGACCTTATAAATGTAATAAGTTTGACAATTGGACTCCAAGAAATAACATTTTTCTTAATTTGACCTGATAGCCGGAATTCAGCGATTACGCTTAGCGCTGGGGTAGCACTTCATTTGAAAATGTAGATAAATAAGCCAATTTGTACTGGGGGACCAATCCTAGCTGTTATCGTGCGCTGAAGAAATAGCGACAGTTTCAAAAACTACATTTCATTGACTTTCTAACGGTGTCAGTCCGTTTGAGTTACAACGTTTGGGTCACATATTCGTATTAGCGATATTCTTCTGATATTACTAGGTTGCATCGCTTTTAACAATGATACGATTTACTGTGGGACTTAATTGAACTAATTTTGGACTGTGACCTGATGAATGTGATAAATGAGACATTTGGACTCCAAGAAATAACATTCTTCTTAATTTGACATGATTGCCGGAAGTCAGCGATTACACTGGGCGCTAGGGTAGCGCTCCATTTAAAAATGTAGATAAATAAGTGATTTTTTACTGTGGGACCAATCCTAGCCGTTATCCCGCGCTAAAGAATTAGAGACAGTTTCAAAAACTACATTTCATTGACTTTCTAACAGTATCAACCCGTTTGTGTTACAACAGTTTAGTCACATATTCGTACCAACATGTATTTCGTGATATCTTTCCGGTATTACTAGGTTGTATCGCATTTAACAGTGAATCGATTGACTGTGGGACTTAATTGAACTGATTTTGGGCTGTGACCTTATAAATGTAAAAGTGAGACAATTGGACTCCAAGAAATAACATTCTTCTTAATTTGACATGATTGCCGGAAGTCAGCGATTACACTGGGCGCTGTGGTAGCGCTTCATTTAAAATTTAGATAAATAAGTCATTCTTTACCGTGGGACCAATCCTAGCCCTTATCGCGCGCTGAAGAAATAGCGACAGTTTCAAAAACTACATTTCATTGACTTTCTAACGGTGTCAGTCCGTTTGAGTTACAACGGTTGGGTCACATATTCGTATTAGCGATATTCTTCTGATGTTACTAGGTTGCATCGCTTTTAACAATGAAACGATTTACTGTGGGACTTAATTGAACTAACTTTGGACTGTGACCTGATAAATGTGATAAATGAGACGTTTGGAATCCAAGAAATAACATTCTTCTTAATTTGACGTGATTGCCGGAACTCAGCGATTACACTGGGCGCTGTGGTAGCGCTTCATTTGAAAATTTAAATAAATAAGTCATTTTTACTGTGGGACCAATCCTAGCCGTTATCGCGCGCTGAAGAAATGGCGACAGTTTCAAAAACTACATTTCATTGACTTACTAACGGTATCAATTCGCTTCAGTTACAACGGTTGCGTCACATATTCGTACCAACATGTATTTGGCGATATTTATCTGTTATTACTAGGCTGCATCGCTTTTAACAGTGAAACGAATAAATGTGGGACTTAATTGAACTAACTTTGGACTGTGACCTAATGATTGTGATAAATAAGACAATTAGACTCTAAGAAGTAACAATCATCTTAATTTGACATGATTGCGGAACTCAGCGATTACACTGGGCGCTGTGGTAGCGCTTCATTTAAAATTTAGATAAATAAGTCATTCTTTACCGTGGGACCAATCCCAGCCCTTATTGCGCGCTAAAGAAATAGCGACAGTTTCAAAAACTACATTTCATTGACTTTCTAACGGTGTCAGTCCGTTTGAGTTACAACGTTTGGGTCACATATTCGTATTAGCGATATTCTTCTGATATTACTAGGTTGCATCGCTTTTAACAATGATACGATTTACTGTGGGACTTAATTGAACTAATTTTGGACTGTGACCTGATGAATGTGATAAATAAGACAAATGGACTCTAAGAAATAACATTCTTCTTAATTTGACATGATTGCCGGAAGTCAGCGATTACATTGGGCGCTGTGGTAGCGCTTCATTTAAAATTTAATTAAGTAAGTCATTTTTATTGTGAGACCAATCCTAGCCGTTATTGCGCGTTGAAGAATCGGCGACAGTTTCAAAAACTACATTTCATTGACTTTTTAACGGTATCAATCCGCTTCAGCTACAACGGTTGCGTCACATATTCATACCAACATGTATTTAGCGATATGTTTTTCATATTACTAGGTTGCATCGCTTTTAACAGTGAACGATTGACTGTGGGACTTAATTGAACTGATTTTGGACTGTGACCTTATAAATGTTATAAGTGAGACAATTTGACTTCAAGAAGTAACATTCTTCTTAATTTGACATGATTGCCGGAAGTCAGCGATTACACTGGGCGCTGTGGTAGAGCTTCATTTAAAATTTAGATAAATAAGACATTCTTTACCGTGGGACCAATCCTAGCCCTTATCACGCGCTGAAGAAATAGCGACAGTTTCAAACACTACATTTCATTGACTTTCTAACGGTGTCAGTCCGTTTGAGTTACAACGGTTGGGTCACATATTCGTATTTGCGATATTCTTCTGATGTTACTAGGTTGCATCGCTTTTAACAGTGAAACGATTTACTGTGGGACTTAATTGAACTAACTTTGGACTGTGACCTGATAAATGTGATAAATGAGACGTTTGGAATCCAAGAAATAACATTCTTCTTAATTTGACGTGATTGCCGGAACTCAGCGATTACACTGGGCGCTGTGGTAGCGCTTCATTTGAAAATTTAAATAAATAAGTCATTTTTACTGTGGGACCAATCCTAGCCGTTATCGCGCGCTGAAGAAATGGCGACAGTTTCAAAAACTACATTTCATTGACTTACTAACGGTATCAATTCGCTTCAGTTACAACGGTTGCGTCACATATTCGTACCAACATGTATTTAGCGATATTTATCTGTTATTACTAGGTTGCATCGCTTTTAACAGTGAAACGAATGAATGTGGGACTTAATTGAACTAACTTTGGACTGTGACCTAATGAATGTGATAAATAAGACAATTAGACTCTAAGAAGTAACAATCATCTTAACTTGACATGATTGCGGAACTCAGCGATTACACTGGGCGCTGTGGTAGCGCTTCATTTAAAATTTAGATAAATAAGTCATTCTTTACCGTGGGACCAATCCCAGCCCTTATCGCGGGCTGAAGAAATAGCGACAGTTTCAAAAACTACATTTCATTGACTTTTTAACGGTGTCAGTCCGTTTGAGTTACAACGTTTGGGTCACATATTCCTATTAGCGATATTCTTCTGATATTACTAGGTTGCATCGCTTTTAACAATGATACGATTTACTGTGGGACTTAATTGAACTAATTTTGGACTGTGACCTGATGAATGTGATAAATAAGACAATTGGACTCTAAGAAATAACATTCTTCTTAATTTGACATGATTGCCGGAAGTCAGCGATTACATTGGGCGCTGTGGTAGCGCTTCATTTAAAATTTAATTAAGTAAGTCATTTTCATTGTGAGACCAATCCTAGCCGTTATTGCGCGTTGAAGAATCGGCGACAGTTTCAAAAACTACATTTCATTGACTTTTTAACGGTATCAATCCGCTTCAGCTACAACGGTTGCGTCACATATTCATACCAACATGTATTTAGCGATATGTTTTTCATATTACTAGGTTGCATCGCTTTTAACAGTGAACGATTGACTGAGGGACTTAATTGAACTGATTTTGGACTGTGACCTTATAAATGTTATAAGTGAGACAATTTGACTTCAAGAAGTAACATTCTTCTTAATTTGACATGATTGCCGGAAGTCAGCGATTACATTGGGCGCTGTGGTAGCGCTTCATTTAAAAATTTAGATAAATAAGTCAATTTTTATTGTGGGACCAATCCTAGCCCTTAGCGCGCGCTAAAGAAATAGAGACAGTTTTAAATACTACATTTCATTGATTTTCTAACGGTATCAGTCCGTTTCAACTACAACAGTTGCGTCACATATTCGTACCAACATGTATTTAGTGATTGTTACCGATATTACTAAGTTGTATCGCTTTTAACAGTGAAACGATTGACTGTGGGACTTAATTGAACTGATTTTGGACTATGACCTTATAAATGTAATAAGTTTGACAATTGGACTCCAAGAAATAACATTTTTCTTCATTTGACCTGATAGCCGGAATTCAGCGATTACGCTTAGCGCTGGGGTAGCACTTCATTTAAAATTGTAGATAAATAAGCCAATTTGTACTGGGGGACCAATCCTAGCTGTTATCGCGCGCTGACGAATTAGCGACAGTTTCAAAAATTGCATTTCATTGAATTTCTAACGGTGTCAGTTCGTTTGAGTTACAACGGTTGGGTCACATATTCGTATTAGCGATATTCTTCTGATAGTGATTGATTTAGTGATTGTTTCCGATATTACTAAGTTGTATCGCTTTTAACAGTGAAACGATTGACTGCGGGACTTAATTGAACTGATTTTCGACTATGACCTTATAAATGTGATAATTGAGACAATTGGACTCCAAGAAATAACATTCTTCTTAATTTGACAAGATTGCCGGAACTCAGCGATTACACTGAGCGCTGGGATAGCACTTATTTTAAAAATGTAGATAAATAAGCCATTTTGTACTGGATGACCAATCCTAGCTGTTATCGCGCGCTGACGAATTAGCGACAGTTTCAAAAATTGCATTTCATTGACTTTCTAACGGTGTCAGTTTGTTTGAGTTACAACGGTTGGGTCACATATTCGTATTAGCGATATTCTTCTGATATTACTAGGTTGCATCGCTTTTAACAATGAAACGATTTACTGTGGGACTTAATTGAACTAACTTTGGACTGTGACCTGATAAATGTGATAAATGAAACATTTGGACTCCAAGAAATAACATTCTTCTTAATTTGACATGATTGCCAGAACTCAGCGATTACACTGGGCGCTGTGGTAGCGCTTCATTTAAAATTTAGATAAATAAGTCATTCTTTACCGTGGGACCAATCCTAGCCCTTATCACGCGCTGAAGAAATAGCGACAGTTTCAAGCACTACATTTCATTGACTTTTTAACGGTGTCAGTCCGTTTGAGTTACAACGGTTGGGTCACATATTCGTATTTGCGATATTCTTCTGATGTTACTAGGTTGCATCGCTTTTAACAATGAAACGATTTACTGTGGGACTTAATTGAACTAACTTTGGACTGTGACCTGATAAATGTGATAAATGAGACGTTTGGAATCCAAGAAATAACATTCTTCTTAATTTGACGTGATTGCCGGAACTCAGCGATTACACTGGGCGCTGTGGTAGCGCTTCATTTGAAAATTTAAATAAATAAGTCATTTTTACTGTGGGACCAATCCTAGCCGTTATCGCGCGCTGAAGAAATGGCGACAGTTTCAAAAACTACATTTCATTGACTTACTAACGGTATCAATTCGCTTCAGTTACAACGGTTGCGTCACATATTCGTACCAACATGTATTTAGCGATATTTATCTGTTATTACTAGGTTGCATCGCTTTTAACAGTGAAACGAATGAATGTGGGACTTAATTGAACTAACTTTGGACTGTGACCTAATGAATGTGATAAATAAGACAATTAGACTCTAAGAAGTAACAATCATCTTAACTTGACATGATTGCGGAACTCAGCGATTACACTGGGCGCTGTGGTAGCGCTTCATTTAAAAATTTAGATAAATAAGTCAATTTTTATTGTGGGACCAATCCTAGCCCTTAGCGCGCGCTAAAGAAATAGAGACTGTTTTAAATACTACATTTCATTGATTTTCTAACGGTATCAGTCCGTTTCAACTACAACAGTTGCGTCACATATTTGTACCAACATGTATTTAGTGATTGTTGCCGATATTACTAAGTTGTATCGCTTTTAACAGTGAAACGATTGACTGTGGGACTTAATTGAACTGATTTTGGACTATGACCTTATAAATGTAATAAGTTTGACAATTGGACTCCAAGAAATAACATTTTTCTTCATTTGACCTGATAGCCGGAATTCAGCGATTACGCTTAGCGCTGGGGTAGCACTTCATTTAAAATTGTAGATAAATAAGCCAATTTGTACTGGGGGACCAATCGTAGCTGTTATCGCGCGCTGACGAATTAGCGACAGTTTCAAAAATTGCATTTCATTGAATTTCTAACGGTGTCAGTTCGTTTGAGTTACAACGGTTGGGTCACATATTCGTATTAGCGATATTCTTCTGATAGTGATTGATTTAGTGATTGTTTCTTATATTACTAAGTTGTATCGCTTTTAACAGTGAAACGATTGACTGCGGGACTTAATTGAACTGATTTTCGACTATGACCTTATAAATGTGATAATTGAGACAATTGGACTCCAAGAAATAACATTCTTCTTAATTTGACAAGATTGCCGGAACTCAGCGATTACACTGAGCGCTGGGATAGCACTTATTTTAAAAATGTAGATAAAAAAGCCATTTTGTACTGGGGGACCAATCCTAGCTGTTATCGCGCGCTGACGAATTAGCGACAGTTTCAAAAATTGCATTTCATTGACTTTCTAACGGTGTCAGTTTGTTTGAGTTACAACGGTTGGGTCACATATTCGTATTAGCGATATTCTTCTGATATTACTAGGTTGCATCGCTTTTAACAATGAAACGATTTACTGTGGGACTTAATTGAACTAACTTTGGACTGTGACCTGATAAATGTGATAAATGAGACATTTGGACTCCAAGAAATAACATTCTTCTTAATTTGACATGATTGCCGGAAGTCAGCGATTACACTGGGCGCTGTGGTGGCGCTCCATTTAAAAATTTAGATAAATAAGTGATTTTTTACTGGGGACCAATCCTAGCCGTTATCACGCGCTAAAGAATTAGAGACAGTTTCAAAAACTACATTTCATTGACTTTCTAACAGTATCAACCCGTTTGTGTTACAACAGTTGAGTCACATATTCGTACCAACATGTATTTAGCGATATTTATCTGATATTACTAGGTTGCATCGCTTTTAACAGTGAAACGATTGACTGTGGGACTAAATTGAACTGATTTTGGACTGTGACCTTAGAAATGTTATAAGTGAGACAATTGGACTCCAAGAAGTAACATTCTTTCTAATTTGATATGATTGTCGGAACTCAGCGATTACACTGGGCGCTGTGGTAGCGCTTCATTTAAAAGTTTAGATTAATCAGTCAGTTTTTGCTGTGGGACCAATTCTAGCCGTTATCGCGCGCTGAAGAAATAGCGACAGTTTCGAAAACTTCATTTCATTGACTTTCTAACGGTGTCAGTCCGTTTGAGTTTCAACGGTTGGGCCACATATTCGTACCAACATGTACTTAGCGATATTTATCTGATATTACTAGGTTGCATCGCTTTTAACTGTGAAACAAGTGATTGTGGGACTTAATTGAACTAACTTTGGACTGTGACCTGATCAATGTGATAAATGAGAAAATTAGACTCCAAATAACATTCTTCTTAATTTGACATGATTGCCTAACCTCAGCGATTAGACTGGGCGCTGTTGTAGCGCTTCATTTAAATATTTAAATTAATCAGTCAGTTTTTGCTGTGGGACCAATCCTACCCGTTATCGCGCGCTGAAGAAATAGAGACAGTTTCAAATACTACATTTCATTGACTTTCTAACAGTATCAATCCGTTTGATTTACAACGGTTGGTCACATATTCGTACCAACATGTATTTAGCGATATTTATCTGATATTACTAGGTTGCATCGCTTTTAACAGTGAAACGATTGACTGTGGCACTTAATTGAACTAACTTTGGATTGTGACCTGATCAATGTGATAAATGAGAAAATTGGACTCCAAATAACATTCTTCTTAATTTGACATGATTGCCTAACCTCAGCGATTACACTGGACGCTGTTGTAGCGCTTCATTTAAAAATTTAAATTAATATGTCATTTTTTACTGTGGGACCAATCCTAGCCGTTATCGCGCCCTGAAGAAATAGCGACAGTTTCAAAAACTACATTTCATTGACTTTCTAACAGTATCAATCCGCTTCAGTTACAACGGTTGCGTCACATATTTGTACCAACATGTATTTAGCGATATTTATCTGATATTACTAGGTTGCATCGCTTTTAACAGTGAAAGGATTGACTGTGGGACTAAATTGAACTGATTTTGGACTGTGACCTTAGAAATGTTATAAGTGAGACAATTGGACTCCAAGAAGTAACATTCTTTCTAATTTGATATGATTGTCGGAACTCAGCGATTACACTGGGCGCTGTGGTAGCGCTTCATTTAAAAGTTTAGATTAATCAGTCAGTTTTTGCTGTGGGACCAATCGTAACCGTTATCGCGCGCTGAAGAAATAGCGACAGTTTCGAAAACTTCATTTCATTGACTTTCTAACGGTGTCAGTCCGTTTGAGTTTCAACGGTTGGGTCACATATTCGTACCAACATGTACTTAGCGATATTTATCTGATATTACTAGGTTGCATCGCTTTTAACTGTGAAACGATTGATTGTGGGACTTAATTGAACTAACTTTGGACTGCGACCTGATCAATGTGATAAATGAGAAAATTAGACTCCAAATAACATTCTTCTTAATTTGACATGATTGCCTAACTTCAGCGATTAGACTGGGCGCTGTTGTAGCGCTTCAATTCAGAACTAAGATAAGAAAGTCATTTTTTACTGAGGGACCAATCCTAGCCGTTAGCGCGCGCTGAAGAAATAGTGAAAGGTTCAAAAACTACATTTCATTGACTTTCTAACGGTGTCAGTCCGTATAAGTTTCAACGGTTGGGTCATATATTCGTACCAACATGTATTTAGCGATGTTCATCTGACATTACTAGATTGCATCGCTTTTAACAGTGAAATGATTGAGTGTGGGACTTAATTGAACTAACTTTGGACTGTGACCTGATAAATGTGATAAATGAGAAAATTGGAATTCAAGAAATAACCTTCTTCTTATTTTGACATGATTGCCGGAACTCAGCGATTACACCGACCGCTGTTGTAGAGCTTCATTTAAAAATTTAAATTAATAAGTCATTTTTTACTGTGAGACCAATCCTAGCCGTTATTGCGCACTGAAGAAATAGCGACAGTTTCAAAAAATTCTTTTCATTGACTTTCTAACGATGCCAGTCCGTTTGAGTTACAACGGTTGCGTCACATATTTGTACCAGCATGAACTTAGCGATATTTTTCTGATATTACTAGGTTGCATCGCCTTTAACAATGAAACGATTGACTGTAGGACTTAATTGAACTAACTTTGGACTGTGACCTGATAAATGTGATAAAGGAGACAATTGGACTCCAAGAAAAAACATTCTTCTTAATTTGACATGATTGCCGAAACTCAGCGATTACACTGGGCGCTGTGGTAGCGCTTCCTTTAAAAATTAAGATAAGAAAGTCATTTTTTACTGTGGGACCAATCCTAGCCGTTATCACGCGCTGAAAAAATAGCGACAGTTTCAAAAACTACATTTCATTGACTTTCTAACGGTGTCAGTCCGTTTGAGTGTAAACGGTTGGGTCACATATTCCTACCAACATGTATTTAGCGATATTCCTCTGACATTACTACATTGCATCGCTTTTAACAGTGAAATGATTGACTGTGGGACTTAATTGAACTAACTTTGGACTGTGACCTGATAAATGTGATAAATGAGAAAATTGGAATTCAAGAAATAACATTCTTCTTAATTTGACATAATTGCCGGAACTCAGTGATTACACTGGCCGCTGTGGTAGCGCTTTAATTCAAAATTAAGATAAAAAACTCATTTTTTGCTAAGGGACAAATTCTAGCCGTTAGCGCGCGCTGAAGAAATAGTGACAGTTTCAAAAACTACATTTCACTGACTTTCTAACGGTGTCAGTCCGTTTAAGTTTCAACGGTTGGGTCATATATTCGTACCAACATGTATTTAGCGATATTCATCTGATATTACTAGGTTGCACCGCTTTTAACAGTGAAACGATTGACTGTGGGACTTAATTGAACTAACTTTTGACTGTGACCTTATAAATGTGATAAATGAAAAAATTGGACTCCAAGAAATAGCATTCTTCTTAATTTGACATGATTGCATAAACTCAGCGATTACACTGAGCGCTGTTGTAGCGCTTCATTTAAAAATTTAAATTAATAAGTCATTTTTTACTGTGGGACCAATCCTAGCCGTTATCGCGCCCTGAAGAAATAGCGACAGTTTCAGAAACTTCATTTCATTGACTTTCTAACGGTGTCAGTCCGTTTGAGTGTAAACGGTTGGGTCACATATTCCTACCAACATGTATTTAGCGATATTTTTCTGATATTACTAGGTTTCATCGCCTTTAACATGAAAATGATTGACTGTGGGACTTAATTGAACTAACTTTTGACTGTGACCTGATAAATGTGATGAATGAAAAAATTGGACTCCAAGAAATAGCATTCTTCTTAATTTGACATGATTGCCTAAACTCAGCGTTTACACTGGGCGCTGTTGTAGCGCTTCATTTAAAAATTAAGATAAGAAAGTCATTTTTTACTGTGGAACCAATCCTAGCCGTTATCACGCGCTGAAGAAATAGCGACAGTTTCAAAAACTACATTTCATTGACTTTCTAACGGTGTCAGTCCGTTTGAGTGTAAACGGTTGGGTCACATATTCCTACCAACATGTATTTAGCGATATTCCTCTGACATTACTACATTGCATCGCTTTTAACAGTGAAATGATTGACTGTGGGACTTAATTGAACTAACTTTGGACTGTGACCTGATAAATGTGATAAATGAGAAAATTGGAATTCAAGAAATAACATTCTTCTTAATTTGATATGATTGCCGGAACTCAGTGATTACACCGGCCGCTGTGGTAGCGCTTCATTTAAAATTTAAAATAATAAGTCATTTTTTACTGTGGGACCAATCCTAGCCGTTATCGCGCCCTGAAGAAATAGCGACAGTTTCAGAAACTTCATTTCATTGACTTTCTAACGGTTTCAGTCCGTTTGAGTTACAACGGTTGCGTCACATATTCGTACCAACATGAATTTAGCGATATTTTTCTGATATTACTAGGTTTCATCGCCTTTAACAATAAAATGATTGACTGTGGGACTTAATTGAACTAACTTTTGACTGTGACCTGATATTTGTGATGAATGAAAAAATTGGACTCCAAGAAATAGCATTCTTCTTAATTTGACATGATTGCCTAAACTCAGCGTTTACACTGGGCGCTGTTGTAGCGCTTCATTTAAAAATTAAGATAAGAAAGTCATTTTTTACTGTGGGACCAATCCTAGCTGTTATCACGCGCTGAAGAAATAGCGACAGTTTCAAAAACTACATTTCATTGACTTTCTAACGGTGTCAGTCCGTTTGAGTGTAAACGGTTGGGTAACATATTCCTACCAACATGTATTTAGCGATATTCCTCTGACATTACTAGATTGCATCGCTTTTAACAGTGAAATGATTGACTGTGGGACTTAATTGAAATAACTTTGGATTGTGACCTGATAAATGTGATAAATGAGAAAATTTGAATCCAAGAAATAACATTCTTCTTAATTTGACATGATTGCCGGAACTCAGTGATTACACCGGCCGCTGTGGTAGCGCTTCAATTCAAAATTAAGATAAAAAACTCATTTTTTGCTGAGGGACCAATCCTAGCCGTTAGCGCGCTGAAGAAATAGTGACAGTTTCAAAAACTACATTTCACTGACTTTCTAACGGTGTCAGTCCGTTCAAGTTTCAACGGTTGGGTCATATATTCGTACCAACATGTATTTAGCGATATTCATCTGATATTACTAGGTTGCACCGCTTTTAACAGTGAAACGATTGACTGTGGGACTTAATTGAACTAACTTTTGACTGTGACCTTATAAATGTGATAAATGAAAAAATTGGACTCCAAGAAATAGCATTCTTCTTAATTTGACATGATTGCATAAACTCAGCGATTACACTGAGCGCTGTTGTAGCGCTTCATTTAAAAATTTAAATTAATAAGTCATTTTTTACTGTGGGACCAATCCTAGCCGTTATCGCGTCCTGAAGAAATAGCGACAGTTTCAGAAACTTCATTTCATTGACTTTTTAACGGTGTCAGTCCGTTTGAGTTACAACGGTTGCGTCACATATTCGTACCAACATGAATTTAGCGATATTTTTCTGATATTCCTAGGTTGCATCGCCTTTAACAATTAAACGATTGACTGTGGGACTTAATTGAACTAACTTTGGACTGTGACCTGATAAATGTGATAAATGAGAAAATTGGAATTCAAGAAATAACATTCTTCTTAATTTAACATGATTGCCGCTACTCAGCGATTACAGCGGCCGCTGTGGTAGCGCTTCAATTCCAAATTAAGATAAAAAACTCATTTTTTGCTGAGGGACCAATCCTAGCCGTTAGCGCGCTGAAGAAATAGTGACAGTTTCAAAAACTACATTTCACTGACTTTCTAACGGTGTCAGTCCGTTCAAGTTTCAACGGTTGGGTCATATATTCGTACCAACATGTATTTAGCGATATTCATCTGATATTACTAGGTTGCACCGCTTTTAACAGTGAAACGATTGACTGTGGGACTTAATTGAACTAACTTTTGACTGTGACCTGATAAATGTGATAAATGAAAAAATTGGACTCCAAGAAATAGCATTCTTCTTAATTTGACATGATTGCATAAACTCAGCGATTAGACTGAGCGCTGTTGTAGCGCTTCATTTAAAAATTTAAATTAATAAGTCATTTTTTACTGTGGGACCAATCCTAGCCGTTATCACGCCCTGAAGAAATAGCGACAGTTTCAGAAACTTCATTTCATTGACTTTCTAACAGTGTCAGTCCGTTTGAGTTACAACGGTTGCGTCACATATTCGTACCAACATGAATTTAGCGATATTTTTCTGATATTACTAGGTTTCATCGCCTTTAACAATAAAATGATTGACTGTGGGACTTAATTGAACTAACTTTTGACTGTGACCTGATAAATGTGATGAATGAAAGAATTGGACTCCAAGAAATAGCATTCTTCTTAATTTGACATGATTGCCTAAACTCAGCGTTTACACTGGGCGCTGTTGTAGCGCTTCATTTAAAAATTTAAATTAATAAGTCATTTTTTACTGTGGGACCAATCCTAGCCGTTATCGCGCCCTGAAGGAATAGCGACAGTTTCAAAAACTTCTTTTCATTGACTTTCTAACGGTGTCAGTCCGTTTGAGTTACAACGGTTGCGTCACATATTCGTACCAACATGAATTTAGCGATATTTTTCTGATATTTCTAGGTTGCATCGCCTTTAACAATTAAACGATTGACTGTGGGACTTAATTGAACTAACTTTGGACTGTGACCTGATAAATGTAATAAAGGAGGCAATTGGACTCTAAGAAAAAACATTCTTCTTAATTTGACATGATTGCCGAAATTCAGCGATTACACTGGGCGCTGTGGTAGCGCTTCATTTAAGAATTAAGATAAGAAAGTCATATTTTACCGTGGGACCAATCCTTGCCGTTATCTCGCGCTGAAGAAATAGCGACAGTTTCAAAAACTACATTTCATTGACTTTCTAACGGTGTCAGTCCGTTTGAGTTTAAACGGTTGGGTCACATATTCGTACCAACATGTATTTAGCGATATTCATCTGACATTACTAGGTTGCATCACTTTTAGCAGTGAAATGATTGACTGTGGGACTTAATTGAACTAACTTTTGACTGTGACCTGATAAATGTGATAAATAAAAAAATTGGACTCCAAGAAATAGCATTCTTCTTAATTTGACATGATTGCCTAAACTCAGCGATTACACTGGGCGCTGTTGTAGCGCTTCATTTGAAAATTTAAATTAATAAGTCATTTTTTACTGTGGGACCAATCCTAGCCGTTATCGCGCCCTGAAGAAATAGCGACAGTTTCAGAAACTTCATTTCATTGACTTTCTAACGGTGTCAGTCCGTTTGAGTTACAACGGTTGCGTCACATATTCGTACCAACATGAATTTAGCGATATTTTTCTGATATTACTAGGTTTCATCGCCTTTAACAATAAAATGATTGACTGTGGGACTTAATTGAACTAACTTTTGACTGTGACCTGATAAATGTGATGAATGAAAGAATTGGACTCCAAGAAATAGCATTCTTCTTAATTTGACATGATTGCCTAAACTCAGCGTTTACACTGGGCGCTGTTGTAGGGCTTTATTTAAAAATTTAAATTTTAAGTCATTTTTTACTGTGGGACCAATCCTAGCCGTTATCGCGCCCTGAAGAAATAGCGACAGTTTCAAAAACTTCTTTTAATTGACTTTCTAACGGTGTCAGTCCGTTTGAGTTACAACGGTTGAGTCACATATTTGTACCAACATGAATTTAGCGATATCTTTCTGATATTCCTAGGTTGAATCGCCTTTAACACTTAAACGATTGACTGTGGGACTTAATTGAACTAACTTTGGACTGTGACCTGATAAATGTGATAAAGGAGACAATTGGACTCCAAGAAATAGCATTCTTCTTAATTTGACATGATTGCATAAACTCAGCGATTACACTGAGCGCTGTTGTAGCGCTTCATTTAAAAATTTAAATTGATAAGTCATTTTTTACTGTGGGACCAATCCTAGCCGTTATCGCGCCCTGAAGAAATAGCGACAGTTTCAGAAACTTCTTTTCATTGACTTTTTAGCGGTGTCAGTCCGTTTGAGTTACAACAGTTGGGTCACATATTTGTACCAGCATGAACTTAGCGATATTTTTCTGATATTACTAGGTTGCATCGCCTTTAACAATGAAACGATTGACTGTAGGACTTAATTGAACTAACTTTGGACTCTGACCAGATAAATGTGATAAAGGAGACAATTGGACTCCAAGAAAAAACATTCCTCTTAATTTGACATGATCGCCTAAACTCAGCGATTACACTGGGCGCTGTGGTAGCGCTTCTTTTAAAAATTAAGATAAGAAAGTCATTTTTTACTGTGGGACCAATCCTAGCCGTTATCACGCGCTGAAGAAATAGCGACAGTTTCAAAAACTACATTTCATTGACTTTCTAACGGTGTCAGTCCGTTTGAGTTAAAACGGTTGCGTCACATATTCGTACCAACATGAATTTAGCGATATTTTTCTGATATTCCTAGGTTACATCGCCTTTAACAATTAAACGATTGATTGTGGGACTTAATTGAACTAACTTTGGACTGTGACCTGATAAATGTGATAAATGAGAAAATTGGAATTCAAGAAATAACATTCTTCTTAATTTGACATGATTGCCGCAACTCAGCGATTTCAACGGCCGCTGTGGTAGCGCTTCAATTCAAAATTAAGATAGAAAACTCATTTTTTGTCGAGGGACCAATCCTAGCCGTTAGCGCGCGCTGAAGAACTAGTGACAGTTTCCAAAACTACATTTCACTGACTTTCTAACGGTTTCAGTACGTTTAAGTTTCAACGGTTGGGTCATATATTCGTACCAACATGTATTTAGCGATATTCATCTGATATTACTAGGTTGCACCGCTTTTAACAGTGAAACGATTGACTGTGGGACTTAATTGAACTAACTTTTGACTGTGACCTGATAAATGTGATAAATGAAAAAATTGGACTCTAAGAAAAAACATTCTTCTTAATTTGACATGATTGCCTAAACTCAGCGTTTACACTGGGCGCTGTTGTAGCGCTTCATTTAAAAATTTAAATTAATAATTCATTTTTTACTGTGGAACCAATCCTAGCCGTTATCTCGCCCTGAAGAAATAGCGACAGTTTCAAAAACTTCCTATCATTGACTTTCTAGCGGTGTCTGTCCGTTTGAGTTACAACGGTTGCGTCACATATTTGTACCAGCATGAACTTAGCGATATTTTTCTGATATTACTAGGTTGCATCGCCTTTAACAATGAAACGATTGACTGTAGGACTTAATTGAACTAACTTTGGACTCTGACCTGATAAATGTGATAAAGGAGACAATTGGACTCCAAGAAAAAACATTCCTCTTAATTTGACATGATTGCCTAAACTCAGCGATTACACTGGGCGCTGTGGTAGCGCTTCATTTAAAAATTAAGATAAGAAAGTCATTTTTTACTGTGGGACCAATCCTAGCCGTTATCACGCGCTGAAGAAATAGCGACAGTTTCAAAAACTACATTTCATTGACTTTCAAACGGTGTCAGTCCGTTTGAGTTACAACGGTTGCGTCACATATTCGTACCAACATGAATTTAGCGATATTTTTCTGATATTCCTAGGTTGCATCGCCTTTAACAATTAAACGATTGACTGTGGGACTTAATTGCACTAACTTTGGACTGTGACCTGATAAATGTGATAAATGAGAAAATTGGAATTCAAGAAATAACATTCTTCTTAATTTGACATGATTGCCGCAACTCAGCGATTACACCGGCCGCTGTGGTAGCGTTTCAATTCAAAATTAAGATAAAAAACTCATTTTTTGCTGAGGGACCAATCCTAGCCGTTAGCGCGCGCTGAAGAACTAGTGACAGTTTCCAAAACTACATTTCACTGACTTTCTAACGGTTTCAGTACGTTTAAGTTTCAACGGTTGGGTCATATATTCGTACCAACATGTATTTAGCGATATTCATCTGATATTACTAGGTTGCACCGCTTTTAACAGTGAAACGATTGACTGTGGGACTTAATTGAACTAACTTTTGACTGTGACCTGATAAATGTGATAAATGAAAAAATTGGACTCTAAGAAAAAACATTCTTCTTAATTTGACATGATTGCCTAAACTCAGCGTTTACACTGGGCGCTGTTGTAGCGCTTCATTTAAAAATTTAAATTAATAATTCATTTTTTACTGTGGAACCAATCCTAGCCGTTATCTCGCCCTGAAGAAATAGCGACAGTTTCAGAAACTTCATTTCATTGACTTTCTCACGGTGTCAGTCCGTTTGAGTTACAACGGTTGCGTCACATATTCGTACCAACATGAATTTAGCGATATTTTTCTGATATTACTAGGTTTCATCGCCTTTAACAATAAAATGATTGACTGTGGGACTTAATTGAACTAACTTTTGTCTGTGACCTGATAAATGTGATGAATGAAAGAATTGGACTCCAAGAAATAGCATTCTTCTTTATTTGACATGATTGCCTAACTCAGCGTTTACACTGGGCGCTGTTGTAGCGCTTCATTTAAGAATTTAAATTAATAAGTCATTTTTTACTGTGGGACCAATCCTAGCCGTTATCGCGCCCTGAAGAAATAGCGACAGTTTCAAAAACTTCTTTTCATTGACTTTCTAACGGTGTCAGTCCGTTTGAGTTACAACGGTTGCGTCACATATTCGTACCAACATGAATTTAGCGATATTTTTCTGATATTTCTAGGTTGCATTGCCTTTAACAATTAAACGATTGACTGTGGGACTTAATTGAACTAACTTTGGACTGTGACCTGATAAATGTAATAAAGGAGGCAATTGGGCTCTAAGAAAAAACATTCTTCTTAATTTGACATGATTGCCGAAATTCAGCGATTACACGGGGCGCTGTGGTAGCGCTTCATTTAAGAATTAAGATAAGAAAGTCATATTTTACCGTGGGACCAATCCTAGCCGTTATCTCGCGCTGAAGAAATAGCGACAGTTTCAAAAACTACATTTCATTGACTTTCTAACGGTGTCAGTCCGTTTGAGTTTAAACGGTTGGGTCACATATTCGTGCCAACATGTATTTAGCGATATTCATCTGACATTACTAGGTTGCATCACTTTTAACAGTGAAATGATTGACTGTGGGACTTAATTGAACTAACTTTTGACTGTGACCTGATAAATGTGATAAATGAAAAAATTGGACTCCAAGAAATACCATTCTTCTTAATTTGACATGATTGCCTAAACTCAGCGGTTACACTGGGCGCTGTTGTAGCGCTTCATTTAAATATTTAAATTAATAAGTCAGTTTTTACTGTGGGACCAATCCTAGCCGTTATCGCGCCCTGAAGAAATAGCGACAGTTTCAGAAACTTCATTTCATTGACTTTCTAACGGTGTCAGTCCGTTTGAGTTACAACGGTTGCGTCACATATTCGTACCAACATGAATTTAGCGATATTTTTCTGATATTACTAGGTTTCATCGCCTTTAACAATAAAATGATTGACTGTGGGACTTAATTGAACTAACTTTTGACTGTGACCTGATAAATGTGATGAATGAAAGAATTGGACTCCAAGAAATAGCATTCTTCTTAATTTGACATGATCGCCTAAACTCAGTGTTTACACTGGGCGCTGTTGTAGCGCTTTATTTAAAAATTTAAATTAATAAGTCATTTTTTACTGTGGGACCAATCCTAACCGTTATCAGGCGATGTAGAAATAGTGACAGTTTCAAAAACTACATTTCCTTGACTTTCTAACGGTGTCAGTTCGTTTGAGTTTAAACGGTTGGGTCACATATTCGTACCAACATGTATTTAGCGATATTTTTCCGATATTACTAGGTTGCATCGCCTTTAACAATGAAACGATTGACGTTGGGACTTAATTGAACTAACTTTGGACTGTGACCTGATGAATGTGATAAATGAGACAATTGGACTCCAAGAAAAAACATTCTTCTTAATTTGACATGATTGCCGAAATTCAGCGATTACACTGGGCGCTGTGGTAGCGCTTCATTTAAGAATTAAGATAAGAAAGTCATATTTTACCGTGGGACAAATCCTAGCCGTTATCTCGCGCTGAAGAAATAGTGACAGTTTCAAAAACTACATTTCCCTGACTTTCTAACGGTGTCAGTCCGTTTGAGTTTAAACGGTTGGGTCACTTATTCGTACCAACATGTATTTAGCGATATTCATCTGACATTACTAGGTTGCATCGCTTTTAACAGTGAATTGACTGTCTGTGGGACTTAATTGAACTAACTTTGGACTGTGACCTGATGAATGTGATAAATGAGAAAATTGGACTCCAAGAAAAAACATTGTTCTTAATTTGACATGATTGCAGAAACTCAGCGACTACACTTGGCGCTGTGGTAGCGCTTCATTTAAGAATTAAGATGAAAAATTCATTTTTTTACTGTGGGACAAATCCTAGCCGTTATCGCGCGCTGAAGAAATAGCGACAGTTTCAAAAACTACATTTCATTGACTTTTTAACAGTATCAATCCGTTTGAGTTACAACGCTTGAGTCACATATTCGTACCAACATGAATTTGGCGATATTTTTCTGATATTACTAGGTTGCATCGCCTTTAACAATGAAACGATTGACGTTGGGACTTAATTGAACTAACTTTGGACTGTGACCTAATGAATGTGATAAATGGGTCAATTGGACTCCAAGAAAAAACATTCTTCTTAATTTGACATGATTGCCGAAATTCAGAGATTACACTGGGCGCTGTGGTAGCGCTTCATTTAAGAATTAATATAAGAAAGTCATATTTTACCGTGGGACCAATCCTAGCCGTTATCTCGCGCTGAAAAAAAGCGACAGTTTCAAAAACTACATTTCATTGAGTTTTTAACGGTGTCAGTCCGTTTAAGTTTAAACGGTTGGGTCACATATTCGTACCAACATGTATTTAGCGATGTTCATCTGACATTACTAGGTTGCATCGCTTTTAACAGTGAAATGATTGACTGTGGGACTTAATTGAACTAACTTTTGACTGTGACCTGATAAATGTGATAAATGAAAAAATTGGACTCCAAGAAATAGCATTCTTCTTAATTTGACATGATTGCCTAAACTCAGCGTTTACACTGGGCGCTGTTGTAGCGCTTCATTTAAAAATTTAAATTAATAAGTCATTTTTTTGCTGTGGGACCAATCCTAACCGTTATTGCGCACTGAAGAAATAGCGACAGTTTCAAAAACTACATTTCATTGACTTTCTAACGGTGTCAGTCCGTTTGAGTTACAACGGTTGCGTCACATATTCGTACTAACATGAATTTAGCGATATTTTTCTGATATTACTAGGTTGCATCGCCTTTAACAATGAAACGATTGACTGTGGGACTTACTTGAACTAACTTTGGACTGTGACCTGATGAATGTGATAAATAAGACAATTGAACTCCAAGAAAAAACATTCTTCTTAGTTTGACATGATCGCCAAAATTCAGCGATTACACTGGGCGCTGTGGTAGCGCTTCATTTAAGAATTAAGATAAGAAAGTCATATTTTACCGTGGGACTAATCCTAGCCGTTATCTCGCGCTGAAGAAATAGCGACAGTTTCATAAACTACATTTCATTGACTTTCTAACGGTGTCAGTCCGTTTGAGTTTAAACGGTTGGGTCACATATTCGTACCAACATGTATTTAGCGATATTTTTCTGATATTACTAGGTTGCATCGCCTTTAACAATGAAACGATTGACGTTGGGACTTAATTGAACTAACTTTGGACTGTGACCTGATGAATGTGATAAATGAGACAATTGCACTCCAAGAAAAAACATTCTTCTTAATTTGATATGATTGCCGAAATTCAGAGATTACACTGGGCGCTGTGGTAGCGCTTCATTTAAGAATTAATATAAGAAAGTCATATTTTACCGTGGGACTAATCCTAGCCGTTATCTCGCGCTGAAAAAAAGCGACAGTTTCAAAAACTACATTTCATTGAGTTTCTAACGGTGTCAGTCCGTTTAAGTTTAAACGGTTGGGTCACATATTCGTACCAACATGTATTTAGCGATGTTCATCTGACATTACTAGGTTGCATCGCTTTTAACAGTGAAATGATTGACTGTGGGACTTAATTGAACTAACTTTTGACTGTGACCTGATAAATGTGATAAATGAAAAAATTGGACTCCAAGAAATAACATTCTTCTTAATTTGACATGATTGCCTAAACTCAGCGTTTACACTGGGCGCTGTTGTAGCGCTTCATTTAAAAATTTAAATTAATAAGTCATTTTTTTGCTGTGGGACCAATCCTAACCGTTATTGCGCACTGAAGAAATAGCGACAGTTTTATAAACTACATTTCATTGACTTTCTAACGGTGTCAGTCCGTTTGAGTTTAAACGGTTGGGTCACATATTCGTACCAACATGTATTTAGCGATATTCATCTGACATTACTAGGTTGCATCGCTTTTAACAGTGAAATGATTGACTGTGGGACTTAATTGAACTAACTTTAGACTCTGACCTGATTAATGTGATAAATGAGAAAATTGGAATTCAAGAAATAACATTCTTCTTAATTTGACATGATTGCCGGAACTCAGCGATTACACCGGCCGTTTTGGTGGCGCTTCAGTTCAAAATTAAGATAAAAAACTCATTTTTTGCTAAGGGACCAATCCTAGCCGTTAGCGCGCGCTGAAGAAATAGTGACAGTTTCAAAAACTACATTTCATTGACTTTCTAACGGTGTCAGTCCGTTTAAGTTTCAACGGTTGTGTCATATATTCGTACCAACATGTATTTAGAGATATTCATCTGATATTACTAGGTTGCACCTCTTTTAACAGTGAAACGATTGACTGTGGGACTTAATTGAACTAACTTTTGACTGTGACCTGATAAATGTGATAAATGAAAAAATTGGACTCCAAGAAATAGCATTCTTCTTAATTTGACATAATTGCCTAAACTCAGCAATTACACTGGGCGCTGTTGTAGCGCTTCATTTAAAAATTTAAATTAATATGTCATTTTTTACTTTGGGACCAATCCTAGCCGTTATTGCGCCCTGAAGAAATAGCAACAGTTTCAAAAACTGCATTTCATTGACTTTCTAACGGTGTCAGTCCGTTTGAGTTACAACAGTTGCGTCACATATTCGTATCAACATGAATTTAGCGATATTTTTCTGATATTTCTAGGTTGCATTGCCTTTAACAATTAAACGATTGACTGTGGGACTTAATTGAACTAACTTTGGACTGTGACCTGATAAATGTAATAAAGGAGGCAATTGGACTCTAAGAAAAAATATTCTTCTTAATTTGACATGATTGCCGAAATTCAGCGATTACACTGGGCACTGTGGTAGCGCTTCATTTAAGAATTAAGATAAGAAAGTCATATTTTACCGTGGGACCAATCCTAGCCCTTATCTCGCGCTGAAGAAATAGCGACAGTTTCAAAAACTACATTTCATTGACTTTCTAACGGTGTCAGTCTGTTTGAGTTACAACGGTTGCGTCACATATTCGTACCAACATGAATTTAGCGATATTTTTCTGATATTCCTAGGTTGCATCGCCTTTAACAATTAAACGATTGACTGTGGGACTTAATTGAACTAACTTTGGACTGTGACCTGATAAATGTAATAAAGGAGGCAATTGGACTCTAAGAAAAAACATTCTTCTTAATTTGACATGATTGCCGAAATTCAGCGATTACACTGGGCGCTGTGGTAGCGCTTCATTTAAGAATTAAGATAAGAAAGTCATATTTTACCGTGGGACCAATCCTAGCCGTTATCTCGCGCTGAAGAAATAGCGACAGTTTCAAAAACTACATTTCATTGACTTTCTAACGGTGTCAGTCCGTTTGAGTTTAAACGGTTGGGTCACATATTCGTACCAACATGTATTTAGCGATATTCATCTGACATTACTAGGTTGCATCACTTTTAACAGTGAAATGATTGACTGTGGGACTTAATTGAACTAACTTTTGACTGTGACCTGATAAATGTGATAAATGAAAAAATTGGACTCTAAGAAATAGCATTCTTTTTAATTTGACATGATTGCCTAAACTCAGCGGTTACACTGGGCGCCGTTGTAGCACTTCATTTAAAAATTTAAATTAATAAGTCAGTTTTTACTGTGGGACCAATCCTAGCCGTTATCGCGCCCTGAAGAAATAGCGACAGTTTCAGAAACTTCATTTCATTGACTTTCTAACGGTGTCAGTCCGTTTGAGTTACAACGGTTGCGTCACATATTCGTACCAACATGAATTTAGCGATATTTTTCTGATATTACTAGGTTTCATCACCTTTAACAATAAAATGATTGATTGTGGGACTTAATTGAACTAACTTTTGACTGTGACCTGATAAATGTGATGAATGAAAGAATTGGACTCCAAGAAATAGCATTCTTCTTAATTTGACATGATCGCCTAAACTCAGTGTTTACACTGGGCGCTGTTGTAGTGCTTTATTTAAAAATTTAAATTAATAAGTCATTTTTTACTGTGGGACCAATCCTAGCCGTTATCATGCGCTGTAGAAATAGTGACAGTTTCAAAAACTACATTTCCTTGACTTTCTAACGGTGTCAGTCCGTTTGAGTTTAAACGGTTGGGTCACATATTCGTACCAACATGGATTTAGCGATATTTTTCTGATATTACTAGGTTGCATCGCCTTTAACAATGAAACGATTGACTGTGGGACTTGATTGAACTAACTTTGGACTGTGACCTGATGAATGTGATAAATGATACAATTGAACTCCAAGAAATAACATTGTTCTTAATATGACATGATTGCCGAAACTCAGCGACTACACTGGTCGCTGTGGTAGCGCTTCACTTAAGAATTAAGATGAAAAAGTCATTTTTTTACTGTGGCACCAATCCTAGCCGTTATCGCGCGCTGAAGAAATAGCGACAGTTTCAAAAACTACATTTCATTGACTTTCTAACGGTGTCAGTCCGTTTGAGTTTCAACGGTTGGGTCACATATTCGTACCAACATGTATTTAGCGATATTTTTCCGATATTACTAGGTTGCATCGCCTTTAACAATGAAACGATTGACGTTGGGACTTAATTGAACTAACTTTGGACTGTGACCTGATGAATGTGATAAATGAGACAAATGGACTCTAAGAAAAAACATTCTTCTTAATTTGACATGATTGCCGAAATTCAGCGATTACACTGGGCGCTGTGGTAGCGCTTCATTTAAGAATTAAGATAAGAAAGTCATATTTTACCGTGGGACCAATCCTAGCCGTTATCTCGCGCTGAAGAAATAGCGACAGTTTCAAAAACTACATTTCATTGACTTTCTAACGGTGTCAGTCCGTTTGAGTTTAAACGGTTGGGTCACATATTCGTACCAACATGTATTTAGCGATATTCATCTGACATTACTAGGTTGCATCACTTTTATCAGTGAAATGATTGACTGTGGGACTTAATTGAACTAACTTTTGACTGTGACCTGATAAATGTGATAAATGAAAAAATTGGACTCTAAGAAATAGCATTCTTCTTAATTTGACATGATTGCCTAAACTCAGCGGTTACACTGGGCGCCGTTGTAGCGCTTCATTTAAAAATTTAAATTAATAAGTCAGTTTTTACTGTGGGACCAATCCTAGCCGTTATCGCGCCCTGAAGAAATAGCGACAGTTTCAGAAACTTCATTTCATTGACTTTCTAACGGTGTCAGTCCGTTTGAGTTACAACGGTTGCGTCACATATTCGTACCAACATGAATTTAGCGATATTTTTCTGATATTACTAGGTTTCATCACCTTTAACAATAAAATGATTGACTGTGGGACTTAATTGAACTAACTTTTGACTGTGACCTGATAAATGTGATGAATGAAAGAATTGGACTCCAAGAAATAGCATTCTTCTTAATTTGACATGATCGCCTAAACTCAGTGTTTACACTGGGCGCTGTTGTAGTGCTTTATTTAAAAATTTAAATTAATAAGTCATTTTTTACTGTGGGACCAATCCTAGCCGTTATCATGCGCTGTAGAAATAGTGACAGTTTCAAAAACTACATTTCCTTGACTTTCTAACGGTGTCAGTTCGTTTGAGTTTAAACGGTTGGGTCACATATTCGTACCAACATGGATTTAGCGATATTTTTCTGATATTACTAGGTTGCATCGCCTTTAACAATGAAACGATTGACTGTGGGACTTGATTGAACTAACTTTGGACTGTGACCTGATGAATGTGATAAATGATACAATTGGACTCCAAGAAAAAACATTCTTCTTAATTTGACATGATTGCCGAAACTCAGCGACTACACTTGGCGCTGTGGTAGCGCTTCATTTAAGAATTAAGATGAAAAATTCATTTTTTTACTGTGGGACAAATCCTAGCCGTTATCGCGCGCTGAAGAAATAGCGACAGTTTCAAAAACTACATTTCATTGAATTTTTAACAGTATCAATCCGTTTGAGTTACAACGCTTGAGTCACATATTCCTACCAACATGTATTTCTTGATATTTTTCAGGTATTACTAAGTTGTATGGCTCTTAACAGCGAAACGATTGACTGTGGGAATTAATTGAACTGAGTATGGACTGTGACCTTATAAATATGAAAGTGAGACAATTGGACTCTTAGAAATAACATTCTTCTTAATTTGACATGATTGCCGAAACTCAGCGATTACACTGGGCGCTGTGGTAGCGCTTCATTCAAGAATTAAGATAAAAAAGTCATTTTTTTGCTGTGGGACCAA
Source organism: Hydractinia symbiolongicarpus (assembly GCF_029227915.1). NCBI lineage: Eukaryota > Metazoa > Cnidaria > Hydrozoa > Anthoathecata > Hydractiniidae > Hydractinia > Hydractinia symbiolongicarpus. The sequence continues at coordinate 38,224,032 of NC_079876.1, read as the reverse complement.
TCCTAGCCGTTATTGCGCCCTGAAGAAATAGCGACAGCTTCAAAAACTACATTTCATTGACTTTCTAACGGTGTCAGTCCGTTTGAGTTACAACGGTTGCGTCACATATTCGTACCAACATGAATTTAGCGATATTTTTCTGATATTACTAGGTTGCATCGCCTTTAACAATGAAACGATTGACGTTGGGACTTAATTGAACTAACTTTGGACTGTGACCTGATGAATGTGATAAATGAGACAATTGGACTCCAAGAAAAAACATTCTTCTCAATTTGACATGATTGCCGAAATTCAGAGATTACACTGGGCGCTGTGGTAGCGCTTCATTTAAGAATTAATATAAGAAAGACATATTTTACCGTGGGACCAATCCTAGCCGTTATCTCGCGCTGAAAAAAAGCGACAGTTTCAAAAACTACATTTCATTGAGTTTCTAACGGTGTCAGTCCGTTTAAGTTTAAACGGTTGGGTCACATATTCGTACCAAGATGTATTTAGCGATGTTCATCTGACATTACTAGGTTGCATCGCTTTTAACAGTGAAATGATTGACTGTGGGACTTAATTGAACTAACTTTTGACTGTGACCTGATAAATGTGATAAATGAAAAAATTGGACTCCAAGAAATAGCATTCTTCTTAATTTGACATGATTGCCTAAACTCAGCGTTTACACTGGGCGCTGTTGTAGCGCTTCATTTAAAAATTTAAATTAATAAGTCATTTTTTTGCTGTGGGACCAATCCTAACCGTTATTGCGCACTGAAGAAATAGCGACAGTTTCAAAAACTACATTTCATTGACTTTCTAACGGTGTCAGTCCGTTTGAGTTACAACGGTTGCGTCACATATTCGTACCAACATGAATTTAGCGATATTTTTCTGATATTACTAGGTTGCATCGCCTTTAACAATGAAACGATTGACTGTGGAACTTACTTGAACTAACTTTGGACTGTGACCTGATGAATGTGATAAATGAGACAATTGGACTCCAAGAAAAAACATTCTTCTTAGTTTGACATGATCGCCGAAATTCAGCGATTACACTGGGCGCTGTGGTAGCGCTTCATTTAAGAATTAAGATAAGAAAGTCATATTTTACCGTGGGACTAATCCTAGCCGTTATCTCGCCCTGAAGAAATAGCAACAGTTTCAAAAACTGCATTTCATTGACTTTCTAACGGTTTCAGTCCGTTTGAGTTACAACAGTTGCGTCACATATTCGTATCAACATGAATTTAGCGATATTTTTCTGATATTACTAGGTTGCATCGCCTTTAACAATGAAACGATTGACTGTGGGATTTAATTGAACTAACTTTGGACTGTGATCTGATGAATGTGATAAATGAGAGAATTGGACTCCAAGAAATAACATTGTTCTTAATTTGACATGATTGCCGAAACTCAGCGACTACACTGGTCGCTGTGGTAGCGCTTCATTTAAGAATTAACATGAAAAAGTCATTTTTTTACTGTGGGACCAATCCTAGCCGTTATCGCGCGCTGAAGAAATAGCGACAGTTTCAAAAACTACATTTCATTGACTTTCTAACGGTGTCAATCCGTTTGAGTTACAACGGTTGAGTCACATATTCCTACCAACATGTATTTCTTGATATTTTTCAGGTATTACTAAGTTGTATGGCTTTTAACAGCGAAACGATTGACTGTGGGAATTAATTGAACTGAGTATGGACTGTGACCTTATAAATATGAAAGTGAGACAATTGGACTCTTAGAAATAACATTCTTCTTAATTTGACATGATTGCCGAAACTCAGCGATTACACTGGGCGCCGTTGTAGCGCTTCATTTAAAAATTTAAATTAATAAGTCAGTTTTTACTGTGGGACCAATCCTAGCCGTTATCGCGCCCTGAAGAAATAGCGACAGTTTCAGAAACTTCATTTCATTGACTTTCTAACGGTGTCAGTCCGTTTGAGTTACAACGGTTGCGTCACATATTCGTACCAACATGAATTTAGCGATATTTTTCTGATATTACTAGGTTTCATCACCTTTAACAATAAAATGATTGACTGTGGGACTTAATTGAACTAACTTTTGACTGTGACCTGATAAATGTGATGAATGAAAGAATTGGACTCCAAGAAATAGCATTCTTCTTAATTTGACATGATCGCCTAAACTCAGTGTTTACACTGGGCGCTGTTGTAGTGCTTTATTTAAAAATTTAAATTAATAAGTCATTTTTTACTGTGGGACCAATCCTAGCCGTTATCATGCGCTGTAGAAATAGTAAAAGTTTCAAAAACTACATTTCCTTGACTTTCTAACGGTGTCAGTTCGTTTGAGTTTAAACGGTTGGGTCACATATTCGTACCAACATGGATTTAGCGATATTTTTCTGATATTACTAGGTTGCATCGCCTTTAACAATGAAACGATTGACTGTGGGACTTGATTGAACTAACTTTGGACTGTGACCTGATGAATGTGATAAATGATACAATTGGACTCCAAGAAAAAACATTCTTCTTAATTTGACATGATTGCCGAAACTCAGCGACTACACTTGGCGCTGTGGTAGCGCTTCATTTAAGAATTAAGATGAAAAATTCATTTTTTTACTGTGGGACAAATCCTAGCCGTTATCGCGCGCTGAAGAAATAGCGACAGTTTCAAAAACTACATTTCATTGAATTTTTAACAGTATCAATCCGTTTGAGTTACAACGCTTGAGTCACATATTCCTACCAACATGTATTTCTTGATATTTTTCAGGTATTACTAAGTTGTATGGCTCTTAACAGCGAAACGATTGACTGTGGGAATTAATTGAACTGAGTATGGACTGTGACCTTATAAATATGAAAGTGAGACAATTGGACTCTTAGAAATAACATTCTTCTTAATTTGACATGATTGCCGAAACTCAGCGATTACACTGGGCGCTGTGGTAGCGCTTCATTCAAGAATTAAGATAAAAAAGTCATTTTTTTGCTGTGGGACCAATCCTAGCCGTTATTGCGCCCTGAAGAAATAGCGACAGCTTCAAAAACTACATTTCATTGACTTTCTAACGGTGTCAGTCCGTTTGAGTTACAACGGTTGCGTCACATATTCGTACCAACATGAATTTAGCGACATTTTTCTGATATTACTAGGTTGCATCGCCTTTAACAATGAAACGATTGACGTTGGGACTTAATTGAACTAACTTTGGACTGTGACCTGATGAATGTGATAAATGAGACATATGGACTCTAAGAAAAAACATTCTTCTTAATTTGACATGATTGCCGAAATTCAGCGATTACACTGGGCGCTGTGGTAGCGCTTCATTTAAGAATTAAGATAAGAAAGTCATATTTTACCGTGGGACCAATCCTAGCCGTTATCTCGCGCTGAAGAAATAGCGACAGTTTCAAAAACTACATTTCATTGACTTTCTAACGGTGTCAGTCCGTTTGAGTTTAAACGGTTGGGTCACATATTCGTACCAACATGTATTTAGCGATATTCATCTGACATTACTAGGTTGCATCACTTTTATCAGTGAAATGATTGACTGTGGGACTTAATTGAACTAACTTTTGACTGTGACCTGATAAATGTGATAAATGAAAAAATTGGACTCTAAGAAATAGCATTCTTCTTAATTTGACATGATTGCCTAAACTCAGCGGTTACACTGGGCGCCGTTGTAGCGCTTCATTTAAAAATTTAAATTAATAAGTCAGTTTTTACTGTGGGACCAATCCTAGCCGTTATCGCGCCCTGAAGAAATAGCGACAGTTTCAGAAACTTCATTTCATTGACTTTCTAACGGTGTCAGTCCGTTTGAGTTACAACGGTTGCGTCACATATTCGTACCAACATGAATTTAGCGATATTTTTCTGATATTACTAGGTTTCATCACCTTTAACAATAAAATGATTGACTGTGGGACTTAATTGAACTAACTTTTGACTGTGACCTGATAAATGTGATGAATGAAAGAATTGGACTCCAAGAAATAGCATTCTTCTTAATTTGACATGATCGCCTAAACTCAGTGTTTACACTGGGCGCTGTTGTAGTGCTTTATTTAAAAATTTAAATTAATAAGTCATTTTTTACTGTGGGACCAATCCTAGCCGTTATCATGCGCTGTAGAAATAGTGACAGTTTCAAAAACTACATTTCCTTGACTTTCTAACGGTGTCAGTTCGTTTGAGTTTAAACGGTTGGGTCACATATTCGTACCAACATGGATTTAGCGATATTTTTCTGATATTACTAGGTTGCATCGCCTTTAACAATGAAACGATTGACTGTGGGACTTGATTGAACTAACTTTGGACTGTGACCTGATGAATGTGATAAATGATACAATTGGACTCCAAGAAAAAACATTCTTCTTAATTTGACATGATTGCCGAAACTCAGCGACTACACTTGGCGCTGTGGTAGCGCTTCATTTAAGAATTAAGATGAAAAATTCATTTTTTTACTGTGGGACAAATCCTAGCCGTTATCGCGCGCTGAAGAAATAGCGACAGTTTCAAAAACTACATTTCATTGAATTTTTAACAGTATCAATCCGTTTGAGTTACAACGCTTGAGTCACATATTCCTACCAACATGTATTTCTTGATATTTTTCAGGTATTACTAAGTTGTATGGCTCTTAACAGCGAAACGATTGACTGTGGGAATTAATTGAACTGAGTATGGACTGTGACCTTATAAATATGAAAGTGAGACAATTGGACTCTTAGAAATAACATTCTTCTTAATTTGACATGATTGCCGAAACTCAGCGATTACACTGGGCGCTGTGGTAGCGCTTCATTCAAGAATTAAGATAAAAAAGTCATTTTTTTGCTGTGGGACCAATCCTAGCCGTTATTGCGCCCTGAAGAAATAGCGACAGCTTCAAAAACTACATTTCATTGACTTTCTAACGGTGTCAGTCCGTTTGAGTTACAACGGTTGCGTCACATATTCGTACCAACATGAATTTAGCGATATTTTTCTGATATTACTAGGTTGCATCGCCTTTAACAATGAAACGATTGACGTTGGGACTTAATTGAACTAACTTTGGACTGTGACCTGATGAATGTGATAAATGAGACAATTGGACTCCAAGAAAAAACATTCTTCTCAATTTGACATGATTGCCGAAATTCAGAGATTACACTGGGCGCTGTGGTAGCGCTTCATTTAAGAATTAATATAAGAAAGACATATTTTACCGTGGGACCAATCCTAGCCGTTATCTCGCGCTGAAAAAAAGCGACAGTTTCAAAAACTACATTTCATTGAGTTTCTAACGGTGTCAGTCCGTTTAAGTTTAAACGGTTGGGTCACATATTCGTACCAAGATGTATTTAGCGATGTTCATCTGACATTACTAGGTTGCATCGCTTTTAACAGTGAAATGATTGACTGTGGGACTTAATTGAACTAACTTTTGACTGTGACCTGATAAATGTGATAAATGAAAAAATTGGACTCCAAGAAATAGCATTCTTCTTAATTTGACATGATTGCCTAAACTCAGCGTTTACACTGGGCGCTGTTGTAGCGCTTCATTTAAAAATTTAAATTAATAAGTCATTTTTTTGCTGTGGGACCAATCCTAACCGTTATTGCGCACTGAAGAAATAGCGACAGTTTCAAAAACTACATTTCATTGACTTTCTAACGGTGTCAGTCCGTTTGAGTTACAACGGTTGCGTCACATATTCGTACCAACATGAATTTAGCGATATTTTTCTGATATTACTAGGTTGCATCGCCTTTAACAATGAAACGATTGACTGTGGAACTTACTTGAACTAACTTTGGACTGTGACCTGATGAATGTGATAAATGAGACAATTGGACTCCAAGAAAAAACATTCTTCTTAGTTTGACATGATCGCCGAAATTCAGCGATTACACTGGGCGCTGTGGTAGCGCTTCATTTAAGAATTAAGATAAGAAAGTCATATTTTACCGTGGGACTAATCCTAGCCGTTATCTCGCCCTGAAGAAATAGCAACAGTTTCAAAAACTGCATTTCATTGACTTTCTAACGGTTTCAGTCCGTTTGAGTTACAACAGTTGCGTCACATATTCGTATCAACATGAATTTAGCGATATTTTTCTGATATTACTAGGTTGCATCGCCTTTAACAATGAAACGATTGACTGTGGGATTTAATTGAACTAACTTTGGACTGTGATCTGATGAATGTGATAAATGAGAGAATTGGACTCCAAGAAATAACATTGTTCTTAATTTGACATGATTGCCGAAACTCAGCGACTACACTGGTCGCTGTGGTAGCGCTTCATTTAAGAATTAACATGAAAAAGTCATTTTTTTACTGTGGGACCAATCCTAGCCGTTATCGCGCGCTGAAGAAATAGCGACAGTTTCAAAAACTACATTTCATTGACTTTCTCACGGTGTCAGTCCGTTTGAGTTTTAACGGTTGGGTCACATATTCGTACCAACATGTATTTAGCGATATTTTTCCGATATTACTAGGTTGCATCGCCTTTAACAATGAAACGATTGACTGTGGGACTTAATTGAACTAACTTTGGACTGTGACCTGATGAATGTGATAAATGAGACAATTGGACTCCAAGAAAAAACATTGTTCTTAATTTGACATGATTGCCGAAACTCAGCGACTACACTTGGCGCTGTGGTAGCGCTTCATTTAAGAATTAAGGTGAAAAAGTCATTTTTTTACTGTGGGACCAATCCTAGCCGTTATCGCGCCCTGAAGAAATAGCGACAGTTTCAAAAACCACATTTCATTGACTTTTTAACAGTATCAATCCGTTTGAGTTACAACGGTTGAGTCACATATTCCTACCAACATGTATTTCTTGATATTTTTCAGGTATTACTAAGTTGTATGGCTTTTAACAGCGAAACGATTGACTGTGGGAATTAATTGAACTGAGTATGGACTGTGACCTTATAAATATGAAAGTGAGACAATTGGACTCTTAGAAATAACATTCTTCTTAATTTGACATGATTGCCGAAACTCAGCGATTACACTGGGCGCCGTTGTAGCGCTTCATTTAAAAATTTAAATTAATAAGTCAGTTTTTACTGTGGGACCAATCCTAGCCGTTATCGCGCCCTGAAGAAATAGCGACAGTTTCAGAAACTTCATTTCATTGACTTTCTAACGGTGTCAGTCCGTTTGAGTTACAACGGTTGCGTCACATATTCGTACCAACATGAATTTAGCGATATTTTTCTGATATTACTAGGTTTCATCACCTTTAACAATAAAATGATTGACTGTGGGACTTAATTGAACTAACTTTTGACTGTGACCTGATAAATGTGATGAATGAAAGAATTGGACTCCAAGAAATAGCATTCTTCTTAATTTGACATGATCGCCTAAACTCAGTGTTTACACTGGGCGCTGTTGTAGTGCTTTATTTAAAAATTTAAATTAATAAGTCATTTTTTACTGTGGGACCAATCCTAGCCGTTATCATGCGCTGTAGAAATAGTAAAAGTTTCAAAAACTACATTTCCTTGACTTTCTAACGGTGTCAGTTCGTTTGAGTTTAAACGGTTGGGTCACATATTCGTACCAACATGGATTTAGCGATATTTTTCTGATATTACTAGGTTGCATCGCCTTTAACAATGAAACGATTGACTGTGGGACTTGATTGAACTAACTTTGGACTGTGACCTGATGAATGTGATAAATGATACAATTGGACTCCAAGAAAAAACATTCTTCTTAATTTGACATGATTGCCGAAACTCAGCGACTACACTTGGCGCTGTGGTAGCGCTTCATTTAAGAATTAAGATGAAAAATTCATTTTTTTACTGTGGGACAAATCCTAGCCGTTATCGCGCGTTGAAGAAATAGCGACAGTTTCAAAAACTACATTTCATTGAATTTTTAACAGTATCAATCCGTTTGAGTTACAACGCTTGAGTCACATATTCCTACCAACATGTATTTCTTGATATTTTTCAGGTATTACTAAGTTGTATGGCTCTTAACAGCGAAACGATTGACTGTGGGAATTAATTGAACTGAGTATGGACTGTGACCTTATAAATATGAAAGTGAGACAATTGGACTCTTAGAAATAACATTCTTCTTAATTTGACATGATTGCCGAAACTCAGCGATTACACTGGGCGCTGTGGTAGCGCTTCATTCAAGAATTAAGATAAAAAAGTCATTTTTTTGCTGTGGGACCAATCCTAGCCGTTATTGCGCCCTGAAGAAATAGCGACAGCTTCAAAAACTACATTTCATTGACTTTCTAACGGTGTCAGTCCGTTTGAGTTACAACGGTTGCGTCACATATTCGTACCAACATGAATTTAGCGATATTTTTCTGATATTACTAGGTTGCATCGCCTTTAACAATGAAACGATTGACGTTGGGACTTAATTGAACTAACTTTGGACTGTGACCTGATGAATGTGATAAATGAGACAATTGGACTCCAAGAAAAAACATTCTTCTCAATTTGACATGATTGCCGAAATTCAGAGATTACACTGGGCGCTGTGGTAGCGCTTCATTTAAGAATTAATATAAGAAAGACATATTTTACCGTGGGACCAATCCTAGCCGTTATCTCGCGCTGAAAAAAAGCGACAGTTTCAAAAACTACATTTCATTGAGTTTCTAACGGTGTCAGTCCGTTTAAGTTTAAACGGTTGGGTCACATATTCGTACCAAGATGTATTTAGCGATGTTCATCTGACATTACTAGGTTGCATCGCTTTTAACAGTGAAATGATTGACTGTGGGACTTAATTGAACTAACTTTTGACTGTGACCTGATAAATGTGATAAATGAAAAAATTGGACTCCAAGAAATAGCATTCTTCTTAATTTGACATGATTGCCTAAACTCAGCGTTTACACTGGGCGCTGTTGTAGCGCTTCATTTAAAAATTTAAATTAATAAGTCATTTTTTTGCTGTGGGACCAATCCTAACCGTTATTGCGCACTGAAGAAATAGCGACAGTTTCAAAAACTACATTTCATTGACTTTCTAACGGTGTCAGTCCGTTTGAGTTACAACGGTTGCGTCACATATTCGTACCAACATGAATTTAGCGATATTTTTCTGATATTACTAGGTTGCATCGCCTTTAACAATGAAACGATTGACTGTGGAACTTACTTGAACTAACTTTGGACTGTGACCTGATGAATGTGATAAATGAGACAATTGGAATCCAAGAAAAAACATTCTTCTTAGTTTGACATGATCGCCGAAATTCAGCGATTACACTGGGCGCTGTGGTAGCGCTTCATTTAAGAATTAAGATAAGAAAGTCATATTTTACCGTGGGACTAATCCTAGCCGTTATCTCGCCCTGAAGAAATAGCAACAGTTTCAAAAACTGCATTTCATTGACTTTCTAACGGTTTCAGTCCGTTTGAGTTACAACAGTTGCGTCACATATTCGTATCAACATGAATTTAGCGATATTTTTCTGATATTACTAGGTTGCATCGCCTTTAACAATGAAACGATTGACTGTGGGATTTAATTGAACTAACTTTGGACTGTGATCTGATGAATGTGATAAATGAGAGAATTGGACTCCAAGAAATAACATTGTTCTTAATTTGACATGATTGCCGAAACTCAGCGACTACACTGGTCGCTGTGGTAGCGCTTCATTTAAGAATTAACATGAAAAAGTCATTTTTTTACTGTGGGACCAATCCTAGCCGTTATCGCGCGCTGAAGAAATAGCGACAGTTTCAAAAACTACATTTCATTGACTTTCTCACGGTGTCAGTCCGTTTGAGTTTTAACGGTTGGGTCACATATTCGTACCAACATGTATTTAGCGATATTTTTCCGATATTACTAGGTTGCATCGCCTTTAACAATGAAACGATTGACTGTGGGACTTAATTGAACTAACTTTGGACTGTGACCTGATGAATGTGATAAATGAGACAATTGGACTCCAAGAAAAAACATTGTTCTTAATTTGACATGATTGCCGAAACTCAGCGACTACACTTGGCGCTGTGGTAGCGCTTCATTTAAGAATTAAGGTGAAAAAGTCATTTTTTTACTGTGGGACCAATCCTAGCCGTTATCGCGCCCTGAAGAAATAGCGACAGTTTCAAAAACCACATTTCATTGACTTTTTAACAGTATCAATCCGTTTGAGTTACAACGGTTGAGTCACATATTCCTACCAACATGTATTTCTTGATATTTTTCAGGTATTACTAAGTTGTATGGCTTTTAACAGCGAAACGATTGACTGTGGGAATTAATTGAACTGAGTATGGACTGTGACCTTATAAATATGAAAGTGAGACAATTGGACTCTTAGAAATAACATTCTTCTTAATTTGACATGATTGCCGAAACTCAGCGATTACACTGGGCGCTGTGGTAGCGCTTCATTCAAGAATTAAGATAAAAAAGTCATTTTTTTGCTGTGGGACCAATCCTAGCCGTTATTGCGCCCTGAAGAAATAGCGACAGCTTCAAAAACTACATTTCATTGACTTTCTAACGGTGTCAGTCCGTTTGAGTTACAACGGTTGCGTCACATATTCGTACCAACATGAATTTAGCGATATTTTTCTGATATTACTAGGTCGCATCGCCTTTAACAATGAAACGATTGACGTTGGGACTTAATTGAACTAACTTTGGACTGTGACCTGATGAATGTGATAAATGAGACAATTATACTCCAAGAAAAAACATTCTTCTCAATTTGACATGATTGCCGAAATTCAGAGATTACACTGGGCGCTGTGGTAGCGCTTCATTTAAGAATTAATATAAGAAAGTCATATTTTACCGTGGGACCAATCCTAGCCGTTATCTCGCGCTGAAAAAAAGCGACAGTTTCAAAAACTACATTTCATTGAGTTTCTAACGGTGTCAGTCCGTTTAAGTTTAAACGGTTGGGTCACATATTCGTACCAACATGTATTTAGCGATGTTCATCTGACATTACTAGGTTGCATCGCTTTTAACAGTGAAATGATTGACTGTGGGACTTAATTGAACTAACTTTTGACTGTGACCTGATAAATGTGATAAATGAAAAAATTGGACTCCAAGAAATAGCATTCTTCTTAATTTGACATGATTGCCTAAACTCAGCGTTTACACTGGGCGCTGTTGTAGCGCTTCATTTAAAAATTTAAATTAATAAGTCATTTTTTTGCTGTGGGACCAATCCTAACCGTTATTGCGCACTGAAGAAATAGCGACAGTTTCAAAAACTACATTTCATTGACTTTCTAACGGTGTCAGTCCGTTTGAGTTACAACGGTTGCGTCACATATTCGTACCAACATGAATTTAGCGATATTTTTCTGATATTACTAGGTTGCATCGCCTTTAACAATGAAACGATTGACTGTGGAACTTACTTGAACTAACTTTGGACTGTGACCTGATGAATGTGATAAATGAGACAATTGGACTCCAAGAAAAAACATTCTTCTTAGTTTGACATGGTCGCCGAAATTCAGCGATTACACTGGGCGCTGTGGTAGCGCTTCATTTAAGAATTAAGATAAGAAAGTCATATTTTACCGTGGGACTAATCCTAGCCGTTATCTCGCCCTGAAGAAATAGCAACAGTTTCAAAAACTGCATTTCATTGACTTTCTAACGGTTTCAGTCCGTTTGAGTTACAACAGTTGCGTCACATATTCGTATCAACATGAATTTAGCGATATTTTTCTGATATTACTAGGTTGCATCGCCTTTAACAATGAAACGATTGACTGTGGGATTTAATTGAACTAACTTTGGACTGTGATCTGATGAATGCGATAAATGAGAGAATTGGACTCCAAGAAATAACATTGTTCTTAATTTGACATGATTGCCGAAACTCAGCGACTACACTGGTCGCTGTGGTAGCGCTTTATTTAAGAATTAACATGAAAAAGTCATTTTTTTACTGTGGGACCAATCCTAGCCGTTATCGCGCGCTGAAAAAATAGCGACAGTTTCAAAAACTACATTTCATTGACTTTCTCACGGTGTCAGTCCGTTTGAGTTTTAACGGTTGGGTCACATATTCGTACCAACATGTATTTAGCGATATTTTTCCGATATTACTAGGTTGCATCGCCTTTAACAATGAAACGATTGACTGTGGGACTTAATTGAACTAACTTTGGACTGTGACCTGATGAATGTGATAAATGAGACAATTGGACTCCAAGAAAAAACATTGTTCTTAATTTGACATGATTGCCGAAACTCAGCGACTACACTTGGCGCTGTGGTAGCGCTTCATTTAAGAATTAAGGTGAAAAAGTCATTTTTTTACTGTGGGACCAATCCTAGCCGTTATCGCGCCCTGAAGAAATAGCGACAGTTTCAAAAACCACATTTCATTGACTTTTTAACAGTATCAATCCGTTTGAGTTACAACGGTTGAGTCACATATTCCTACCAACATGTATTTCTTGATATTTTTCAGGTATTACTAAGTTGTATGGCTTTTAACAGCGAAACGATTGACTGTGGGAATTAATTGAACTGAGTATGGACTGTGACCTTATAAATATGAAAGTGAGACAATTGGACTCTTAGAAATAACATTCTTCTTAATTTGACATGATTGCCGAAACTCAGCGATTACACTGGGCGCTGTGGTAGCGCTTCATTCAAGAATTAAGATAAAAAAGTCATTTTTTTGCTGTGGGACCAATCCTAGCCGTTATTGCGCCCTGAAGAAATAGCGACAGCTTCAAAAACTACATTTCATTGACTTTCTAACGGTGTCAGTCCGTTTGAGTTACAACGGTTGCGTCACATATTCGTACCAACATGAATTTAGCGATATTTTTCTGATATTACCAGGTTGCATCGCCTTTAACAATGAAACGATTGACGTTGGGACTTAATTGAACTAACTTTGGACTGTGACCTGATGAATGTGATAAATGAGACAATTGGACTCCAAGAAAAAACATTCTTCTCAATTTGACATGATTGCCGAAATTCAGAGATTACACTGGGCGCTGTGGTAGCGCTTCATTTAAGAATTAATATAAGAAAGTCATATTTTACCGTGGGACCAATCCTAGCCGTTATCTCGCGCTGAAAAAAAGCGACAGTTTCAAAAACTACATTTCATTGAGTTTCTAGCGGTGTCAGTCCGTTTAAGTTTAAACGGTTGGGTCACATATTCGTACCAACATGTATTTAGCGATGTTCATCTGACATTACTAGGTTGCATCGCTTTTAACAGTGAAATGATTGACTGTGGGACTTAATTGAACTAACTTTTGACTGTGACCTGATAAATGTGATAAATGAAAAAATTGGACTCCAAGAAATAGCATTCTTCTTAATTTGACATGATTGCCTAAACTCAGCGTTTACACTGGGCGCTGTTGTAGCGCTTCATTTAAAAATTTAAATTAATAAGTCATTTTTTTGCTGTGGGACCAATCCTAACCGTTATTGCGCACTGAAGAAATAGCGACAGTTTCAAAAACTACATTTCATTGACTTTCTAACTGTGTCAGTCCGTTTGAGTTACAACGGTTGCGTCACATATTCGTACCAACATGAATTTAGCGATATTTTTCTGATATTACTAGGTTGCATCGCCTTTAACAATGAAACGATTGACTTCGGAACTTACTTGAACTAACTTTGGACTGTGACCTGATGAATGTGATAAATGAGACAATTGGACTCCAAGAAAAAACATTCTTCTTAGTTTGACATGATCACCGAAATTCAGCGATTACACTGGGCGCTGTGGTAGCGCTTCATTTAAGAATTAAGATAAGAAAGTCATATTTTACCGTGGGACTAATCCTAGCCGTTATCTCGCCCTGAAGAAATAGCAACAGTTTCAAAAACTGCATTTCATTGACTTTCTAACGGTTTCAGTCCGTTTGAGTTACAACAGTTGCGTCACATATTCGTATCAACATGAATTTAGCGATATTTTTCTGATATTACTAGGTTGCATCGCCTTTAACAATGAAACGATTGACTGTGGGATTTAATTGAACTAACTTTGGACTGTGATCTGATGAATGTGATAAATGAGAGAATTGGACTCCAAGAAATAACATTGTTCTTAATTTGACATGATTGCCGAAACTCAGCGACTACACTGGTCGCTGTGGTAGCGCTTCATTTAAGAATTAAGATGAAAAAGTCATTTTTTTACTGTGGGATCAATCCTAGCCGTTATCGCCCGCTGAAGAAATAGCGGCAGTTTCAAAAACTACATTTCATTGACTTTCTAACGGTGTCAGTCCGTTTGAGATTCAACGGTTGGGTCACATATTCGTACCAACATGTATTTAGCGATATTTTTCCGATATTACTAAGTTGCATCGCCTTTAACAATGAAATGATTGACTGTGGGACTTAATTGAACTAACTTTGGACTGTGACCTGATGAATGTGATAAATGAGACAATTGGACTCCAAGAAATAACATTCTTCTTAATTTGACATGATTGCCGAAACTCAGCGACTACACTTGGCGCTGTGGTAGCGCTTCATTTAAGAATTAAGATAAAAAAGTCATTTTTTTACTGTGGGACCAATCCTAGCCGTTATCGCGCGCTGAAGAAATAGCGACAGTTTCAAAAACTACATTTCATTGACTTTTTAACAGTATCAATCCGTTTGAGTTACAACGGTTGCGTCACATATTCGTACCAACATGAATTTAGCGATATTTTTCTGATATTACTAGGTTGCATCGCCTTTAACAATGAAACGATTGACTGTGGGACTTAATTGAACTAACTTTGGACTGTGACCTGATGAATGTGATAAATGAGACAATTGGACTCCAAGAAAAAACATTGTTCTTGATTTGACATGATTGCCGAAACTCAGCGACTACACTGGTCGCTGTGGTAGCGCTTCATTTAAGAATTAAGATGAAAAAGTCATTTTCTTACTGTGGGACCAATCCTAGTCGTTATCGCGCGCTGAAGAAATAGCGACAGTTTCAAAAACTACATTTCATTGACTTTTTAACAGTATCAATCTGTTTGAGTTACAACGCTTGAGTCACATATTCCTACCAACATGTATTTCTTGATATTTTTCAGGTATTACCAAGATGTATGGCTTTTAACAGTGAAACGATTGACTGTGGAATTAATTGAACTGAGTATGGACTGTGACCTTATAAATATGAAAGTGAGACAATTGGACTCTTAGAAATAACATTCTTCTTAATTTGACATGATTGCCGAAACTCACCGATTACACTGGGCGCTGTGGTAGCGCTTCATTCAAGAACTAAGATAAGAAAGTCATATTTTTGCTGTGGGACCAATCCTAGCCGTTATTGCGCCCTGAAGAAATAGCGACAGTTTCAAAAACTACATTTCATTGACTTTCTAACGGTGTCAGTCCGTTTGAGTTACAACGGTTGCGTCACATATTCGTACCAACATGAATTTAGCGATATTTTTCTGATATTACTAGGTTGCATCGCCTTTAACAATGAAACGATTGACTGTGGAACTTACTTGAACTAACTTTGGACTGTGACCTGATGAATGTGATAAATGAGACAATTGGACTCCAAGAAAAAACATTCTTCTTAGTTTGACATGATCGCCGAATTTCAGCGATTACACTGGGCGCTGTGGTAGCGCTTCATTTAAGAATTAAGATAAGAAAGTTATATTTTACCGTGGGACTAATCCTAGCCGTTATCTCGCCCTGAAGAAATAGCAACAGTTTCAAAAACTGCATTTCATTGACTTTCTAACGGTTTCAGTCCGTTTGAGTTACAACAGTTGCGTCACATATTCGTATCAACATGAATTTAGCGATATTTTTCTGATATTACTAGGTTGCATCGCCTTTAACAATGAAACGATTGACTGTGGGATTTAATTGAACTAACTTTGGACTGTGATCTGATGAATGTGATAAATGAGAGAATTGGACTCCAAGAAATAACATTGTTCTTAATTTGACATGATTGCCGAAACTCAGCGACTACACTGGTCGCTGTGGTAGCGCTTCATTTAAGAATTAACATGAAAAAGTCATTTTTTTACTGTGGGACCAATCCTAGCCGTTATCGCGCGCTGAAGAAATAGCGACAGTTTCAAAAACTACATTTCATTGACTTTCTCACGGTGTCAGTCCGTTTGAGTTTTAACGGTTGGGTCACATATTCGTACCAACATGTATTTAGCGATATTTTTCCGATATTACTAGGTTGCATCGCCTTTAACAATGAAACGATTGACTGTGGGACTTAATTGAACTAACTTTGGACTGTGACCTGATGAATGTGATAAATGAGACAATTGGACTCCAAGAAAAAACATTGTTCTTAATTTGACATGATTGCCGAAACTCAGCGACTACACTTGGCGCTGTGGTAGCGCTTCATTTAAGAATTAAGGTGAAAAAGTCATTTTTTTACTGTGGGACCAATCCTAGCCGTTATCGCGCCCTGAAGAAATAGCGACAGTTTCAAAAACCACATTTCATTGACTTTTTAACAGTATCAATCCGTTTGAGTTACAACGGTTGAGTCACATATTCCTACCAACATGTATTTCTTGATATTTTTCAGGTATTACTAAGTTGTATGGCTTTTAACAGCGAAACGATTGACTGTGGGAATTAATTGAACTGAGTATGGACTGTGACCTTATAAATATGAAAGTGAGACAATTGGACTCTTAGAAATAACATTCTTCTTAATTTGACATGATTGCCGAAACTCAGCGATTACACTGGGCGCTGTGGTAGCGCTTCATTTAAGAATTAAGATGAAAAAGTCATTTTTTTACTGTGGGATCAATCCTAGCCGTTATCGCCCGCTGAAGAAATAGCGGCAGTTATAAAAACTACATTTCATTGACTTTCTAACGGTGTCAGTCCGTTTGAGATTCAACGGTTGGGTCACATATTCGTACCAACATGTATTTAGCGATATTTTTCCGATATTACTAATTTGCATCGCCTTTAACAATGAAATGATTGACTGTGGGACTTAATTGAACTAACTTTGGACTGTGACCTGATGAATGTGATAAATGAGACAATTGGACTCCAAGAAAAAACATTCTTCTTAATTTGACATGATTGCCGAAACTCAGCGACTACACTTGGCGCTGTGGTAGCGCTTCATTTAAGAATTAAGATAAAAAAGTCATTTTTTTACTGTGGGAACAATCCTAGCCCTTATCGCGCGCTGAAGAAATAGCGACAGTTTCAAAAACTACATTTCATTGACTTTTTAACAGTATCAATCCGTTTGAGTTACAACGGTTGCGTCACATATTCGTACCAACATGAATTTAGCGATATTTTTCTGATATTACTAGGTTGCATCGCCTTTAACAATGAAACGATTGACTGTGGGACTTAATTGAACTAACTTTGGACTGTGACCTGATGAATGTGATAAATGAGACAATTGGACTCCAAGAAAAAACATTGTTCTTGATTTGACATGATTGCCGAAACTCAGCGACTACACTGGTCGCTGTGGTAGCGCTTCATTTAAGAATTAAGATGAAAAAGTCATTTTCTTACTGTGGGACCAATCCTAGTCGTTATCGCGCGCTGAAGAAATAGCGACAGTTTCAAAAACTACATTTCATTGACTTTTTAACAGTATCAATCTGTTTGAGTTACAACGCTTGAATCACATATTCCTACCAACATGTATTTCTTGATATTTTTCAGGTATTACCAAGATGTATGGCTTTTAACAGTGAAACGATTGACTGTGGAATTAATTGAACTGAGTATGGACTGTGACCTTATAAATATGAAAGTGAGACAATTGGACTCTTAGAAATAACATTCTTCTTAATTTGACATGATTGCCGAAACTCACCGATTACACTGGGCGCTGTGGTAGCGCTTCATTCAAGAATTAAGATAAGAAAGTCATTTTTTTGCTGTGGGACCAATCCTAGCCGTTATTGCGCCCTGAAGAAATAGCGACAGTTTCAAAAACTACATTTCATTGACTTTCTAACGGTGTCAGTCCGTTTGAGTTACAACGGTTGCGTCACATATTCGTACCAACATGAATTTAGCGATATTTTTCTGATATTACTAGGTTGCATCGCCTTTAACAATGAAATGATTGACTGTGGGACTTAAATGAACTAACTTTGGACTGTGACCTGATGAATGTGATAAATGAGACAATTGGACTCCAAGGAATAACATTGTTCTTATATTGACATGATTGCCGAAACTCAGCGATTACACTGGTCGCTGTGGTAGCGCTTCATTTAAGAATTAAGATGAAAAAGTCATTTTTTTACTGTGGGACTAATCCTAGCCGTTATCGCGCGCTGAAGAAATAGCGACAGTTTCAAAAAATACATTTCATTGACTTTCAAACGATGTCAGTCCGTTTGAGTTTTAACGGTTGGGTCACATATTCATACCAACATGTATTTAGCGATATTCATCTGACATTACTAGGTTGCATCGCCTTTAACAATGAAACGATTGACTGTGGGACTTAATTGAACTAACTTTGGACTGTGACCTGATGAATGTGATAAATGAGACAATTGGACTCCAAGAAAAAACATTGTTCTTAATTTGAAATGATCGCCGAAACTCAGCGACTACACTTGGCGCTGTGGTAGCGCTTCATTTAAGAATTAAGATAAAAAAGTCATTTTTTACTGTGGGACCAATCCTAGCCGTTATCGCGCGCTGAAGAAATAGCGACAGTTTCAAAAACTAAATTTCATTGACTTTCTAACGGTGTCAGTCCGTTTGAGTTTCAACGGTTGGGTCACATATTCGTACCAACATGTATTTAGCGATATTTTTCCGATATTACTAGGTTGCATCGCCTTTAACAATGAAACGATTGACTGTGGGACTTAATTGAACTAACTTTGGACTGTGACCTGATGAATGTGATAAATGAGACAATTGGACTCCAAGAAAAAACATTGTTCTTAATTTGACATGATTGCCGAAACTCAGCGACTACACTTGGCGCTGTGGTAGCGCTTCTTTTAAGAATTAAGATAAAAAAGTCATTTTTTTTACTGTGGGACCAATCCTAGCCGTTATCGCGCGCTGAAGAAATAGCGACAGTTTCAAAAACTACATTTCATTGACTTTTTAAGAGTATCAATCCGTTTGAGTTACAACGGTTGCGTCACATATTCGTACCAACATAAATTTAGCGATGTTTTTCTGATATTACTAGGTTGCATCGCCTTTAACAATGAAACGATTGACTGTGGGACTTAATTGAACTAACTTTGGACTGTGACCTGATGAATGTGATAAATGAGACAATTGGACTCCAAGAAATAACATTGTTCTTATATTGACATGATTGCCGAAACTCAGCGACTACACTGGTCGCTGTGGTAGCGCTTCATTTAAGAATTAAGGTGAAAAAGTCATTTTTTTACTGTGGGACCAATCCTAGCCGTCATCGCGCGCTGAAGAAATATTGACAGTTTCAAAAACTACATTTCATTGACTTTCTAATGGTTTCAGTCCGTTTGAGTTTCAACGGTTGGGTCACATATTCGTACCAACATGTATATAGCGATATTTTTCCGATGTTACTAGGTTGCATCGCCTTTAACAATGAAACGATTGACTGCGGGACTTAATTGAACTAACTTTGGACTGTGACCTGATGAATGTGATAAATGAGACAATTGGACTCCAAGAAAAAACATTGTTCTTAATTTGACATGATTGCCAAAACTCAGCGACTACACTTGGCGCTGTGGTAGCGCTTCATTTAAGAATTAAGATGAAAAAGTCATTTTTTACTGTGGGACCGATCCTAGCCGTTATCGCGCGCTGAAGAAATAGCGACAGTTTCAAAAACTACATTTCATTGACTTTTTAACAGTATCAATCTGTTTGAGTTACAACGCTTGAGTCACATATTCCTACCAACATGTATTTCTTGATATTTTTCAGGTATTACCAAGTTGTATGACTTTTAACAGCGAAACGATTGACTGTGGAATTAATTGAACTGAGTATGGACTGTGACCTTATAAATATGAAAGTGAGACAATTGGACTCTTAGAAATAACATTATTCTTAATTTGACATGATTGCCGAAACTCAGCGATTACACTGGGCGCTGTGGTAGCGCTTCATTCAAGAATTAAGATAAGAAAGTCATTTTTTTGCTGTGGGACCAATCCTAGCCGTTATTGCGCCCTGAAGAAATAGCGACAGTTTCAAAAACTACATTTCTTTGACTTTCTAACGGTGTCAGTCCGTTTGAGTTACAACGGTTGCGTCACATATTCGTACCAACATGAATTTAGCGATATTTTTCTGATATTACTAAGTTGCATCGCCTTTAACAATGAAACGATTGACTGTGGGACTTAAATGGACTAACTTTGGACTGTGACCTGATGAATGTGATAAATGAGACAATTTGACTCCAAGGAATAACATTGTTCTTATCTTGACATGATTGCCGAAACTCAGCGATTACACTGGTCGCTGTGGTAGCGCTTCATTTAAGAATTAAGATGAAAATGTCATTTTTTTACTGTGGGACTAATCCTAGCCGTTATCGCGCGCTGAAGAAATAGCGACAGTTTCAAAAAATACACTTCATTGACTTTCAAACGATGTCAGTCCGTTTGAATTTCAACGGTTGGGTCACATATTCATACCAACATGTATTTAGCGATATTCATCTGACATTACTAGGTTGCATCGCCTTTAACAATGAAACGATTGACTGTGGGACTGAATTGAACTAACTTTGGACTGTGACCTGATGAATGTGATAAATGAGACAATTGGACTCCAAGAAAAAACATTGTTCTTAATTTGACATGATCGCCGAAACTCAGCGACTACACTTGGCGCTGTGGTAGCGCTTCATTTAAGAATTAAGATAAAAAAGTCATTTTTTACTGTGGGACCAATCCTAGCCGTTATCGCGCGCTGAAGAAATAGCGACAGTTTCAAAAAATACACTTCATTGACTTTCAAACGATGTCAGTCCGTTTGAATTTCAACGGTTGGGTCACATATTCATACCAACATGTATTTAGCGATATTCATCTGACATTACTAGGTTGCATCGCCTTTAACAATGAAACGATTGACTGTGGGACTTAATTGAACTAACTTTGGACTGTGACCTGATGAATGTGATAAATGAGACAATTGGACTCCAAGAAAAAACATTGTTCTTAATTTGACATGATCGCCGAAACTCAGCGACTACACTTGGCGCTGTGGTAGCGCTTCATTTAAGAATTAAGATAAAAAAGTCATTTTTTACTGTGGGACCAATCCTAGCCGTTATCGCGCGCTGAAGAAATAGCGACAGTTTCGAAAACTAAATTTCATTGACTTTCTAACGGTGTCAGTCCGTTTGAGTTTCAACGGTTGGGTCACATATTCGTACCAACATGTATTTAGCGATATTTTTCCGATATTACTAGGTTGCATCGCCTTTAACAATGAAACGATTGACTGTGGGACTTAATTGAACTAACTTTGGACTGTGACCTGATGAATGTGATAAATGAGACAATTGGACTCCAAGAAAAAACATTGTTCTTAATTTGACATGATTGCCGAAACTCAGCTACTACACTTGGCGCTGTGGTAGCGCTTCTTTTAAGAATTAAGATAAAAAAGTCATTTTTTTTACTGTGGGACCAATCCTAGCCGTTATCGCGCGCTGAAGAAATAGCGACAGTTTCAAAAACTACATTTCATTGACTTTTTAACAGTATCAATCCGTTTGAGTTACAACGGTTGCGTCACATATTCGTACCAACATGAATTTAGCGATATTTTTCTGATATTACTAGGTTGCATCGCCTTTAACAATGAAACGATTGACTGTGGGACTTAATTGAACTAACTTTGGACTGTGACCTGATGAATGTGATAAATGAGACAATTGGACTCCAAGAAATAACATTGTTCTTATATTGACATGATTGCCGAAACTCAGCGACTACACTGGTCGCTGTGGTAGCGCTTCATTTAAAAATTAAGGTGAAAAAGTCATTTTTTTACTGTGGGACCAATCCTAGCCGTCATCGCGCGCTGAAGAAATATTGACAGTTTCAAAAACTACATTTCATTGACTTTCTAATGGTTTCAGTCTGTTTGAGTTTCAACGGTTGGGTCACATATTCGTACCAACATGTATTTAGCGATATTTTTCTGATATTACTAGGTTGCATCGCCTTTAACAATGAAACGATTGACTGCGGGACTTAATTGAACTAACTTTGGACTGTGACCTGATGAATGTGATAAATGAGACAATTGGACTCCAAGAAAAAACATTGTTCTTAATTTGACATGATTGCCAAAACTCAGCGACTACACTTGGCGCTGTGGTAGCGCTTCATTTAAGAATTAAGATGAAAAAGTCATTTTTTACTGTGGGACCGATCCTAGCCGTTATCGAGCGCTGAAGAAATAGCGACAGTTTCAAAAACTACATTTCATTGACTTTTTAACAGTATCAATCTGTTTGAGTTACAACGCTTGAGTCACATATTCCTACCAACATGTATTTCTTGATATTTTTCAGGTATTACCAAGTTGTATGACTTTTAACAGCGAAACGATTGACTGTGGAATTAATTGAACTGAGTATGGACTGTGACCTTATAAATATGAAAGTGAGACAATTGGACTCTTAGAAATAACATTATTCTTAATTTGACATGATTGCCGAAACTCAGCGATTACACTGGGCGCTGTGGTAGCGCTTCATTCAAGAATTAAGATAAGAAAGTCATTTTTTTGCTGTGGGACCAATCCTAGCCGTTATTGCGCCCTGAAGAAATAGCGACAGTTTCAAAAACTACATTTCTTTGACTTTCTAACGGTGTCAGTCCGTTTGAGTTACAACGGTTGCGTCACATATTCGTACCAACATGAATTTAGCGATATTTTTCTGATATTACTAGGTTGCATCGCTTTTAACAATAAAACGATTGACTGTGGGACTTAATTGAACTAACTTTGGATTGTGACCTGATAAATGTGATAAATGAGAAGATTGGACTCCAAGAAATAACATTCTTCTTAACTTGACGTGATTGCCGGAACTCAGCGATTACACTGGGCGCTGTGGTAGCGCTTCATTTAAAAGTTTAGGTAAATAAGTCATTCTTTACTGTGGGACCAATCCTAGCTGTTATCGCGCGCTGAAGAAATAGCGACAGTTTCACAAACTACATTTCATTGACTTTCCAACAGTATCAATCTGTTTGAGTTACAACGGTTGAGTCATATATTCGTACCAACATGTATTTCTTGATATTTTTCAGGTATTACTAGGTTGTATGGCTTTTAACAGCGAAACAATTGACTGTGGGACTTAATTGAACTAACTTTTGACTGTGACCTGATAAATGTGATAAATGAAAAAATTGGACTCCAAGAAATAGCATTCTTCTTAATTTGACATGATTGCCTAAACTCAGCGATTACACTGGGCGCTGTTGTAGCACTTCATTTAAAAATTTAAATTAATAAGTCTTTCTTTACTGTGGGACCAATCCTAGCCGTTATCGCGCCCTGAAGAAATAGCGACAGTTTCAAAAACCTTATTTCATTGACTTTCTAACGGTGTCAGTCGGTTTGAGTTACAACGGTTGCGTCACATATTCGTACCAACATGAATTTAGCGATATTTTTCGGATATTACTAGGTTGCATCGCCTTTAACAATGAAACGATTGACTGTGGGACTTAATTGAACTAACTTTGGACTGTGACCTGATAAATGTGATAAAGGAGACAATTGGACTCCAAGAAAAAACAATCTTCTTAATTTGACATGATTGCCGAAACTCAGGGATTATACTGGGCGCTGTGGTAGCGCTTCATTTAAGAATTAAGATAAGAAAGTCATTTTTTACTGTGGGACCAATCCTAGCCGTTATCACGCGCTGAAGAAATACCGACAGTTTCAAAAACTACATTTCATTGACTTTCCAACGGTGTCAGTCCGTTTGAGTTACAACGGTTGGGTCACATATTCGTACCAACATGTTTTTAGTGATATTTTTCCGATATTACTAGGTTGCATCGCCTTTAACAATGAAACGATTGACTGCGGGACTTAATTGAACTAACTTTTGGACTGTGACCTGATGAATGTGATAAATGAGACAATTGGACTCCAAGAAAAAACATTGTTCTTAATTTGACATGATTGCCGAAACTCAGCGACTACACTGGGCGCTGTGGTAGCGCTTCATTTAAGAATTAAGATGAAAAAGTCATTTTTTACTGTGGGACCGATCCTAGCCGTTATCGCGCGCTGAAGAAATAGCGACAGTTTCAAAAACTACATTTCAATGACTTTTTAACAGTATCAATCTGTTTGAGTTACAACGCTTGAGTCACATATTCCTACCAACATGTATTTCTTGATATTTTTCAGGTATTACCAAGTTGTATGACTTTTAACAGCGAAACGATTGACTGTGGAATTAATTGAACTGAGTATGGACTGTGACCTTATAAATATGAAAGTGAGACAATTGGACTCTTAGAAATAACATTCTTCTTAATTTGACATGATTGCCGAAACTCAGCGATTACACTGGGCGCTGTGGTAGCGCTTCATTCAAGAATTAAGATAAGAAAGTCATTTTTTTGCTGTAGGACCAATCCTAGCCGTTATTGCGCCCTGAAGAAATAGCGACAGTTTCAAAAACTACATTTCTTTGACTTTCTAACGGTGTCAGTCCGTTTGAGTTACAACGGTTGCGTCACATATTCGTACCAACATGAATTTAGCGATATTTTTCTGATATTACTAGGTTGCATCGCTTTTAACAATAAAACGATTGACTGTGGGACTTAATTGAACTAACTTTTGATTGTGACCTGATAAATGTGATAAATGAAAAAATTGGACTCCAAGAAATAGCATTCTTCTTAATTTGACATGATTGCCTAAACTCAGCGATTACACTGGGCGCTGTTGTAGCACTTTATTTAAAAATTTAAATTAATAAGTCTTTCTTTACTGTGGGACCAATCCCAGCCGTTATCGCGCCCTGAAGAAATAGCGACAGTTTCAAAAACCTTATTTCATTGACTTTCTAACGGTGTCAGTCCGTTTGAGTTACAACGGTTGCGTCACATATTCGTACCAACATGAATTTAGCGATATTTTTCGGATATTACTAGGTTGCATCGCCTTTAACAATGAAACGATTGACTGTGGGACCTTATTGAACTAACTTTGGACTGTGACCTGATAAATGTGATAAAGGAGACAATTGGACTCCAAGAAAAAACAATCTTCTTAATTTGACATGATTGCCGAAACTCAGCGATTATACTGGGCGCTGTAGTAGCGCTTCATTTAAGAATTAAGATAAGAAAGTCATTTTTTACTGTGGGACTAATCCTAGCCGTTATCACGCGCTGAAGAAATACCGACAGTTTCAAAAACTACATTTCATTGACTTTCCAACGGTGTCAGTCCGTTTGAGTTACAACGGTTGGTTCACATATTCGTACCAACATGTTTTTAGCGATATTTTTCCGATATTACTAGGTTGCATCGCCTTTAACAATGAAACGATTGACTGCGGGACTTAATTGAACTAACTTTGGACTGTGACCTGATGAATGTGATAAATGAGACAATTGGACTCCAAGAAATAACATTGTTCTTAATTTGACATGATCGCCGAAACTCAGCGACTACACTTGGCGCTGTGGTAGCGCTTCATTTAAGAATTAAGATAAAAAAGTCATTTTTTACTGTGGGACCGATCCTAGCCGTTATCTCGCGCTGAAGAAATAGCGACAGTTTCAAAAACTACATTTCATTGACTTTTTAACAGTATCAATCTGTTTGAGTTACAACGCTTGAGTCACATGTTCCTACCAACATGTATTTCTTGATATTTTTCAGGTATTACCAAGTTGTATGACTTTTAACAGCGAAACGATTGACTGTGGAATTAATTGAACTGAGTATGGACTGTGACCTTATAAATATGAAAGTGAGACAATTGGACTCTTAGAAATAACATTATTCTTAATTTGACATGATTGCCGAAACTCAGCGATTACACTGGGCGCTGTGGTAGCGCTTCATTCAAGAATTAAGATAAGAAAGTCATTTTTTTGCTGTGGGACCAATCCTAGCCGTTATTGCGCCCTGAAGAAATAGCGACAGTTTCAAAAACTACATTTCTTTGACTTTCTAACGGTGTCAGTCCGTTTGAGTTACAACGGTTGCGTCACATATTCGTACCAACATGAATTTAGCGATATTTTTCTGATATTACTAGGTTGCATCGCTTTTAACAATAAAACGATTGACTGTGGGACTTAATTGAACTAACTTTGGATTGTGACCTGATAAATGTGATAAATGAGAAGATTGGACTCCAAGAAATAACATTCTTCTTAACTTGACGTGATTGCCGGAACTCAGCGATTACACTGGGCGCTGTGGTAGCGCTTCATTTAAAAGTTTAGGTAAATAAGTCATTCTTTACTGTGGGACCAATCCTAGCTGTTATCGCGCGCTGAAAAAATAGCGACAGTTTCAAAAACTACATTTCTTTGACTTTCTAACGGTGTCAGTCCGTTTGAGTTACAACGGTTGCGTCACATATTCGTACCAACATGAATTTAGCGATATTTTTCAGGTATTACTAGGTTGTATGGCTTTTAACAGCGAAACAATTGACTGTGGGACTTAATTGAACTAACTTTTGACTGTGACCTGATAGATGTGATAAATGAGACAATTGGACTCCAAGAAAAAACATTGTTCTTAATTTGACATGATTGCCGAAATTCAGCGACTACACTTGGCGCTGTGGTAGCGCTTCATTTAAGAATTAAGATGAAAAAGTCATTTTTTACTGTGGGACCGATCCTAGCCGTTATCGCGCGCTGAAGAAATAGCGACAGTTTCAAAAACTACATTTCATCGACTTTTTAACAGTATCAATCTGTTTGAGTTACAACGCTTGAGTCACATATTCCTACCAACATGTATTTCTTGATATTTTTCAGGTATTACCAAGTTGTATGACTTTTAACAGCGAAACGATTGACTGTGGAATTAATTGAACTGAATATGGACTGTGACCTTTTAAATATGAAAGTGAGACAATTGGACTCTTAGAAATGACATTCTTCTTAATTTGACATGATTGCCGAAACTCAGCGATTACACTGGGCGCTGTGGTAGCGCTTCATTCAAGAATTAAGATAAGAAAGTCATTTTTTTGCTGTGGGACCAATCCTAGCCGTTATTGCGCCCTGAAGAAATAGCGACAGTTTCACAAACTACATTTCTTTGACTTTCTAACGGTGTCAGTCCGTTTGAGTTACAACGGTTGCGTCACATATTCGTACCAACATGAATTTAGCGATATTTTTCTGATATTACTAGGTTGCATCGCTTTTAACAATGAAACGATTGACTGTGGGACTTAATTGAACTAACTTTTGACTGTGACCTGATAAATGTGATAAATGAAAAAATTGGACTCCAAGAAATAGCATTCTTCATAATTTGACATGATTGCCTAAACTCAGCGATTACACTGGGCGCTGTTGTAGCACTTTATTTAAAAATTTAAATTAATAAGTCTTTCTTTACTGTGGGACCAATCCCAGCCGTTATCGCGCCCTGAAGAAATAGCGACAGTTTCAAAAACCTTATTTCATTGACTTTCTAACGGTGTCAGTCCGTTTGAGTTACAACGGTTGCGTCACATATTCGTACCAACATGAATTTAGCGATATTTTTCGGATATTACTAGGTTGCATCGGCTCTAACAATGAAACGATTGACTGTGGGACCTTATTGAACTAACTTTGGACTGTGACCTGATAAATGTGATAAAGGAGACAATTGGACTCCAAGAAAAAACAATCTTCTTAATTTGACATGATTGCCGAAACTCAGCGATTATACTGGGCGCTGTGGTAGCGCTTCATTTAAGAATTAAGATAAGAAAGTCATTTTTTACTGTGGGACCAATCCTAGCCGTTATCACGCGCTGAAGAAATACCGACAGTTTCAAAAACTACATTTCATTGACTTTCCAACGGTGTCAGTCCGTTTGAGTTACAACGGTTGGGTCACATATTCGTACCAACATGTTTTTAGCGATATTTTTCCGATATTACTAGGTTGCATCGCCTTTAACAATGAAACGATTGACTGCGGGACTTAATTGAACTAACTTTTGGACTGTGACCTGATGAATGTGATAAATGAGACAATTGGACTCCAAGAAAAAACATTGTTCTTAATTTGACATGATTGCCGAAACTCAGCGACTACACTGGGCGCTGTGGTAGCGCTTCATTTAAGAATTAAGATGAAAAAGTCATTTTTTACTGTGGGACCGATCCTAGCCGTTATCGCGCGCTGAAGAAATAGCGACAGTTTCAAAAACTACATTTCATTGACTTTTTAACAGTATCAATCTGTTTGAGTTACAACGCTTGAGTCACATATTCCTACCAACATGTATTTCTTGATATTTTTCAGGTATTACCAAGTTGTATGACTTTTAACAGCGAAACGATTGACTGTGGAATTAATTGAACTGAGTATGGACTGTGACCTTATAAATATGAAAGTGAGACAATTGGACTCTTAGAAATAACATTCTTCTTAATTTGACATGATTGCCGAAACTCAGCGATTACACTGGGCGCTGTGGTAGCGCTTCATTTAAAAGTTTAGGTAAATAAGTCATTCTTTACTGTGGGACCAATCCTAGCTGTTATCGCGCGCTGAAGAAATAGCGACAGTTTCAAAAACTACATTTCTTTGACTTTCTAACGGTGTCAGTCCGTTTGAGTTACAACGGTTGCGTCACATATTCGTACCAACATGAATTTAGCGATATTTTTCAGGTATTACTAGGTTGTATGGCTTTTAACAGCGAAACAATTGACTGTGGGACTTAATTGAACTAACTTTTGACTGTGACCTGATAAATGTGATAAATGAAAAAATTGGACTCCAAGAAATAGCATTCTTCTTAATTTGACATGATTGCCTAAACTCAGCGATTACACTGGGCGCTGTTGTAGCACTTCATTTAAAAAATTAAATTAATAAGTCTTTCTTTACTGTGGGACCAATCCTAGCCGTTATCGCGCCCTGAAGAAATAGCGACAGTTTCAAAAACCTTATTTCATTGACTTTCTAACGGTGTCAGTCCGTTTGAGTTACAACGGTTGCGTCACATATTCGTACCAACATGAATTTAGCGATATTTTTCGGATATTACTAGGTTGCATCGCCTTTAACAATGAAACGATTGACTGTGGGAATTGATTGAACTAACTTTGGACTGTGACCTGATAAATGTGATAAAGGAGACAATTGGACTCCAAGAAAATACAATCTTCTTAATTTGACATGATTGCCGAAACTCAGCGATTATACTGGGCGCTGTGGTAGCGCTTCATTTAAGAATTAAGATAAGAAAGTCATTTTTTACTGTGAGACCAATCCTAGCCGTTATCACGCGCTGAAGAAATACCGACAGTTTCAAAAACTACATTTCATTGACTTTCCAACGGTGTCAGTCCGTTTGAGTTACAACGGTTGGGTCACATATTCGTACCAACATGTATTTATTGATATTTTTCAGGTATTACTAAGTTGTATGGCATTTAAAACCGAAACGATTGACTGTGGGACTTAATTGAACTGATTATGGACTGTGACCCTGTAAATGTAAAAGTTAGATAATTGGACTCCAAGAAATGACATTCTTCTTGATTTGACGTGATTGCCGGAACTCAGCGATTACACTGGGCGCTGTGGCAGCGCTTCATTTAAAAGTTTAGGTAAATAAGTCATTCTTTACTGTGGGACCAATCGTAGCTGTTATCGCGCGCTGAAGAAATAGCGACAGTTTCAAATACTACATTTCATTGACTTTCTAACAGTATCAATCCGTTTGAGTTACAACGGTTGAGTCACATATTCGTACCAACTTGTATTTAGCGATATTTATATGATATTACTAGGTTGCATCGCCTTTAACAGTGAAACAATTGACTGTGGGACTTAATTGAACCAACCTTGGACTTTCACCTGATCAATGTGATAAATGAGAAAATGGGACTCCAAGAGATAGTATTCTTCTTAATTTGACATGATTGCCTAACCTCAGCGATTAGACTGGGCGCTGTTGTAGCGCTTCATTTAAAAATTTAAATTAATATGTCATTTTTTACTGTGGGACCAATCCTAGCCGTTATCGCGCGCTGAAGAAATAGCGACAGTTTCAAAAACTACATTTCATTGACTTTTTAACGGTGTCAGTCTGTTTGAGTTACAACGCTTGAGTCACATATTCCTACCAACATGTATTTCTTGATATTTTTCAGGTATTACCAAGTTGTATGACTTTTAACAGCGAAACGATTGACTGTGGAATTAATTGAACTGAATATGGACTGTGACCTTATAAATATGAAAGTGAGACAATTGGACTCTTAGAAATAACATTCTTCTTAATTTGACATGATTGCCGAAACTCAGCGATTACACTGGGCGCTGTGGTAGCGCTTCATTCAAGAATTAAGATAAGAAAGTCATTTTTTTGCTGTGGGACCAATCCTAGCCGTTATTGCGCCCTGAAGAAATAGCGACAGTTTCAAAAACTACATTTCTTTGACTTTCTAACGGTGTCAGTCCGTTTGAGTTACAACGGTTGCGTCACATATTCGTACCAACATGAATTTAGCGATATTTTTCTGATATTACTAGGTTGCATCGCTTTTAACAATGAAACGATTGACTGTGGGACTTAATTGAACTAACTTTTGACTGTGACCTGATAAATGTGATAAATGAAAAAATTGGACTCCAAGAAATAGCATTCTTCATAATTTGACATGATTGCCTAAACTCAGCGATTACACTGGGCGCTGTTGTAGCACTTCATTTAAAAATTTAAATTAATAAGTCTTTCTTTACTGTGGGACCAATCCCAGCCGTTATCGCGCCCTGAAGAAATAGCGACAGTTTCAAAAACCTTATTTCATTGACTTTGTAACGGTGTCAGTCCGTTTGAGTTACAACGGTTGCGTCACATATTCGTACCAACATGAATTTAGCGATATTTTTCGGATATTACTAGGTTGCATCGGCTTTAACAATGAAACGATTGACTGTGGGACCTTATTGAACTAACTTTGGACTGTGACCTGATAAATGTGATAAAGGAGACAATTGGACTCCAAGAAAAAACAATCTTCTTAATTTGACATGATTGCCGAAACTCAGCGACTACACTGGGCGCTGTGGTAGCGCTTCATTTAAGAATTAAGATGAAAAAGTCATTTTTTACTGTGGGACCGATCCTAGCCGTTATCGCGCGCTGAAGAAATAGCGACAGTTTCAAAAACTACATTTCATTGACTTTTTAACAGTATCAATCTGTTTGAGTTACAACGCTTGAGTCACATATTCCTACCAACATGTATTTCTTGATATTTTTCAGGTATTACCAAGTTGTATGACTTTTAACAGCGAAACGATTGACTGTGGAATTAATTGAACTGAGTATGGACTGTGACCTTATAAATATGAAAGTGAGACAATTGGACTCTTAGAAATAACATTCTTCTTAATTTGACATGATTGCCGAAACTCAGCGATTACACTGGGCGCTGTGGTAGCGCTTCATTTAAAAGTTTAGGTAAATAAGTCATTCTTTACTGTGGGACCAATCCTAGCTGTTATCGCGCGCTGAAGAAATAGCGACAGTTTCAAAAACTACATTTCTTTGACTTTCTAACGGTGTCAGTCCGTTTGAGTTACAACGGTTGCGTCACATATTCGTACCAACATGAATTTAGCGATATTTTTCAGGTATTACTAGGGTGTATGGCTTTTAACAGCGAAACAATTGACTGTGGGACTTAATTGAACTAACTTTTGACTGTGACCTGATAAATGTGATAAATGAAACAATTGGACTCCAAGAAATAGCATTCTTCTTAATTTGACATGATTGCCTAAACTCAGCGATTACACTGGGCGCTGTTGTAGCACTTCATTTAAAAATTTAAACTAATAAGTCTTTCTTTACTGTGGGACCAATCCTAGCCGTTATCGCGCCCTGAAGAAATAGCGACAGTTTCAAAAACCTTATTTCATTGACTTTCTAACGGTGTCAGTCCGTTTGAGTTACAACGGTTGCGTCACATATTCGTACCAACATGAATTTAGCGATATTTTTCGGATATTACTAGGTTGCATCGCCTTTAACAATGAAACGATTGACTGTGGGACTTAATTGAACTAACTTTGGACTGTGACCTGATAAATGTGATAAAGGAGACAATTGGACTCCAAGAAAATACAATCTTCTTAATTTGACATGATTGCCGAAACTCAGCGATTATACTGGGCGCTGTGGTAGCGCTTCATTTAAGAATTAAGATAAGAAAGTCATTTTTTACTGTGGGACCAATCCTAGCCGTTATCACGCGCTGAAGAAATACCGACAGTTTCAAAAACTACATTTCATTGACTTTCCAACGGTGTCAGTCCGTTTGAGTTACAACGGTTGGGTCACATATTCGTACCAACATGTTTTTAGCGATATTTTTCCGATATTACTAGGTTGCATCGGCTTTAACAATGAAACGATTGACTGTGGGACTTAATTGAACTAACTTTGGACTGTGACCTGATGAATGTGATAAATGAGACAATTGGACTCCAAGAAATGACATTCTTCTTGATTTGACGTGATTGCCGGAACTCAGCGATTACACTGGGCGCTGTGGCAGCGCTTCATTTAAAGGTTTAGGTAAATAAGTCATTCTTTACTGTGGGACCAATCGTAGCCGTTATCGCGCGCTGAAGAAATAGCGACAGTTTCAAATACTACATTTCATTGACTTTCTAACAGTATCAATCCGTTTGAGTTACAACGGTTGAGTCACATATTCGTACCAACATGTATTTAGCGATATTTATATGATATTACTAGGTTGCATCGCCTTTAACAGTGAAACGATTGACTGTGGGACTTAATTGAACCAACCTTGGACTTTCACCTGATCAATGTGATAAATGAGAAAATTGGACTCCAAGAGATAGTATTCTTCTTAATTTGACATGATTGCCTAACCTCAGCGATTAGACTGGGCGCTGTTGTAGCGCTTCATTTAAAAATTTAAATTAATATGTCATTTTTTACTGTGGGACCAATCCTAGCCGTTATCGCGCGCTGAAGAAATAGCGACAGTTTCAAAAACTACATTTCATTGACTTTTTAACGGTGTCAGTCCGTTTGTGTTTAAACATTTGGGTCACATATTCGTACCAACATGTATTTCTTGATACTTTTCGGGTATTACTAGGTTGTATGGCTTTTAACAGCGAAACGATTGACTGCGGGACTTAATTGAACTGACTATGGACTGTGACCCTGTAAATGTTAAAGCGAGACAATTGGACTTCAAGAAATAACATTCTTCTTAATTTGAAATGATTGCCGAAACTCAGCGATTACACCGGGCGCTGTGGAAGCGCTTCAATTAAAAATTGAGATAAGAAAGTCATTTTTTACTTAGGCACCAATCCTAGCTGTTAGCGCGCGCCGAAGAAATAAAAACAACTTCAAATACTACATTTCATTGACTTTTTAACAGTATCAATCCGTTTGAGTTACAACGCTTGAGTCACATATTCGTACCAACATGTATTTCTTAATATTTTTCAGGTATTACTAGGTTGCATCGCCTTTAACAATGAAACGATTGACTGTGGGACTTAATTGAACTAACTTTGGACTGTGACCTGATGAATGTGATAAATGAGACAATTGGACTCCAAGAAAAAACATTGTTCTTAATTTGACATGATTGCCGAAACTCAGCGACTACACTTAGCGCTGTGGTAGCGCTTCATTTAAGAATTAAGATGAAAAAGTCATTTTTTACTGTGGGACCAATCCTAGCCGTTATCGCGCGCTGAAGAAATAGCGACAGTTTCAAAAACTACATTTCATTGACTTTTTAACAGTATCAATCCGTTTGAGTCACAACGGTTGCGTCATATATTCGTACCAACATGTATTTCTTGATATTTTTCAGGTATTACTAGGTTGTATGGCTTTTAACAGCGAAACGATTGACTGCGGGACTTAATTGAACTGACTATGGACTGTGACCCTGTAAATGTGAAAGCGAGACAATTGGACTTCAAGTAATAACATTCTTCTTAATTTGAAATGATTGCCGAAACTCAGCGATTACACCGGGCGCTGTGGAAGCGCTTCAATTAAAAATTGAGATAAGAAAGTCATTTTTTAATTAGGCACCAATCCTAGCTGTTAGCGCGCGCCGAAGAAATAAAAACAGTTTCAAATACTACAATTCACTGACTTTCTAACGGTGTCAGTTCGTTTGAGTTTCAACGCTTGATTCACATATTCGTACCAACATGTATTTAGAGATATTTATCTGATATTACTAGGATGCATCGCTTTTAACAATGAAACGATTGACTGTGGGACTTAATTGAACTAACTTTGGACTGTGACCTGATCGATGAGATAAATGAGAAAATTGGACTCCAAGAAATAACAATCTTCTTAATTTGACATGATTACTGAAACTCAGCGATTATACTGGCCGCTGTTGTAGCGCTTCATTTAAGAATTAAGATAAGAAAGTCATTTTTTACTGTGGGACCAATCCTAGCCGTTATCACGCGCTGAAGAAATATCGACAGTTTCAAAAACTACATTTCATTGACTTTCCAACGGTGTCAGTCCGTTTGAGTTACAACGGTTGGGTCACATATTTGTACCAACATGTTTTTAGCGATATTTTTCCGATATTACTAAGTTGCATCGCCTTTAACAATGAAACGATTGACTGTGGGACTTAATTGAACTAACTTTGGACTGTGACCTGATGAATGAGATAAATGAGACAATTGGACTCCAAGAAATAACATTGTTCTTAATTTGACATGATTGCTGAAACTCAGCGATTACACTGGTCGCTGGGGTAGCGCTTCATTTAAGAATTAAGATGAAAAAGTCATTTTTGTACTGTGGGACCAATCCTAGCAGTTATCGCCAACTGAAGAAATAGCGACAGTTTCAAAAACTACATTTCATTGACTTTTTAACAGTATCAATCCGTTTGAGTTACAACGCTTGAGTCACATATTCGTACCAACATGTATTTATTGATATTTTTCAGGTATTACTAAGTTGTATGGCATTTAAAAGCGAAACGATTGACTGTGGGACTTAATAGAACTGATTATGGACTGTGACCCTGTAAATGTAAAAGTGAGATAATTGGACTCCAAGAAATGACATTCTTCTTGATTTGACGTGATTGCCGGAACTCAGCGATTACACTGGGCGCTGTGGCAGCGCTTCATTTAAAAGTTTAGGTAAATAAGTCATTCTTTACTGTGGGACCAATCGTAGCCGTTATCGCGCGCTGAAGAAATAGCGACAGTTTCAAATACTACATTTCATTGACTTTGTAACAGTATCAATCCGTTTGAGTTACAACGGTTGAGTTACATATTCGTACCAACATGTATTTAGCGATATTTATCTGATATTACTAGGTTGCATCGCTTTTAACAGTGAAACGATTGACTGTGGGACTTAATTGAACCAACCTTGGACTTTGACCTGATCAATGTGATAAATGAGAAAATTGGACTCCAAGAGATAGTATTCTTCTTAATTTGACATGATTGCCTAACCTCAGCGATTAGACTGGGCGCTGTTGTAGCGCTTCATCTAAAAATTTAAATTAATATGTCATTTTTTACTGTGGGACCAATCCTAGCCGTTATCGCGCGCTGAAGAAATAGCGACAGTTTCAAAAACTACATTTCATTGACTTTCTAACGGTGTCAGTCCGTTTGAGTTTAAACGGTTGGGTCACATATTCGTACCAACATGTATTTCTTGATACTTTTCGGGTATTACTAGGTCTTATGGCTTTTCACAGCGAAACGATTGACTGCGGGACTTAATTGAACTGACTTTGGACTGTGACCCTGTAAATGTGAAAGCGAGACAATTGGACTTCAAGAAATAACATTCTTCTTAATTTGAAATGATTGCCGAAACACAGCGATTACACCGGGCGCTGTGGAAGCGCTTCAATTAAAAATTGAGATAAGAAAGTCATTTTTTACTTAGGCACCAATCCTAGCTGTTAGCGCGCGCCGAAGAAAAAAAAACAGTTTCAAATACTACATTTCACTGACTTTCTAACGGTGTTAGTTCGTTTGAGTTTCAACGCTTGATTCACATATTCGTACCAACATGTATTTAGAGATATTTATCTGATATTACTAGGATGCATCGCTTTTAACAATGAAACGATTGACTGTGGGACTTAATTGAACTAACTTTGGACTGTGACCTGATCGATGAGATAAATGAGAAAATTGGACTCCAAGAAATAACATTCTTCTTAACTTGACATGATTGTCGGAATTTGGCAATTACAATGGGCGCTGTGGTAGCGTTTCAATTAAAAATTAAGATAAAAAAGTCATTTTTTTGCTGTGGGACTAATCCTAGCCATTAGCGCGCGCTGAAAAAATAGCGACAGATTCAAAAACTACATTTAATTGACTTTTGAACGGTATCAATCCGCTTCAGTTACAACGATTGCGTCACATATTCGTACCAACATGTATTTAGCGAAATTTTTCTCATATTACTAGGTTGCATCGCTTATAACAGTGAAACGATTGACTGTGAGACTTAATTGAACTAACTTTGGACTTTGACCTGATAAATGTGATAAAGGAGACAATTGGACTCCAAGAAAAAACAATCTTCTTAATTTGACATGATTGCCGAAACTCAGCGATTATACTGGGCGCTGTGGCAGCGCTTCATTTAAAAGTTTAGGTAAATAAGTCATTCTTTACTGTGGGACCAATCCTAGCCGTTATCGCGCGCTGAAGAAATAGCGACAGTTTCAAATACTTCATTTCATTGACTTTCTAACAGTATCAATCCGTTTGAGTTACAACGGTTGAGTCACATATTCGTACCAACATGTATTTAGCGATATTTATCTGATATTACTAGGTTGCATCGCTTTTAACAGTGAAACGATTGACTGTGGGACTTAATTGAACCAACCTTGGACTTTGACCTGATCAATGTGATAAATGAGAAAATTGGACTCTAAGAGATAGTATTCTTCTTAATTTGACATGATTGCCTAACCTCAGCGATTAGACTGGGCGCTGTTGTAGCGCTTCATCTAAAAATTTAAATTAATATGTCATTTTTTACTGTGGGACCAATCCTAGCCGTTATCGCGCGCTGAAGAAATAGCGACAGTTTCAAAAACTACATTTCATTGACTTTCTAACGGTGTCAGTCCGTTTGAGTTTAAACGGTTGGGTCACATATTCGTACCAACATGTATTTCTTGATACTTTTCGGGTATTACTAGGTTGTATGGCTTTTAACAGCGAAACGATTGACTGCGGGACTTAATTGAACTGACTATGGACTGTGACCCTGTAAATGTGAAAGCGAGACAATTGGACTTCAAGAAATAACATTCTTCTTAATTTGAAATGATTGCCGAAACACAGCGATTACACCGGGCGCTGTGGAAGCGCTTCAATTAAAAATTGAGATAAGAAAGTCATTTTTTACTTAGGCACCAATCCTAGCTGTTAGCGCGCGCCGAAGAAAAAAAAACAGTTTCAAATACTACATTTCACTGACTTTCTAACGGTGTTAGTTCGTTTGAGTTTCAACGCTTGATTCACATATTCGTACCAACATGTATTTAGAGATATTTATCTAATATTACTAGGATGCATCGCTTTTAACAATGAAACGATTGACTGTGGGACTTAATTGAACTAACTTTGGACTGTGACCTGATCGATGAGATAAATGAGAAAATTGGACTCCAAGAAATAACATTCTTCTTAACTTGACATGATTGTCGGAATTTGGCAATTACACTGGGCGCTGTGGTAGCGTTTCAATTAAAAATTAAGATAAAAAAGTCATTTTTTTGCTGTGGGACTAATCCTAGCCATTAGCGCGCGCTGAAAAAATAGCGACAGATTCAAAAACTACATTTAATTGACTTTCGAACGGTATCAATCCGCTTCAGTTACAACGATTGCGTCACATATTCGTACCAACATGTATTTAGCGAAATTTTTCTCATATTACTAGGTTGCATCGCTTATAACATTGAAACGATTGACTGTGAGACTTAATTGAACTAACTTTGGACTTTGACCTCATAAATGTGATAAAGGAGACAATTGGACTCCAAGAAAAAACAATCTTCTTAATTTGACATGATTGCCGAAACTCAGCGATTATACTGGGCGCTGTGGTAGCGCTTCATTTAAGAATTAAGATAAGAAAGTCATTTTTTACTGTGGGACCAATCCTAGCCGTTATCACGCGCTGAAGAAATACCGACAGTTTCAAAAACTACATTTCATTGACTTTCCAACGGTGTCAGTCCGTTTGAGTTACAACGGTTGGGTCACATATTCGTACAAACATGTATTTCTTGATACTTTTCGGGTATTTCTAGGTTGTATGGCTTTTAACAGCGAAACGATTGACTGCGGGACTTAATTGAACTGACTATGGACTGTGACCCTGTAAATGTGAAAGCGAGACAATTGGACTTCAAGAAATAACATTCTTCTTAATTTGAAATGATTGCCGAAACTCAGCGATTACACCGGGCGCTGTGGAAGCGCTTCAATTAAAAATTAAGATAAGAAAGTCATTTTTTACTGTGGGACCAATCCTAGCCGTTATCACGCGTTGAAGAAATACCGACAGTTTCAAAAACTACATTTCATTGACTTTCCAACGGTGTCAGTCCGTTTGAGTTACATCGGTTGGGTCACATATTCGTACCAACATGTTTTTAGCGATATTTTTCCGATATTACTAGGTTGCATCGCCTTTAACAATGAAACGATTGACTGTGGGACTTAATTGAACTAACTTTGGACTGTGACCTGATGAATGTGATAAATGAGACAATTGGACTCCACGAAATAACATTGTTCTTAATTTGACATGATTGCCGAAACTCAGCGACTACACTGGTCGCTGTGGTAGCGCTTCATTTAAGAAATAAGATGAAAAAGTCATTTTTGTACTGTGGGACCAATCCTAGCAGTTATCGCGAGCTGAAGAAATAGCGACAGTTTCAAAAACTACATATCATTGACTTTTTAACAGTATCAATCCGTTTGAGTTACAACGCTTGAGTCACATATTCGTACCAACATGTATTTCTTGATATTTTTCAGGTATTACTAGGTTGCATCGCCTTTAACAATGAAACGATTGACTGTGGGACTTAATTGAACTAACTTTGGACTGTGACCTGATGAATGTGATAAATGAGACAATTGGACTCCAAGAAAAAACATTGTTCTTAATTTGACATGATTGCCGAAACTCAGCGACTACACTTGGCGCTGTGGTAGCGCTTCATTTAAGAATTAAGATGAAAAAGTCATTTTTTACTGTGGGACCAATCCTAGCCGTTATCGCGCGCTGAAGAAATAGCGACAGTTTCAAAAACTACATTTCATTGACTTTTTAACAGTATCAATCTGTTTGAGTTACAACGCTTGAGTCACATATTCCTACCAACATGTATTTCTTGATATTTTTCAGGTATTACCAAATTATATGGCTTTTAACAGCGAAACGATTGACTGTGGAATTAATTGAACTGAGTATGGACTGTGACCTTATAAATATGAAAGTGAGACAATTGGACTCTTAGAAATAACATTCTTCTTAATTTGACATGATTGCCGAAACTCAGCGATTATACTGGGCGCTGTGGTAGCGCTTCATTCAAGAATTAAGATAAGAAAGTCATTTTTTTGCTGTGGGACCAATCCTAGCCGTTATTGCGCCCTGACGAAATAGCGACAGTTTCAAAAACTACATTTCTTTGACTTTCTAACGGTGTCAGTCCGTTTGAGTTACAACGGTTGCGTCACATATTCGTACCAACATGAATTTAGCAATATTTTTCTGATATTACTAGGTTGCATCGCTTTTAACAATGAAACGATTGACTGTGGGAGTTAATTGAACTAACTTTGGATTGTGACCTGATAAATGTGATAAATGAGAAGATTGGACTCCAAGAAATAATATTCTTCTTAACTTGACGTGATTGCCAGAACTCAGCGATTACACTGGGCGCTGTGGTAGCGCTTCATTTAAAAGTTTAGGTAAATAAGTCATTCTTTACTGTGGGACCAATCCTAGCTGTTATCGCGCGCTGAAGAAATAGCGACAGTTTCACAAACTACATTTCATTGACTTTCCAACAGCATCAATCCGTTTGAGTTACAACGGTTGAGTCATATATTCGTACCAACATGTATTCCTTGATATTTTTCAGGTATTACTAGGTTGTATGGCTTTTAACAGCGAAACAATTGACTGTGGGACTTAATTGAACTAACTTTTGACTGTGACCTGATAAATGTGATAAATGAAAAAATTGGACTCCAAGAAATAGCATTCTTCTTAATTTGACATGATTGCCTAAACTCAGCGATTACACTGGGCGCTATTGTAGCACTTCATTTAAAAATTTAAATTAATAAGTCTTTTTTTACTGTGGGACCAATCCTAGCCGTTATCGCGCCCTGAAGAAATAGCGACAGTTTCAAAAACCTTATTTAATTGACTTTCTAACGGTGTCAGTCCGCTTGAGTTACAACGGTTGCGTCACATATTCGTACCAACATGAATTTAGCGATATTTTTCGGATATTACTAGGTTGCATCGCCTTTAACAATGAAACGGTTGACTGTGGGACTTAATTGAACTAACTTTGGACTGTGACCTGATGAATGTGATAAAGGAGACAATTGGACTCCAAGAAAAAACAATCTTCTTAATTTGACATGACTGCCGAAACTCAGCGATTATACTGGGCGCTGTGGTAGCGCTTCATTTAAAAGTTTAGGTAAATAAGTCATTCTTTACTGTGGGACCAATCGTAGCCGTTATCGCGCGCTGAAGAAATAGCGACAGTTTCAAATACTACATTTCATTGACTTTCTAACAGTATCAATCCGTTTGAGTTACAACGATTGAGTCACATATTCGTACCAACATGTATTCAGCGATATTTATCTGATATTACTAGGTTGCATCGCTTTTAACAGTGAAACGATTGACTGTGGGACTTAATTGAACCAACCTTGGACTTTGACCTGATCAATGTGATAAATGAGAAAATTGGACTCCAAGAGATAGTATTCTTCTTAATTTGACATGATTGCCTAACCTCAGCGATTAGACTGGGCGTTGTTGTAGCGCTTCAATTAAAAATTAAGATAAGAGAGTCATTTTTTACTTAGGCACCAATCCTAGCTGTTAGCGCGCGCCGAAGAAATAAAAACAGTTTCAAATTCTACATTTCACTGACTATCTAACGGTGTCAGTTCGTTTGAGTTTCAACGCTTGATTCACATATTCGTACCAACATGTATTTAGAGATATTTATCTGATATTACTAGGATGCATCGCTTTTAACAATGAAACGATTGACTGTGGGACTTAATTGAACTGACTATGGACTGTGACCCTGTAAATGTGAAAGCGAGACAATTGGACTTCAAGAAATAACATTCTTCTTAATTTGACATGATTGCCTAACCTCAGCGATTAGACTGGGCGTTGTTGTAGCGCTTCAATTAAAAATTAAGATAAGAGAGTCATTTTTTACTTAGGCACCAATCCTAGCTGTTAGCGCGCGCCGAAGAAATAAAAACAGTTTCAAATACTACATTTCATTGACTTTCTAACAGTATCAATCCGTTTGAGTTACAACGATTGAGTCACATATTCGTACCAACATGTATTCAGCGATATTTATCTGATATTACTAGGTTGTATGGCTTTTAAGAGCGAAACGATTGACTGCGGGACTTAATTGAACTGACTATGGACTGTGACCCTGTAAATGTGAAAGCGAGACAATTGGACTTCAAGAAATAACATTCTTCTTAATTTGAAATGATTGCCGAAACTCAGCGATTACACCGGGCGCTGTGGAAGCGCTTCAATTAAAAATTAAGATAAGAGAGTCATTTTTTACTTAGGCACCAATCCTAGCTGTTAGCGCGCGCCGAAGAAATAAAAACAGTTTCAAATTCTACATTTCACTGACTATCTAACGGTGTCAGTTCGTTTGAGTTTCAACGCTTGATTCACATATTCGTACCAACATGTATTTAGAGATATTTATCTGATATTACTAGGATGCATCGCTTTTAACAATGAAACGATTGACTGTGGGACTTAATTGAACTAACTTTGGACTGTGACCTGATAAATGTGATAAAGGAGACAATTGGACTCCAAGAAAAAACAATCTTCTTAATTTGACATGATTGCCGAAACTCAGCGATTATACTGGGCGCTGTGGTAGCGCTTCATTTAAGAATTAAGATAAGAAAGTCCTTTTTTACTGTGGGACCAATCCTAGCCGTTATCACGCGCTGAAGAAATACCGACAGTTTCAAAAACTACATTTTATTGACTTTCCAACGGTGTCAGTCCGTTTGAGTTGCAACGGTTGGGTCACATATTCGTACCAACATGTTTTTAGCGATATTTTTCCGATATTACTAGGTTGCATCGCCTTTAACAATGAAACGATTGACTGTGGGACTTAATTGAACTAACTTTGGACTGTGACCTGATGAATGTGATAAATGAGACAATTGGGCTCCAAGAAATAACATTGTTCTTAATTTGACATGATTGCCGAAACTCAGCGATTACACTGAGCGCTGTTGTAGCGCTTCATTTAAAAATTTAAATCAATAAGTCATTTTTTACTGTGGGACCAATCCTAGCCGTTATCGCGCGCTGAAGAAATAGCGACAGTTTCAAATACTACACTTCATTGTCTTTCTAACAGTATCAATCCGTTTGAGTTACAACGGTTGAGTCACATATTCGTACCAACATGTATTTAGCGATATTTATCTGATATTACTAGGTTGCATTGCTTTTAACAGTGAAACGATTGACAGTGGGACTTAATTGAACTAACTTTTGACTGTGACCTTATAAATGTGATAAATGAAAAAATTGGACTCCAAGAAATAGCATTTTTCTTAATTTGACATGATTGCATAAACTCAGCGATTACACTGAGCGCTGTTGTAGCGCTTCATTTAAAAATTTAAATCAATAAGTCATTTTTTACTGTGGGACCAATCCTAGGCGTTATCGCGCCCTGAAGAAATAGCGACAGTTTCAGAAACTTCATTTCATTGACTTTCTAACGGTGTCAGTCCGTTTGAGTTACAACGGTTGCGTCACATATTCGTACCAACATGAATTTAGCGATATTTTTCTGATATTACTACGTTTCATCGCCTTTAACAATCAAATGATTGACTGTGGGACTTAATTGAACTAACTTTTGACTGTGACCTGATAAATGTGATGAATGAAAAAATTGGACTCCAAAAAATAGCATTCTTCTTAATTTGACATGATTGCC
The DNA here is from genome assembly GCF_029227915.1 of Hydractinia symbiolongicarpus. NCBI lineage: Eukaryota > Metazoa > Cnidaria > Hydrozoa > Anthoathecata > Hydractiniidae > Hydractinia > Hydractinia symbiolongicarpus. The sequence goes on along the minus strand of NC_079876.1, from coordinate 38,180,468 downwards.
TAAACTCAGCGTTTACACTGGGCGCTGTTGTAGCGCTTCATTTAAAAATTTAAGTTAATAAGTCATTTTTTACTGTGGGACCAATCCTAGCCGTTTTCGCGCCCTGAAGAAATAGCGAAAGTTTCAAAAACTTCTTTTCATTGACTTTCTAACGGTGTCAGTCCGTTTGAGTTACAACGGTTGCGTCACATATTCGTACCAACATGAATTTAGCGATATTTTTCTGATATTCCTAGGTTGCATCGCCTTTAACAATTAAACGATTGACTGTGGGACTTAATTGAACTAACTTTGGACTGTGACCTGATAAATGTGATAAATGAGAAAATTGGAATTCAACAAATAACATTCTTCTTAATTTGACATGATTGCCGGAACTCAGCGATTACACCGGCCGCTGTGGTAGCGCTTCAATTCAAAATTAAGATAAAAAACTCATTTTTTGCTGAGAGACCAATCCTAGCCGTTAGCGCGCGCTGAAGAAATAGTGAAAGGTTCAAAAACTACATTTCATTGACTTTCTAACGGTGTCAGTCCGTTTAAGTTTCAACGGTTGGGTCATATGTTCGTACCAACATGTATTTAGCGATATTCATCTGATATTACTAGGTTGCACCGCTTTTAACAGTGAAACGATTGACTGTGGGACTTAATTGAACTAACTTTTGACTATGACCTGATAAATGTGATAAATGAAAAAATTGGACTCCAAGAAATAGCATTCTTCTTAATTTGACATGATTGCATAAACTCAGCGATTACACTGGGCGCTGTTGTAGCGCTTCATTTAAAAATTTAAATTAATAAGTCATTTTTTACTGTGGGACCAATCCTAGCCGTTATCGCGCCCCGAAGAAATAGCGACAGTTTCAGAAACTTCATTTCATTGACTTTCTAACGGTGTCAGTCCGTTTGAGTTACAACGGTTGCGTCACATATTCGTACCAACATGAATTTAGCGATATTTTTCTGATATTACTAGGTTTCATCGCCTTTAACAATAAAATGATTGACTGTGGGACTTAATTGAACTAACTTTTGACTGTGACCTGATAAATGTGATAAATGAAAAAATTGGACTCCAAGAAATAGCATTCTTCTTAATTTGATATGATTGCCTAAACTCAGCGTTTACACTGGGCGCTGTTGTAGCGCTTCATTTAAAAATTTAAATTAATAAGTCATTTTTTACTGTGGGACCAATCCTAGCCGTTATTGCGCACTGAAGAAATAGCGACAGTTTCAAAAACTTCTTTTCATTGACTTTCTAACGATGCCAGTCCGTTTGAGTTGAAACGGTTGAGTCACATATTTGTACCAGCATGAACTTAGCGATATTTTTCTGATATTACTAGGTTGCATCGCATTTAACAATGAAACGATTGACCGTAGGACTTAATTGAACTAACTTTTTACTGTGACCTGATAAATGTGATGAATGAAAGAATTGGACTCCAAGAAATAGCATTCTTCTTAATTTGACATGATTGCCGGAACTCAGCGATTACACCGGCCGTTGTGGTGGCGCTTCAATTTAAAATTAAGATAAAAAACTCATTTTTTGCTGAGAGACCAATCCTAGCCGTTAGCGCGCGCTGAAGAAATAGTGACAGTTTCAAAAACTACATTTCATTGACTTTCTAACGGTGTCAGTCCGTTTAAGTTTCAACGGTTGGGTCATATATTCGTACCAACATGTATTTAGCGATATTCATCTGATATTACTAGGTTGCACCTCTTTTAACTGTGAAGCGATTGACTGTGGGACTTAATTGAACTAACTTTTGACTGTGACCTGATAAATGTGATAAATGAAAAAATTGGACTCCAAGAAATAGCACTTGTCTTAATTTGACATGATTGACTAAACTCAGCGATTACACTGGTCCCTGTTGTAGCGCTTCATTTAAAAATTTAAATTAATAAGTCATTTTTTTGCTGTGGGACCAATCCTAACCGTTATTGCGCCCTGAAGAAATAGCGACAGTTTCAAAAACTACATTTCATTGACTTTCTAACGGTGTCAGTCCGTTTGAGTTACAACGGTTGCGTCACATATTCGTACCAACATGAATTTAGCGATATTTTTCTGATATTACTAGGTTGCATCGCCTTTAACAATGAAACAATTGCCTGTGGGACTTACTTGAACTAACTTTGGACTGTAACCTGATGAATGTGATAAATAAGACAATTGGACTCCAAGAAAAAACATTCTTCTTAGTTTGACATGATCGCCGAAATTCAGCGATTACACTGGGCGCTGTGGTAGCGCTTCATTTAAGAATTAAGATAAGAAAGTCATATTTTACCGTGGGACCAATCCTAGCCGTTAACATGCGCTGAAGAAATAGTGACAGTTTCAAAAACTACGTTTCCTTGACTTTCTAACGGTGTCAGTCCGTTTGAGTTTAAACGGTTGGGTCACTTATTCGTACCAACATGTATTTAGCGATATTCATCTGACATTACTAGGTTGCATCGCTTTTAACAGTGAATTGACTGTCTGTGGGACTTAATTGAACTAACTTTTGACTGTGACCTGATAAATGTGATAAATGAAAGAATTGGACTCCAAGAAATAGCATTCGTCTTTATTTGACATGATTGCCTAAACTCAGCGATTACACTTGGCGCTGTTGTAGTGCTTCATTTAAAAATTTAAATTAATAAGTCATTTTTTACTGTGGGACCAATCCTAGCCGTTATTGCGCCCTGAAGAAATAGCAACAGTTTCAAAAACTACATTTGATTGACTTTCTAACGGTGTCAGTCCGTTTGAGTTTTAACGGTTGGGTCACATATTCGTACCAACATGTATTTAGCGATATTTTTCCGATATTACTAGGTTGCATCGCCTTTAACAATGAAACGATTGACTGTGGGACTTAATTGAACTAACTTTTGACTGTGACCTGTTAAATGTGATAAATGAAAAAATTGGACTCCAAGAAATAGCATTCTTCTTAATTTGACATGATTGCCTAAACTCAGCGTTTACACTGGGCGCTGTTGTAGCGCTTCATTTAAAAATTTAAATTAATAAGTCATTTTTTTGCTGTGGGACCAATCCTAACCGTTATTGCGCACTGAAGAAATAGCGACAGTTTCAAAAACTACATTTCATTGACTTTCTAACGGTGTCAGTCCGTTTGAGTTACAACTGTTGCGTCACATATTCGTACCAACATGAATTTAGCGATATTTTTCTGATATTACTAGGTTGCATCGCCTTTAACAATGAAACGATTGACTGTGGGACTTACTTGAACTAACTTTGGACTGTGACCTGATGAATGTGATAAATGAGACAATTGGACTCCAAGAAAAAACATTCTTCTTAGTTTGACATGATCGCCGAAATTCAGCGATTACACTGGGCGCTGTGGTAGCGCTTCATTTAAGAATTAAGATAAGAAAGTCATATTTTACCGTGGGACTAATCCTAGCCGTTATCTCGCCCTGAAGAAATAGCAACAGTTTCGAAAACTGCATTTCATTGACTTTCTAACGGTGTCAGTCCGTTTGAGTTACAACAGTTGCGTCACATATTCGTATCAACATGAATTTAGCGATATTTTTCTGATATTACTAGGTTGCATCGCCTTTAACAATGAAACGATTGACTGTGGGATTTAATTGAACTAACTTTGGACTGTGATCTGATGAATGTGATAAATGAGAGAATTGGACTCCAAGAAATAACATTGTTCTTAATTTGACATGATTGCCGAAACTCAGCGACTACACTGGTCGCGGTGGTAGCGCTTCATTTAAGAATTAACATGAAAAAGTCATTTTTTTACTGTGGGACCAATCCTAGCCGTTATCGCACGCTGAAGAAATAGCGACAGTTTCAAAAACTACATTTCATTGACTTTCTCACGGTGTCAGTCCGTTTGAGTTTGAACGGTTGGGTCACATATTCGTACCAACATGTATTTAGCGATATTTTTCCGATATTACTAGGTTGCATCGCCTTTAACAATGAAACGATTGACTGTGGGACTTAATTGAACTAACTTTGGACTGTGACCTGATGAATGTGATAAATGAGACAATTGGACTCCAAGAAAAAACATTGTTCTTAATTTGACATGATTGCCGAAACTCAGCGACTACACTTGGCGCTGTGGTAGCGCTTCATTTAAGAATTAAGATGAAAAAGTCATTTTTTTACTGTGGGACCAATCCTAGCCGTTATCGCGCCCTGAAGAAATAGCGACAGTTTCAAAAACCACATTTCATTGACTTTTTAACAGTATCAATCCGTTTGAGTTACAACGGTTGAGTCACATATTCCTACCAACATGTATTTCTTGATATTTTTCAGGTATTACTAAGTTGTATGGCTTTTAACAGCGAAACGATTGACTGTGGGAATTAATTGAACTGAGTATGGACTGTGACCTTATAATTATGAAAGTGAGACAATTGGACTCTTAGAAATAACATTCTTCTTAATTTGACATGATTGCCGAAACTCAGCGATTACACTGGGCGCTGTGGTAGCGCTTCATTTAAGAATTAAGATGAAAAAGTCATTTTTTTACTGTGGGACCAATCCTAGCCGTTATCGCCCGCTGAAGAAATAGCGGCAGTTTCAAAAACTACATTTCATTGACTTTCTAACGGTGTCAGTCCGTTTGAGATTCAACGGTTGGGTCACATATTCGTACCAACATGTATTTAGCGATATTTTTCCGATATTACTAAGTTGCATCGCCTTTAACAATGAAATGATTGACTGTGGGACTTAATTGAACTAACTTTGGACTGTGACCTGATGAATGTGATAAATGAGACAATTGGACTCCAAGAAAAAACATTCTTCTTAATTTGACATGATTGCCGAAACTCAGCGACTACACTTGGCGCTGTGGTAGCGCTTCATTTAAGAATTAAGATAAAAAAGTCATTTTTTTACTGTGGGACCAATCCTAGCCGTTATCGCGCGCTGAAGAAATAGCGACAGTTTCAAAAACTACATTTCATTGACTTTTTAACAGTATCAATCCGTTTGAGTTACAACGGTTGCGTCACATATTCGTACCAACATGAATTTAGCGATATTTTTCAGGTATTACCAAGATGTATGGCTTTTAACAGTGAAACGATTGACTGTGGAATTAATTGAACTGAGTATGGACTGTGACCTTATAAATATGAAAGTGAGACAATTGGACTCCAAGAAAAAACATTGTTCTTGATTTGACATGATTGCCGAAACTCAGCGACTACACTGGTCGCTGTGGTAGCGCTTCATTTAAGAATTAAGATGAAAAAGTCATTTTCTTACTGTGGGACCAATCCTAGTCGTTATTGCGCCCTGAAGAAATAGCGACAGTTTCAAAAACTACATTTCATTGACTTTCTAACGGTGTCAGTCCGTTTGAGTTACAACGGTTGCGTCACATATTCGTACCAACATGAATTTAGCGATATTTTTCTGATATTACTAGGTTGCATCGCCTTTAACAATGAAATGATTGACTGTGGGACTTAAATGAACTAACTTTGGACTGTGACCTGATGAATGTGATAAATGAGACAATTGGACTCCAAGGAATAACCTTGTTCTTATATTGACATGATTGCCGAAACTCAGCGATTACACTGGTCGCTGTGGTAGCGCTTCATTTAAGAATTAAGATGAAAAAGTCATTTTTTTACTGTGGGACTAATCCTAGCCGTTATCGCGCGCTGAAGAAATAGCGACAGTTTCAAAAAATACATTTCATTGACTTTCAAACGATGTCAGTCCGTTTGAGTTTTAACGGTTGGGTCACATATTCATACCAACATGTATTTAGCGATATTCATCTGACATTACTAGGTTGCATCGCCTTTAACAATGAAACGATTGACTGTGGGACTTAATTGAACTAACTTTGGACTGTGACCTGATGAATGTGATAAATGAGACAATTGGACTCCAAGAAAAAACATTGTTCTTAATTTGACATGATCGCCGAAACTCAGCGACTACACTTGGCGCTGTGGTAGCGCTTCATTTAAGAATTAAGATAAAAGAGTCATTTTTTACTGTGGGACCAATCCTAGCCGTTATCGCGCGCTGAAGAAATAGCGACAGTTTCAAAAACTAAATTTCATTGACTTTCTAACGGTGTCAGTCCGTTTGAGTTTCAACGGTTGGGTCACATATTCGTACCAACATGTATTTAGCGATATTTTTCCGATATTACTAGGTTGCATCGCCTTTAACAATGAAACGATTGACTGTGGGACTTAATTGAACTAACTTTGGACTGTGACCTGATGAATGTGATAAATGAGACAATTGGACTCCAAGAAAAAACATTGTTCTTAATTTGACATGATTGCCTAAACTCAGCGACTACACTTGGCGCTGTGGTAGCGCTTCTTTTAAGAATTAAGATAAAAAAGTCATTTTTTTTACTGTGGGACCAATCCTAGCCGTTATCGCGCGCTGAAGAAATAGCGACAGTTTCAAAAACTACATTTCATTGACTTTTTAACAGTATCAATCCGTTTGAGTTACAACGGTTGCGTCACATATTCGTACCAACATAAATTTAGCGATGTTTTTCTGATATTACTAGGTTGCATCGCCTTTAACAATGAAACGATTGACTGTGGGACTTAATTGAACTAACTTTGGACTGTGACCTGATGAATGTGATAAATGAGACAATTGGACTCCAAGAAATAACATTGTTCTTATATTGACATGATTGCCGAAACTCAGCGACTACACTGGTCGCTGTGGTAGCGCTTCATTTAAGAATTAAGGTGAAAAAGTCATTTTTTTACTGTGGGACCAATCCTAGCCGTCATTGCGCGCTGAAGAAATATTGACAGTTTCAAAAACTACATTTCATTGACTTTCTAATGGTTTCAGTCCGTTTGAGTTTCAACGGTTGGGTCACATATTCGTACCAACATGTATTTAACGATATTTTTCCGATATTACTAGGTTGCATCGCCTTTAACAATGAAACGATTGACTGCGGGACTTAATTGAACAAACTTTGGTCTGTGACCTGATGAATGTGATAAATGAGACAATTGGACTCCAAGAAAAAACATTGTTCTTAATTTGACATGATTGCCAAAACTCAGCGACTACACTTGGCGCTGTGGTAGCGCTTCATTTAAGAATTAAGATGAAAAAGTCATTTTTTACTGTGGGACCGATCCTAGCCGTTATCGCGCGCTGAAGAAATAGCGACAGTTTCAAAAACTACATTTCATTGACTTTTTAACAGTATCAATCTGTTTGAGTTACAACGCTTAAGTCACATATTCCTACCAACATGTATTTCTTGATATTTTTCAGGTATTACCAAGTTGTATGAAATTTAACAGCGAAACGATTGACTGTGGAATTAATTGAACTGAGTATGGACTGTGACCTTATAAATATGAAAGTGAGACAATTGGACTCTTAGAAATAACATTATTCTTAATTTGACATGATTGCCGAAACTCAGCGATTGCACTGGGCGCTGTGGTAGCGCTTCATTCAAGAATTAAGATAAGAAAGTCATTTTTTTGCTGTGGGACCAATCCTAGCCGTTATTGCGCCCTGAAGAAATAGCGACAGTTTCAAAAACTACATTTCTTTGACTTTCTAACGGTGTCAGTCCGTTTGAGTTACAACGGTTGCGTCACATATTCGTACCAACATGAATTTAGCGATATTTTTCTGATATTACTAGGTTGCATCGCTTTTAACAATAAAACGATTGACTGTGGGACTTAATTGAACTAACTTTGGATTGTGACCTGATAAATGAGAAGATTGGACTCCAAGAAATAACATTCTTCTTAACTTGACGTGATTGCCGGAACTCAGCGATTACACTGGGCGCTGTGGTAGCGCTTCATTTAAAAGTTTAGGTAAATAAGTCATTCTTTACTGTGGGACCAATCCTAGCTGTTATCGCGCGCTGCAGAAATAGCGACAGTTTCACAAACTACATTTCATTGACTTTCCAACAGTATCAATCTGTTTGAGTTACAACGGTTGAGTCATATATTCGTACCAACATGTATTTCTTGATATTTTTCAGGTATTACTAGGTTGTATGGCTTTTAACAGCGAAACAATTGACTGTGGGACTTAATTGAACTAACTTTTGACTGTGACCTGATAAATGTGATAAATGAAAAAATTGGACTCCAAGAAATAGCATTCTTCTTAATTTGACATGATTGCCTAAACTCAGCGATTACACTGGGCGCTGTTGTAGCACTTCATTTAAAAATTTAAATTAATAAGTCTTTCTTTACTGTGGGACCAATCCTAGCCGTTATCGCGCCCTCAAAAAATAGCGACAGTTTCAAAAACCTTATTTCATTGACTTTCTAACGGTGTCAGTCGGTTTGAGTTGCAACGGTTGCGTCACATATTCGTACCAACATGAATTTAGCGATATTTTTCGGATATTACTAGGTTGCATCGCCTTTAACAATGAAACGATTGACTGTGGGACTTAATTGAACTAACTTTGGACTGTGACCTGATAAATGTGATAAAGGAGACAATTGGACTCCAAGAAAAAACAATCTTCTTAATTTGACATGATTGCCGAAACTCAGCGATTATACTGGGCGCTGTGGTAGCGCTTCATTTAAGAATTAAGATAAGAAAGTCATTTTTTACTGTGGGACCAATCCTAGCCGTTATCACGCGCTGAAGAAATACCGACAGTTTCAAAAACTACATTTCATTGACTTTCCAACGGTGTCAGTCCGTTTGAGTTACAACGGTTGGGTCACATATTCGTACCAACATGTTTTTAGCGATATTTTTCCGATATTACTAGGTTGCATCGCCTTTAACAATGAAACGATTGACTGCGGGACTTAATTGAACTAACTTTGGACTGTGACCTGATGAATGTGATAAATGAGACAATTGGACTCCAAGAAAAAACATTGTTCTTAATTTGACATGATTGCCGAAACTCAGCGACTACACTGGGCGCTGTGGTAGCGCTTCATTTAAGAATTAAGATGAAAAAGTCATTTTTTACTGTGGGACCGATCCTAGCCGTTATCGCGCGCTGAAGAAATAGCGACAGTTTCAAAAACTACATTTCATTGACTTTCTAACGGTGTCAGTCCGTTTGAGTTTCAACGGTTGGGTCACATATTCGTTACAACATGTATTTAGCGATATTTTTCCGATATTACTAGGTTGCATCGCCTTTAACAATTTGACTGTGGGACTTAATTGAACTAACTTTGGACTGTGACCTGATGAATGTGATAAATGAGACAATTGGACTCCAAGAAAAAACATTGTTCTTGATTTGACATGATTGCCGAAACTCAGCGACTACACTTGGCGCTGTGGTAGCGCTTCATTTAAGAATTAAGATGAAAAAGTCATTTTTTTACTGTGGGACCAATCCTAGTCGTTATTGCGCGCTGAAGAAATAGCGACAGTTTCAAAAACTACATTTCATTGACTTTTTAACAGTATCAATCTGTTTGAGTTACAACGCTTGAGTCACATATTCCTACCAACATGTATTTCTTGATATTTTTCAGGTATTACCAAGATGTATGGCTTTTAACAGTGAAACGATTGACTGTGGAATTAATTGAACTGAGTATGGACTGTGACCTTATAAATATGAAAGTGAGACAATTGGACTCTTAGAAATAACATTCTTCTTAATTTGACATGATTGCCGAAACTCACCGATTACACTGGGCGCTGTGGTAGCGCTTCATTCAAGAATTAAGATAAGAAAGTCATTTTTTTGCTGTGGGACCAATCCTAGCCGTTATTGCGCCCTGAAGAAATAGCGACAGTTTCAGAAACTACATTTCATTGACTTTCTAACGGTGTCAGTCCGTTTGAGTTACAACGGTTGCGTCACATATTCGTACCAACAGGAATTTAGCGATATTTTTCTGATATTACTAGGTTGCATCGCCTTTAACAATGAAACGATTGACTGTGGGACTTAAATGAACTAACTTTGGACTGTGACCTGATGAATGTGATAAATGAGACAATTGGACTCCAAGGAATAACATTGTTCTTATATTGACATGATTGCCGAAACTCAGCGATTACACTGGTCGCTGTGGTAGTGCTTCATTTAAGAATTAAGATGAAAAAGTCATTTTTTTACTGTGGGACTAATCCTAGCCGTTATCGCGCGCTGAAGAAATAGCGACAGTTTCAAAAAATACATTTCATTGACTTTCTAACGATGTCAGTCCGTTTGAGTTTCAACGGTTGGGTCACATATTCATACCAACATGTATTTAGCGATATTCATCTGACATTACTAGGTTGCATCACCTTTAACAATGAAACGATTGACTGTGGGACTTAATTGAACTAACTTTGGACTGTGACCTGATGAATGTGATAAATGAGACAATTGGACTCCAAGAAAAAACATTGTTCTTAATTTGACATGATCGCCGAAACTCAGCGACTACACTTGGCGCTGTGGTAGCGCTTCATTTAAGAATTAAGATAAAAAAGTCATTTTTTACTGTGGGACCAATCCTAGCCGTTATCGCGCGCTGAAAAAATAGCGACAGTTTCAAAAACTACATTTCATTGACTTTCTAACGGTGTCAGTCCGTTTGAGTTTCAACGGTTGGGTCACATATTCGTACCAACATGTATTTAGCGATATTTTTCCGATATTACTAGGTTGCATCGCCTTTAACAATGAAACGATTGACTGTGGGACTTAATTGAACTAACTTTGGACTGTGACCTGATGAATGTGATAAATGAGACAATTGGACTCCAAGAAAAAACATTGTTCTTAATTTGACATGATTGCCGAAACTCAGCGACTACACTTGGCGCTGTGGTAGCGCTTCTTTTAAGAATTAAGATAAAAAAGTCATTTTTTTTACTGTGGGACCAATCCTAGCCGTTATCGCGCGCTGAAGAAATAGCGACAGTTTCAAAAACTACATTTCATTGACTTTTTAACAGTATCAATCCGTTTGAGTTACAACGGTTGCGTCACATATTCGTACCAACATGAATTTAGCGATATTTTTCTGATATTACTAGGTTGCATCGCCTTTAACAATGAATCGATTGACTGTGGGACTTAATTGAACTAACTTTGGACTGTGACCTGATGAATGTGATAAATGAGACAATTGGACTCCAAGAAATAACATTGTTCTTATATTGACATGATTGCCGAAACTCAGCGACTACACTGGTCGCTGTGGTAGCGCTTCATTTAAGAATTAAGGTGAAAAAGTCATTTTTTTACTGTGGGACCAATCCTAGCCGTCATCGCGCGCTGATGAAATATTGACAGTTTTAAAAACTACATTTCATTGACTTTCTAATGGTTTCAGTCCGTTTGATTTTCAACGGTTGGGTCACATATTCGTACCAACATGTATTTAGCGATATTTTTCCGATATTACTAGGTTGCATCGCCTTTAACAATGAAACGATTGACTGCGGGACTTAATTGAACTAACTTTGGACTGTGACCTGATGAATGTGATAAATGAGACAATTGGACTCCAAGAAAAAACATTGTTCTTAATTCGACATGATTGCCAAAACTCAGCGACTACACTTGGCGCTGTGGTAGCGCTTTATTTAAGAATTAAGATGAAAAAGTCATTTTTTACTGTGGGACCGATCCTAGCCGTTATCGCGCGCTGAAGAAATAGCGACAGTTTCAAAAACTACATTTCATTGACTTTTTAACAGTATCAATCTGTTTGAGTTACAACGCTTGAGTCACATATTCCTACCAACATGTATTTCTTGATATTTTTCAGGTATTACCAAGTTGTATGACTTTTAACAGCGAAACGATTGACTGTGGAATTAATTGAACTGAGTATGGACTGTGACCTTATAAATATGAAAGTGAGACAATTGGACTCTTAGAAATAACATTATTCTTAATTTGACATGATTGCCGAAACTCAGCGATTACACTGGGCGCTGTGGTAGCGCTTCATTCAAGAATTAAGATAAGAAAGTCATTTTTTTGCTGTGGGACCAATCCTAGCCGTTATTGCGCCCTGAAGAAATAGCGACAGTTTCAAAAACTACATTTCTTTGACTTTCTAACGGTGTCAGTCCGTTTGAGTTACAACGGTTGCGTCACATATTCGTACCAACATGAATTTAGCGATATTTTTCTGATATTACTAGGTTGCATCGCTTTTAACAATAAAACGATTGACTGTGGGACTTAATTGAACTAACTTTGGATTGTGACCTGATAAATGTGATAAATGAGAAGATTAGACTGCAAGAAATAACATTCTTCTTAACTTGACGTGATTGCCGGAACTCAGCGATTACACTGGGCGCTGTGGTAGCGCTTCATTTAAAAGTTTAGGTAAATAAGTCATTCTTTACTGTGGGACCAATCCTAGCTGTTATCGCGCGCTGAAGAAATAGCGACAGTTTCACAAACTACATTTTATTGACTTTCCAACAGTATCAATCTGTTTGAGTTACAACGGTTGAGTCATATATTCGTACCAACATGTATTTCTTGATAATATTCAGGTATTACTAGGTTGTATGGCTTTTAACAGCGAAACAATTGACTGTGGGACTTAATTGAACTAACTTTTGACTGTGACCTGATAAATGTGATAAATGAAAAAATTGGACTCCAAGAAATAGCATTCTTCTTAATTTGACATGATTGCCTAAACTCAGCGATTACACTGGGCGCTGTTGTAGCACTTCATTTAAAAATTTAAATTAATAAGTCTTTCTTTACTGTGGGACCAATCCTAGCCGTTATCGCGCCCTGAAGAAATAGCGACAGTTTCAAAAGCCTTATTTCATTGACTTTCTAACGGTGTCAGTCCGTTTGAGTTACAACGGTTGGGTCACATATTCGTACCAACATGTTTTTAGCGATATTTTTCCGATATTACTAGGTTGCATCGCCTTTAACAATGAAACGATTGACTGCGGGACTTAATTGAACTAACTTTGGACTGTGACCTGATGAATGTGATAAATGAGACAATTGGACTCCAAGAAAAAACATTGTTCTTAATTTGACATGATTGCCGAAATTCAGCGACTACACTTGGCGCTGTGGTAGCGCTTCATTTAAGAATTAAGATGAAAAAGTCATTTTTTACTGTGGGACCGATCCTAGCCGTTATCGCGCGCTGAAGAAATAGCGACAGTTTCAAAAACTACATTTCATCGACTTTTTAACAGTATCAATCTGTTTGAGTTACAACGCTTGAGTCACATATTCCTACCAACATGTATTTCTTGATATTTTTCAGGTATTACCAAGTTGTATGACTTTTAACAGTGAAACGATTGACTGTGGAATTAATTGAACTGAGTATGGACTGTGACCTTATAAATATGAAAGTGAGACAATTGGACTCTTAGAAATAACATTCTTCTTAATTTGACATGATTGCCGAAACTCAGCGATTACACTGGGCGCTGTGGTAGCGCTTCATTCAAGAATTAAGATAAGAATGTCATTTTTTTGCTGTGGGACCAATCCTAGCCGTTATTGCGCCCTGAAGAAATAGCGACAGTTTCAAAAATTACATTTCTTTGACTTTCTAACGGTGTCAGTCCGTTTGAGTTACAACGGTTGCGTCACATATTCGTACCAACATGAATTTAGCGATATTTTTCTGATATTACTAGGTTGCATCGCTTTTAACAATGAAACGATTGACTGTGGCACTTAATTGAACTAACTTTGGATTGTGACCTGATAAATGTGATGAATGAGAAGATTGGACTCCAAGAAATAACATTCTTCTTAACTTGACGTGATAGCCGGAACTCAGCGATTACACTGGGCGCTGTGGTAGCGCTTCATTTAAAAGTTTAGGTAAATAAGTCATTCTTTACTGTGGGACCAATCCTAGCTGCTATCGCGCGCTGAAGAAATAGCGACAGTTTCACAAACTACATTTCATTGACTTTCCAACAGTATCAATCCGTTTGAGTTACAACGGTTGAGTCATATATTCGTACCAACATGTATTTCTTGATATTTTTCAGGTATTACTAGGTTGTATGGCTTTTAACAGCGAAACAATTGACTGTGGGACTTAATTGAACTAACTTTTGACTGTGACCTGATAAATGTGATAAATGAAAAAATTGGACTCCAAGAAATAGCATTCTTCATAATTTGACATGATTGCCTAAACTCAGCGATTACACTGGGCGCTGTTGTAGCACTTCATTTAAAAATTTAAATTAATAAGTCTTTCTTTACTGTGGGACCAATCCCAGCCGTTATCGCGCCCTGAAGAAATAGCGACAGTTTCAAAAACCTTATTTCATTGACTTTCTAACGGTGTCAGTCCGTTTGAGTTACAACGGTTGCGTCACATATTCGTACCAACATGAATTTAACGATATTTTTCGGATATTACTAGGTTGCATCGCCTTTAACAATGAAACGATTGACTGTGGGACCTTATTGAACTAACTTTGGACTGTGACCTGATAAATGTGATAAAGGAGACAATTGGACTCCAAGAAATAACATTCTTCTTAACTTGACGTGATTGCCGGAACTCAGCGATTACACTGGGCGCTGTGGTAGCGCTTCATTTAAAAGTTTAGGTAAATAAGTCATTCTTTACTGTGGGACCAATCCTAGCTGTTATCGCGCGCTGAAGAAATAGCGACAGTTTCACAAACTACATTTCATTGACTTTCCAACAGTATCAATCTGTTTGAGTTACAACGGTTGAGTCATATATTCGTACCAACATGTATTTCTTGATATTATTCAGGTATTACTAGGTTGTATGGCTTTTAACAGCGAACCAATTGACTGTGGGACTTAATTGAACTAACTTTTGACTGTGACCTGATAAATGTGATAAATGAAAAAATTGGACTCCAAGAAATAGCATTCTTCTTAATTTGACATGATTGCCTAAACTCAGCGATTACACTGGGCGCTGTTGTAGCACTTCATTTAAAAATTTAAATTAATAAGTCTTTCTTTACTGTGGGACCAATCCTAGCCGTTATCGCGCCCTGAAGAAATAGCGACAGTTTCAAAAGCCTTATTTCATTGACTTTCTAACGGTGTCAGTCCGTTTGAGTTACAACGGTTGCGTCACATATTCGTACCAACATGAATTTAGCGATATTTTTCGGATATTACTAGGTTGCATCGCCTTTAACAATGAAACGATTGACTGTGGGACTTAATTGAACTAACTTTGGACTGTGACCTGATAAATGTGATAAAGGAGACAATTGGACTCCAAGAAAAAACAATCTTCTTAATTTGACATGATTGCCGAAACTCAGCGATTATACTGGGCGCTGTGGTAGCGCTTCATTTAAGAATTAAGATAAGAAAGTCATTTTTTACTGTGGGACCAATCCTAGCCGTTATCACGCGCTGAAGAAATACCGACAGTTTCAAAAACTACATTTCATTGACTTTCCAACGGTGTCAGTCCGTTTGAGTTACAACGGTTGGGTCACATATCCGTACCAACATGTTTTTAGCGATATTTTTCCGATATTACTAGGTTGCATCGCCTTTAACAATGAAACGATTGACTGCGGGACTTAATTGAACTAACTTTGGACTGTGACCTGATGAATGTGATAAATGAGACAATTGGACTCCAAGAAAAAACATTGTTCTTAATTTGACATGATTGCCGAAATTCAGCGACTACACTTGGCGCTGTGGTAGCGCTTCATTTAAGAATTAAGATGAAAAAGTCATTTTTTACTGTGGGACCGATCCTAGCCGTTATCGCGCGCTGAAGAAATAGCGACAGTTTCAAAAACTACATTTCATCGACTTTTTAACAGTATCAATCTGTTTGAGTTACAACGCTTGAGTCACATATTCCTACCAACATGTATTTCTTGATATTTTTCAGGTATTACCAAGTTGTATGACTTTTAACAGTGAAACGATTGACTGTGGAATTAATTGAACTGAGTATGGACTGTGACCTTATAAATATGAAAGTGAGACAATTGGACTCTTAGAAATAACATTCTTCTTAATTTGACATGATTGCCGAAACTCAGCGATTACACTGGGCGCTGTGGTAGCGCTTCATTTAAGAATTAAGATAAGAAAGTCATTTTTTACTGTGGGACCAATCCTAGCCGTTATCACGCGCTGAAGAAATACCGACAGTTTCAAAAACTACATTTCATTGACTTTCCAACGGTGTCAGTCCGTTTGAGTTACAACGGTTGGGTCACATATTCGTACCAACATGTTTTTAGCGATATTTTTCCGATATTACTAGGTTGCATCGCCTTTAACAATGAAACGATTGACTGCGGGACTTAATTGAACTAACTTTGGACTGTGACCTGATGAATGTGATAAATGAGACAATTGGACTCCAAGAAAAAACATTGTTCTTAATTTGACATGATTGCCGAAACTCAGCGACTACACTGGGCGCTGTGGTAGCGCTTCATTTAAGAATTAAGATGAAAAAGTCATTTTTTACTGTGGGACCGATCCTAGCCGTTATCGCGCGCTGAAGAAATAGCGACAGTTTCAAAAACTACATTTCATTGACTTTCTAACGGTGTCAGTCCGTTTGAGTTTCAACGGTTGGGTCACATATTCGTTACAACATGTATTTAGCGATATTTTTCCGATATTACTAGGTTGCATCGCCTTTAACAATTTGACTGTGGGACTTAATTGAACTAACTTTGGACTGTGACCTGATGAATGTGATAAATGAGACAATTGGACTCCAAGAAAAAACATTGTTCTTGATTTGACATGATTGCCGAAACTCAGCGACTACACTTGGCGCTGTGGTAGCGCTTCATTTAAGAATTAAGATGAAAAAGTCATTTTTTTACTGTGGGACCAATCCTAGTCGTTATTGCGCGCTGAAGAAATAGCGACAGTTTCAAAAACTACATTTCATTGACTTTTTAACAGTATCAATCTGTTTGAGTTACAACGCTTGAGTCACATATTCCTACCAACATGTATTTCTTGATATTTTTCAGGTATTACCAAGATGTATGGCTTTTAACAGTGAAACGATTGACTGTGGAATTAATTGAACTGAGTATGGACTGTGACCTTATAAATATGAAAGTGAGACAATTGGACTCTTAGAAATAACATTCTTCTTAATTTGACATGATTGCCGAAACTCACCGATTACACTGGGCGCTGTGGTAGCGCTTCATTCAAGAATTAAGATAAGAAAGTCATTTTTTTGCTGTGGGACCAATCCTAGCCGTTATTGCGCCCTGAAGAAATAGCGACAGTTTCAGAAACTACATTTCATTGACTTTCTAACGGTGTCAGTCCGTTTGAGTTACAACGGTTGCGTCACATATTCGTACCAACAGGAATTTAGCGATATTTTTCTGATATTACTAGGTTGCATCGCCTTTAACAATGAAACGATTGACTGTGGGACTTAAATGAACTAACTTTGGACTGTGACCTGATGAATGTGATAAATGAGACAATTGGACTCCAAGGAATAACATTGTTCTTATATTGACATGATTGCCGAAACTCAGCGATTACACTGGTCGCTGTGGTAGTGCTTCATTTAAGAATTAAGATGAAAAAGTCATTTTTTTACTGTGGGACTAATCCTAGCCGTTATCGCGCGCTGAAGAAATAGCGACAGTTTCAAAAAATACATTTCATTGACTTTCTAACGATGTCAGTCCGTTTGAGTTTCAACGGTTGGGTCACATATTCATACCAACATGTATTTAGCGATATTCATCTGACATTACTAGGTTGCATCACCTTTAACAATGAAACGATTGACTGTGGGACTTAATTGAACTAACTTTGGACTGTGACCTGATGAATGTGATAAATGAGACAATTGGACTCCAAGAAAAAACATTGTTCTTAATTTGACATGATCGCCGAAACTCAGCGACTACACTTGGCGCTGTGGTAGCGCTTCATTTAAGAATTAAGATAAAAAAGTCATTTTTTACTGTGGGACCAATCCTAGCCGTTATCGCGCGCTGAAAAAATAGCGACAGTTTCAAAAACTACATTTCATTGACTTTCTAACGGTGTCAGTCCGTTTGAGTTTCAACGGTTGGGTCACATATTCGTACCAACATGTATTTAGCGATATTTTTCCGATATTACTAGGTTGCATCGCCTTTAACAATGAAACGATTGACTGTGGGACTTAATTGAACTAACTTTGGACTGTGACCTGATGAATGTGATAAATGAGACAATTGGACTCCAAGAAAAAACATTGTTCTTAATTTGACATGATTGCCGAAACTCAGCGACTACACTTGGCGCTGTGGTAGCGCTTCTTTTAAGAATTAAGATAAAAAAGTCATTTTTTTTACTGTGGGACCAATCCTAGCCGTTATCGCGCGCTGAAGAAATAGCGACAGTTTCAAAAACTACATTTCATTGACTTTTTAACAGTATCAATCCGTTTGAGTTACAACGGTTGCGTCACATATTCGTACCAACATGTATTTAGCGATATTTTTCCGATATTACTAGGTTGCATCGCCTTTAACAATGAAACGATTGACTGCGGGACTTAATTGAACTAACTTTGGACTGTGACCTGATGAATGTGATAAATGAGACAATTGGACTCCAAGAAAAAACATTGTTCTTAATTCGACATGATTGCCAAAACTCAGCGACTACACTTGGCGCTGTGGTAGCGCTTTATTTAAGAATTAAGATGAAAAAGTCATTTTTTACTGTGGGACCGATCCTAGCCGTTATCGCGCGCTGAAGAAATAGCGACAGTTTCAAAAACTACATTTCATTGACTTTTTAACAGTATCAATCTGTTTGAGTTACAACGCTTGAGTCACATATTCCTACCAACATGTATTTCTTGATATTTTTCAGGTATTACCAAGTTGTATGACTTTTAACAGCGAAACGATTGACTGTGGAATTAATTGAACTGAGTATGGACTGTGACCTTATAAATATGAAAGTGAGACAATTGGACTCTTAGAAATAACATTATTCTTAATTTGACATGATTGCCGAAACTCAGCGATTACACTGGGCGCTGTGGTAGCGCTTCATTCAAGAATTAAGATAAGAAAGTCATTTTTTTGCTGTGGGACCAATCCTAGCCGTTATTGCGCCCTGAAGAAATAGCGACAGTTTCAAAAACTACATTTCTTTGACTTTCTAACGGTGTCAGTCCGTTTGAGTTACAACGGTTGCGTCACATATTCGTACCAACATGAATTTAGCGATATTTTTCTGATATTACTAGGTTGCATCGCTTTTAACAATAAAACGATTGACTGTGGGACTTAATTGAACTAACTTTGGATTGTGACCTGATAAATGTGATAAATGAGAAGATTAGACTGCAAGAAATAACATTCTTCTTAACTTGACGTGATTGCCGGAACTCAGCGATTACACTGGGCGCTGTGGTAGCGCTTCATTTAAAAGTTTAGGTAAATAAGTCATTCTTTACTGTGGGACCAATCCTAGCTGTTATCGCGCGCTGAAGAAATAGCGACAGTTTCACAAACTACATTTTATTGACTTTCCAACAGTATCAATCTGTTTGAGTTACAACGGTTGAGTCATATATTCGTACCAACATGTATTTCTTGATAATATTCAGGTATTACTAGGTTGTATGGCTTTTAACAGCGAAACAATTGACTGTGGGACTTAATTGAACTAACTTTTGACTGTGACCTGATAAATGTGATAAATGAAAAAATTGGACTCCAAGAAATAGCATTCTTCTTAATTTGACATGATTGCCTAAACTCAGCGATTACACTGGGCGCTGTTGTAGCACTTCATTTAAAAATTTAAATTAATAAGTCTTTCTTTACTGTGGGACCAATCCTAGCCGTTATCGCGCCCTGAAGAAATAGCGACAGTTTCAAAAGCCTTATTTCATTGACTTTCTAACGGTGTCAGTCCGTTTGAGTTACAACGGTTGGGTCACATATTCGTACCAACATGTTTTTAGCGATATTTTTCCGATATTACTAGGTTGCATCGCCTTTAACAATGAAACGATTGACTGCGGGACTTAATTGAACTAACTTTGGACTGTGACCTGATGAATGTGATAAATGAGACAATTGGACTCCAAGAAAAAACATTGTTCTTAATTTGACATGATTGCCGAAATTCAGCGACTACACTTGGCGCTGTGGTAGCGCTTCATTTAAGAATTAAGATGAAAAAGTCATTTTTTACTGTGGGACCGATCCTAGCCGTTATCGCGCGCTGAAGAAATAGCGACAGTTTCAAAAACTACATTTCATCGACTTTTTAACAGTATCAATCTGTTTGAGTTACAACGCTTGAGTCACATATTCCTACCAACATGTATTTCTTGATATTTTTCAGGTATTACCAAGTTGTATGACTTTTAACAGTGAAACGATTGACTGTGGAATTAATTGAACTGAGTATGGACTGTGACCTTATAAATATGAAAGTGAGACAATTGGACTCTTAGAAATAACATTCTTCTTAATTTGACATGATTGCCGAAACTCAGCGATTACACTGGGCGCTGTGGTAGCGCTTCATTCAAGAATTAAGATAAGAATGTCATTTTTTTGCTGTGGGACCAATCCTAGCCGTTATTGCGCCCTGAAGAAATAGCGACAGTTTCAAAAATTACATTTCTTTGACTTTCTAACGGTGTCAGTCCGTTTGAGTTACAACGGTTGCGTCACATATTCGTACCAACATGAATTTAGCGATATTTTTCTGATATTACTAGGTTGCATCGCTTTTAACAATGAAACGATTGACTGTGGCACTTAATTGAACTAACTTTGGATTGTGACCTGATAAATGTGATGAATGAGAAGATTGGACTCCAAGAAATAACATTCTTCTTAACTTGACGTGATAGCCGGAACTCAGCGATTACACTGGGCGCTGTGGTAGCGCTTCATTTAAAAGTTTAGGTAAATAAGTCATTCTTTACTGTGGGACCAATCCTAGCTGCTATCGCGCGCTGAAGAAATAGCGACAGTTTCACAAACTACATTTCATTGACTTTCCAACAGTATCAATCCGTTTGAGTTACAACGGTTGAGTCATATATTCGTACCAACATGTATTTCTTGATATTTTTCAGGTATTACTAGGTTGTATGGCTTTTAACAGCGAAACAATTGACTGTGGGACTTAATTGAACTAACTTTTGACTGTGACCTGATAAATGTGATAAATGAAAAAATTGGACTCCAAGAAATAGCATTCTTCATAATTTGACATGATTGCCTAAACTCAGCGATTACACTGGGCGCTGTTGTAGCACTTCATTTAAAAATTTAAATTAATAAGTCTTTCTTTACTGTGGGACCAATCCCAGCCGTTATCGCGCCCTGAAGAAATAGCGACAGTTTCAAAAACCTTATTTCATTGACTTTCTAACGGTGTCAGTCCGTTTGAGTTACAACGGTTGCGTCACATATTCGTACCAACATGAATTTAACGATATTTTTCGGATATTACTAGGTTGCATCGCCTTTAACAATGAAACGATTGACTGTGGGACCTTATTGAACTAACTTTGGACTGTGACCTGATAAATGTGATAAAGGAGACAATTGGACTCCAAGAAATAACATTCTTCTTAACTTGACGTGATTGCCGGAACTCAGCGATTACACTGGGCGCTGTGGTAGCGCTTCATTTAAAAGTTTAGGTAAATAAGTCATTCTTTACTGTGGGACCAATCCTAGCTGTTATCGCGCGCTGAAGAAATAGCGACAGTTTCACAAACTACATTTCATTGACTTTCCAACAGTATCAATCTGTTTGAGTTACAACGGTTGAGTCATATATTCGTACCAACATGTATTTCTTGATATTATTCAGGTATTACTAGGTTGTATGGCTTTTAACAGCGAACCAATTGACTGTGGGACTTAATTGAACTAACTTTTGACTGTGACCTGATAAATGTGATAAATGAAAAAATTGGACTCCAAGAAATAGCATTCTTCTTAATTTGACATGATTGCCTAAACTCAGCGATTACACTGGGCGCTGTTGTAGCACTTCATTTAAAAATTTAAATTAATAAGTCTTTCTTTACTGTGGGACCAATCCTAGCCGTTATCGCGCCCTGAAGAAATAGCGACAGTTTCAAAAGCCTTATTTCATTGACTTTCTAACGGTGTCAGTCCGTTTGAGTTACAACGGTTGCGTCACATATTCGTACCAACATGAATTTAGCGATATTTTTCGGATATTACTAGGTTGCATCGCCTTTAACAATGAAACGATTGACTGTGGGACTTAATTGAACTAACTTTGGACTGTGACCTGATAAATGTGATAAAGGAGACAATTGGACTCCAAGAAAAAACAATCTTCTTAATTTGACATGATTGCCGAAACTCAGCGATTATACTGGGCGCTGTGGTAGCGCTTCATTTAAGAATTAAGATAAGAAAGTCATTTTTTACTGTGGGACCAATCCTAGCCGTTATCACGCGCTGAAGAAATACCGACAGTTTCAAAAACTACATTTCATTGACTTTCCAACGGTGTCAGTCCGTTTGAGTTACAACGGTTGGGTCACATATCCGTACCAACATGTTTTTAGCGATATTTTTCCGATATTACTAGGTTGCATCGCCTTTAACAATGAAACGATTGACTGCGGGACTTAATTGAACTAACTTTGGACTGTGACCTGATGAATGTGATAAATGAGACAATTGGACTCCAAGAAAAAACATTGTTCTTAATTTGACATGATTGCCGAAATTCAGCGACTACACTTGGCGCTGTGGTAGCGCTTCATTTAAGAATTAAGATGAAAAAGTCATTTTTTACTGTGGGACCGATCCTAGCCGTTATCGCGCGCTGAAGAAATAGCGACAGTTTCAAAAACTACATTTCATCGACTTTTTAACAGTATCAATCTGTTTGAGTTACAACGCTTGAGTCACATATTCCTACCAACATGTATTTCTTGATATTTTTCAGGTATTACCAAGTTGTATGACTTTTAACAGTGAAACGATTGACTGTGGAATTAATTGAACTGAGTATGGACTGTGACCTTATAAATATGAAAGTGAGACAATTGGACTCTTAGAAATAACATTCTTCTTAATTTGACATGATTGCCGAAACTCAGCGATTACACTGGGCGCTGTGGTAGCGCTTCATTCAAGAATTAAGATAAGAAAGTCATTTTTTTGCTGTGGGACCAATCCTAGCCGTTATTGCGCCCTGAAGAAATAGCGACAGTTTCAAAAACTACATTTCTTTGACTTTCTAACGGTGTCAGTCCGTTTGAGTTACAACGGTTGCGTCACATATTCGTACCAACATGAATTTAGCGATATTTTTCTGATATTACTAGGTTGCATCGCTTTTAACAATGAAACGATTGACTGTGGGACTTAATTGAACTAACTTTGGATTGTGACCTGATAAATGTGATAAATGAGAAGATTGGACTCCAAGAAATAACATTCTTCTTAACTTGACGTGATTGCCGGAACTCAGCGATTACACTGGGCGCTGTGGTAGCGCTTCATTTAAAAGTTTAGGTAAATAAGTCATTCTTTACTGTGGGACCAATCCTAGCTGTTATCGCGCGCTGAAGAAATAGCGACAGTTTCAAAAACTACATTTCTTTGACTTTTTAACGGTGTCAGTCCGTTTGAGTTACAACGGTTGCGTCACATATTCGTACCAACATGAATTTAGCAATATTTTTCAGGTATTACTAGGTTGTATGGCTTTTAACAGCGAAACAATTGACTGTGGGACTTAATTGAACTAACTTTGGACTGTGACCTGATAAATGTGATAAAGGAGACAATTGGACTCCAAGAAAAAACATTGTTCTTAATTTGACATAATTGCCGAAACTCAGCGACTACACTGGGCGCTGTTGTAGCACTTCATTTAAAAATTTAAATTAATAAGTCTTTCTTTACTGTGGGACCAATCCTAGCCGTTATCGCGCCCTGAAGAAATAGCGACAGTTTCAAAAACCTTATTTCATTGACTTTCTAACGGTGTCAGTCCGTTTGAGTTACAACGGTTGCGTCACATATTCGTACCAACATAAATTTAGCGATATTTTTCGGATATTACTAGGTTGCATCGCCTTTAACAATGAAACGATTGACTGTGGGACTTAATTGAACTAACTTTGGACTGTGACCTGATAAATGTGATAAAGGAGACAATTGGACTCCAAGAAAAAACAATCTTCTTAATTTGACATGATTGCCGAAACTCAGCGATTATACTGGGCGCTGTGGTAGCGCTTCATTTAAGAATTAAGATAAGAAAGTCATTTTTTACTGTGGGACCAATCCTAGCCGTTATCACGCGCTGAAGAAATACCGACAGTTTCAAAAACTACATTTCATTGACTTTCTAACAGTATCAATCCGTTTGAGTTACAACGCTTGAGTCACATATTCGTACCAACATGTATTTATTGATATTTTTCAGGTATTACTAAGTTGTATGGCATTTAAAAGCGAAACAATTGACTGTGGGACTTAATTGAACTGATTATGGACTGTGACCCTGTAAATGTAAAAGTTAGATAATTGGACTCCAAGAAATGACATTCTTCTTGATTTGACGTGATTGCCGGAACTCAGCGATTACACTGGGCGCTGTGGCAGCGCTTCATTTAAAAGTTTAGGTAAATAAGTCATTCTTTACTGTGGGACCAATCGTAGCCGTTATCGCGCGCTGAAGAAATAGCGACAGTTTCAAATACTACATTTCATTGACTTTCTAACAGTATCAATCCGTTTGAGTTACAACGGTTGAGTCACATATTCGTACCAACATGTATTTAGCGATATTTATATGATATTACTAGGTTGCATCGCCTTTAACAGTGAAACGATTGACTGTGGGACTTAATTGAACCAACCTTGGACTTTCACCTGATCAATGTGATAAATGAGAAAATTGGACTCCAAGAGATAGTATTCTTCTTAATTTGACATGATTGCCTAACCTCAACGATTAGACTGGGCGCTGTTGTAGCGCTTCATTTAAAAATTTAAATTAATATGTCATTTTTTACTGTGGGACCAATCCTAGCCGTTATCGCGCGCTGAAGAAATAGCGACAGTTTCAAAAACTACATTTCATTGACTTTTTAACGGTGTCAGTCCGTTTGTGTTTAAACGGTTGGGTCACATATTCGTACCAACATGTATTTCTTGATACTTTTCGGGTATTACTAGGTTGTATGGCTTTTAACAGCGAAACGATTGACTGCGGGACTTAATTGAACTGACTATGGACTGTGACCCTGTAAATGTGAAAGCGAGACAATTGGACTTCAAGAAATAACATTCTTCTTAATTTGAAATGATTGCCGAAACTCAGCGATTACACCGGGCGCTGTGGAAGCGCTTCAATTAAAAATTGAGATAAGAAAGTCATTTTTTACTTAGGCACCAATCCTAGCTGTTAGCGCGCGCCGAAGAAATAAAAACAATTTCAAATACTACATTTCATTGACTTTTTAACAGTATCAATCCGTTTGAGTTACAACGCTTGAGTCACATATTCGTACCAACATGTATTTCTTGATATTTTTCAGGTATTACTAGGTTGCATCGCCTTTAACAATGAAACGATTGACTGTGGGACTTAATTGAACTAACTTTGGACTGTGACCTGATGAATGTGATAAATGAGACAATTGGACTCCAAGAAAAAACATTGTTCTTAATTTGACATGATTGCCGAAACTCAGCGACTACACTTAGCGCTGTGGTAGCGCTTCATTTAAGAATTAAGATGAAAAAGTCATTTTTTACTGTGGGACCAATCCTAGCCGTTATCGCGCGCTGAAGAAATAGCGACAGTTTCAAAAACTACATTTCATTGACATTTTAACAGTATCAATCCGTTTGAGTCACAACGGTTGTGTCATATATTCGTACCAACATGTATTTCTTGATATTTTTCAGGTATTACTAGGTTGTATGGCTTTTAACAGCGAAACGATTGACTGCGGGACTTAATTGAACTGACTATGGACTGTGACCCTGTAAATGTGAAAGCGAGACAATTGGACTTCAAGTAATAACATTCTTCTTAATTTGAAATGATTGCCGAAACTCAGCGATTACACCGGGCGCTGTGGAAGCGCTTCAATTAAAAATTGAGATAAGAAAGTCATTTTTTAATTAGGCACCAATCCTAGCTGTTAGCGCGCGCCGAAGAAATAAAAACAGTTTCAAATACTACATTTCACTGACTTTCTAACGGTGTCAGTTCGTTTGAGTTTCAACGCTTGATTCACATATTCGTACCAACATGTATTTAGAGATATTTATCTGATATTACTAGGATGCATCGCTTTTAACAATGAAACGATTGACTGTGGGACTCAATTGAACTAAGTTTGGACTGTGACCTGATCGATGAGATAAATGAGAAAATTGGACTCCAAGAAATAACAATCTTCTTAATTTGACATGATTGCTGAAACTCAGCGATTATACTGGCTGCTGTGGTAGCGCTTCATTTAAGAATTAAGATAAGAAAGTCATTTTTTACTGTGGGACCAATCCTAGCCGTTATCACGCGCTGAAGAAATACCGACAGTTTCAAAAACTACATTTCATTGACTTTCCAACGGTGTCAGTCCGTTTGAGTTACAACGGTTGGGTCACATATTCGTACCAACATGTTTTTAGCGATATTTTTCCGATATTACTAGGTTGCATCGCCTTTAACAATGAAACGATTGACTGTGGGACTTAATTGAACTAACTTTGGACTGTGACCTGATGAATGTGATAAATGAGACAATTGGACTCCAAGAAATAACATTGTTCTTAATTTGACATGATTGCTGAAACTCAGCGATTACACTGGTCGCTGTGGTAGCGCTTCATTTAAGAATTAAGATGAAAAAGTCATTTTTGTACTGTGGGACCAATCCTAGCAGTTATCGCCAGCTGAAGAAACAGCGACAGTTTCAAAAACTACATTTCATTGACTTTTTAACAGTATCAATCCGTTTGAGTTACAACGCTTGAGTCACATATTCGTACCAACATGTATTTATTGATATTTTTCAGGTATTACTAAGTTGTATGGCATTTAAAAGCGAAACGATTGACTGTGGGACTTAATAGAACTGAATATGGACTGTGACCCTGTAAATGTAAAAGTGAGATAATTGGACTCCAAGAAATGACATTCTTCTTGATTTGACGTGATTGCCGGAACTCAGCGATTACACTGGGCGCTGTGGCAGCGCTTCATTTAAAAGTTTAGGTAAATAAGTCATTATTTACTGTGGGACCAATCGTAGCCGTTATCGCGCGCTGAAGAAATAGCGACAGTTTCAAATACTACATTTCATTGACTTTCTAACAGTATCAATCCGTTTGAGTTACAACGGTTGAGTCACATATTCGTACCAACATGTATTTAGCGATATTTATCTGATATTACTAGGTTGCATCGCTTTTAACAGTGAAACGATTGACTGTGGGATTTAATTGAACCAACCTTGGACTTTAACCTGATCAATGTGATAAATGAGAAAATTGGACTCCAGGAGATAGTATTCTTCTTAATTTGACATGAT
This sequence comes from Hydractinia symbiolongicarpus, assembly GCF_029227915.1. NCBI lineage: Eukaryota > Metazoa > Cnidaria > Hydrozoa > Anthoathecata > Hydractiniidae > Hydractinia > Hydractinia symbiolongicarpus. The sequence continues at coordinate 38,152,889 of NC_079876.1, read as the reverse complement.
TGCCTAACCTCAGCGATTAGACTGGGCGCTGTTGTAGCGCTTCATCTAAAAATTTAAATTAATATGTCATTTTTTACTGTGGGACCAATCCTAGCCGTTATCGCGCGCTGAGGAAATAGCGACAGTTTCAAAAACTACATTTCATTGACTTTCTAACGGTGTCAGTCCGTTTGAGTTTAAACGGTTGGGTCACATATTCGTACCAACATGTATTTCTTGATACTTTTCGGGTATTACTAGGTTGTATGGCTTTTAACAGCGAAACGATTGACTGCGGGACTTAATTGAACTGACTATGGACTGTGACCCTGTAAATGTGAAAGCGAGACAATTGGACTTCAAGAAATAACATTCTTCTTAATTTGAAATGATTGCCGAAACACAGCGATTACACCGGGCGCTGTGGAAGCGCTTCAATTAAAAATTGAGATAAGAAAGTCATTTTTTACTTAGGCACCAATCCTAGCTGTTAGCGCGCGCCGAAGAAAAAAAAAACAGTTTCAAATACTACATTTCACTGACTTTCTAACGGTGTTAGTTCGTTTGAGTTTCAACGCTTGATTCACATATTCGTACCAACATGTATTTAGAGATATTTATCTGATATTACTAGGATGCATCGCTTTTAACAATGAAACGATTGACTGTGGGACTTAATTGAACTAACTTTGGACTGTGACCTGATCGATGAGATAAATGAGAAAATTGGACTCCAAGAAATAACATTCTTCTTAACTTGACATGATTGTCGGAATTTGGCAATTACACTAGGCGCTGTGGTAGCGTTTCAATTAAAAATTAAGATTAAAAAGTCATTTTTTTGCTGTGGGACTAATCCTAGCCATTAGCGCGCGCTGAAAAAATAGCGACAGATTCAAAAACTACATTTAATTGACTTTCGAACGGTATCAATCCGCTTCAGTTACAACGATTGCGTCACATATTCGTACCAACATGTATTTAGCGAAATTTTTCTCATATTACTAGGTTGCATCGCTTATAACAGTGAAACGATTGACTGTGAGACTTAATTGAACTAACTTTGGACTTTGACCTGATAAATGTGATAAAGGAGACAATTGGACTCCAAGAAAAAACAATCTTCTTAATTTGACATGATTGCCGAAACTCAGCGATTATACTGGGCGCTGTGGTAGCGCTTCATTTAAGAATTAAGATAAGAAAGTCATTTTTTACTGTGGGACCAATCCTAGCCGTTATCACGCGCTGAAGAAATACCGACAGTTTCAAAAACTACATTTCATTGACTTTCCAACGGTGTCAGTCCGTTTGAGTTACAACGGTTGGGTCACATAATCGTACCAACATGTTTTTAGCGATATTTTTCCGATATTACTAAGTTGCATCGCCTTTAACAATGAAACGATTGACTGTGGGACTTAATTGAACTAACTTTGGACTTTGACCTGATGAATGTGATAAATGAGACAATTGGACTCCAAGAAATAACATTGTTCTTAATTTGACATGATTGCCGAAACTCAGCGATTACACTGGGCGCTGTGGCAGCGCTTCATTTAAAAGTTTAGGTAAATAAGTCATTCTTTACTGTGGGACCAATCCTAGCCGTTATCGCGCGCTGAAGAAATAGCGACAGTTTCAAATACTACATTTCATTGACTTTCTAACAGTATCAATCCGTTTGAGTTACAACGGTTGAGTCACATATTCGTACCAACATGTATTTAGCGATATTTATCTGATATTACTAGGTTGCATCGCTTTTAACAGTGAAACGATTGACTGTGGGACTTAATTGAACCAACCTTGGACTTTGACCTGATCAATGTGATAAATGAAAAAATTGGACTCCAAGAAATAGTATTCTTCTTAATTTGACATGATTGCCTAACCTCAGCGATTAGACTGGGCGCTGTTGTAGCGCTTCATTTAAAAATTTAAATTAATATGTCATTTTTTACTGTGGGACCAATCCTAGCTGTTATCGCGCGCTGAAGAAATAGCGACAGTTTCAAAAACTACATTTCATTGACTTTCTAACGGTGTCAGTCCGTTTGAGTTTAAACGGTTGGGTCACATATTCGTACCAACATGTATTTCTTGATACTTTTTGGGTATTTCTAGGTTGTATGGCTTTTAACAGCGAAACGATTGACTGCGGGACTTTATTGAACTGACTATGGACTGTGACCCTGTAAATGTGAAAGCGAGACAATTGGACTTCAAGAAATAACATTCTTCTTAATTTGAAATGATTGCCGAAACTCAGCGATTACACCGGGCGCTGTGGAAGCGCTTCAATTAAAAATTAAGATAAGAAAGTCATTTTTTACTGTGGGACCAATCCTAGCCGTCATCGCGCGCTGAAGAAATAGCGACAGTTTCAAAAACTACATTTCATTGACTTTCTAACGGTTTCAGTCCGTTTGAGTTTCAACGCTTGAGTCACATATTCCTACCAACATGTATTTTTTGATATTTTTCAGGTATTACCAAATTGTATGGCTTTTAACAGCGAAATGATTGACTGTGGATTTAATTAAACTGAGTATGGACTGTGACCTTATAAATATGAAAGTGAGACAATTGGACTCTTAGAAATAACATTCTTCTTAATTTGACATGATTGCCGAAACTCAGCGACTACACTTGGCGCTGTGGTAGAGCTTCATTTAAGAATTAAGATGAAAAAGTCATTTTTTACTGTGGGACCAATCCTAGCCGTTATCGCGCGCTGAAGAAATAGCGACAGTTTCAAAAACTACATTTCATTGACTTTCTAACGGTGTCAGTCCGTTTGAGTTTAAACGGTTGGGTCACATATTCGTACCAACATGTATTTCTTGATACTTTTCGGGTATTACTAGGTTGTATGGCTTTTAAGAGCGAAACGATTGACTGCGGGACTTAATTGAACTGACTATGGACTGTGACCCTGTAAATGTGAAAGCGAGACAATTGGACTTCAAAAAATAACATTCTTCTTAATTTGAAGTGATTGCCGAAACTCAGCGATTACACCGGGCGCTGTGGAAGCGCTTCATTTAAAAATTAAGATAAGAAAGTCATTTTTTACTTAGGCACCAATCCTAGCTGTTAGCGCGCGCCGAAGAAATAAAAACAGTTTCAAATTCTCCATTTCACTGACTATCTAACGGTGTCAGTTCGTTTGAGTTTCAACGCTTGATTCACATATTCGTACCAACATGTATTTAGAGATATTTATCTGATATTACTAGGATGCATCGCTTTTAACAATGAAACGATTGACTGTGGGACTTAATTGAACTAACTTTGGACTGTGACCTGATCAATGTGATAAATGAAAAAATTGGACTCCAAGAGATAGTATTCTTCTTAATTTGACATGATTGCCTAACCTCAGCGATTAGACTGGGCGCTGTTGTAGCGCTTCAATTAAAAATTTAAATTAATATGTCATTTTTTACTGTGGGACCAATCCTAGCCGTTATCGCGCGCTGAAGAAATAGCGACAGTTTCAAAAACTACATTTCATTGACTTTCTAACGGTGTCAGTCCGTTTGAGTTTAAACGGTTGGGTCACATATTCGTACCAACATGTATTTCTTGATACTTTTCGGGTATTACTAGGTTGTATGGCTTTTAAGAGCGAAACGATTGACTGCGGGACTTAATTGAACTGACTATGGACTGTGACCCTGTAAATGTGAAAGCGAGACAATTGGACTTCAAAAAATAACATTCTTCTTAATTTGAAGTGATTGCCGAAACTCAGCGATTACACCGGGCGCTGTGGAAGCGCTTCAATTAAAAATTAAGATAAGAAAGTCATTTTTTACTTAGGCACCAATCCTAGCTGTTAGCGCGCGCCGAAGAAATAAAAACAGTTTCAAATTCTCCATTTCACTGACTATCTAACGGTGTCAGTTCGTTTGAGTTTCAACGCTTGATTCACATATTCGTACCAACATGTATTTAGAGATATTTATCTGATATTACTAGGATGCATCGCTTTTAACAATGAAACGATTGACTGTGGGACTTAATTGAACTAACTTTGGACTGTGACCTGATAAATGTGATAAAGGAGACAATTGGACTCCAAGAAAAAACAATCTTCTTAATTTGACATGATTGCCGAAACTCAGCGATTATACTGGGCGCTGTGGTAGCGCTTCATTTAAGAATTAAGATGAGAAAGTCATTTTTTACTGTAGGACCAATCCTAGCCGTTATCACGCGCTGAAGAAATACCGACAGTTTCAAAAACTACATTTTATTGACTTTCCAACGGTGTCAGTCCGTTTGAGTTGCAACGGTTGGGTCACATATTCGTACCAACATGTTTTTAGCGATATTTTTACGATATTACTAGGTTGCATCGCCTTTAACAATGAAACGATTGACTGTGGGACTTAATTGAACTAACTTTGGACTGTGACCTGATGAATGTGATAAATGAGACAATTGGGCTCCAAGAAATAACATTGTTCTTAATTTGACATGATTGCCGAAACTCAGCGATTACACTGGGCGCTGTGGCAGCGCTTCATTTAAAAGTTTAGGTAAATAAGTCATTCTTTACTGTGGGACCAATCCTAGCCGTTATCGCACGCTGAAGAAATAGCGACAGTTTCAAATACTACACTTCATTGACTTTCTAACAGTATCAATCCGTTTGAGTTACAACGGTTGAGTCACATATTCGTACCAACATGTACTTAGCGATATTTATCTGATATTACTAGGTTGCATTGCTTTTAACAGTGAAACGATTGACAGTGGGACTTAATTGAACTAACTTTTGACTGTGACCTTATAAATGTGATAAATGAAAAAATTGGACTCCAAGAAATAGCATTTTTCTTAATTTGACATGATTGCATAAACTCAGCGATTACACTGAGCGCTGTTGTAGCGCTTCATTTAAAAATTTAAATCAATAAGTCATTTTTTACTGTGGGACCAATCCTAGGCGTTATCGCGCCCTGAAGAAATAGCGACAGTTTCAGAAACTTCATTTCATTGACTTTCTAACGGTGTCAGTCCGTTTGAGTTACAACGGTTGCGTCACATATTCGTACCAACATGAATTTAGCGATATTTTTCTGATATTACTAGGTTTCATCGCCTTTAACAATCAAATGATTGACTGTGGGACTTAATTGAACTAACTTTTGACTGTGACCTGATAAATGTGATGAATGAAAAAATTGGACTCCAAGAAATAGCATTCTTCTTAATTTGACATGATTGCCTAAACTCAGCGATTACACTGGGCGCTGTTGTAGCGCTTCATTTAAAAATTTAAATTAATAAGTCATTTTTTACTGTGGGACCAATCCTAGCCGTTATCGTGCCCCGAAGAAATAGCGACAGTTTCAGAAACTTCATTTCATTGACTTTCTAACGGTGTCAGTCCGTTTGAGTTACAACGGTTGCGTCACATATTCGTACCAACATGAATTTAGCGATATTTTTCTGATATTACTAGGTTTCATCGCCTTTAACAATAAAATGATTGACTGTGGGACTTAATTGAACTAACTTTTGACTGTGACCTGATAAATGTGATAAATGAAAAAATTGGACTCCAAGAAATAGCATTCTTCTTAATTTGATATGATTGCCTAAACTCAGCGTTTACACTGGGCGCTGTTGTAGCGCTTCATTTAAAAATTTAAATTAATAAGTCATTTTTTACTGTGGGACCAATCCTAGCCGTTATCGCGCACTGAAGAAATAGCGACAGTTTCAAAAACTTCTTTTCATTGACTTTCTAACGATGCCAGTCCGTTTGAGTTGAAACGGTTGAGTCACATATTTGTACCAGCATGAACTTAGCGAAATTTTTCTGATATTACTAGGTTGCATCGCATTTAACAATGAAACGATTGTCCGTAGGACTTAATTGAACTAACTTTTTACTGTGACCTGATAAATGTGATGAATGAAAGAATTGGACTCCAAGAAATAGCATTCTTCTTAATTTGACATGATTGCCTAAACTCTGCGTTTACACTGGGCGCTGTTGTAGCGCTTCATTTAAAAATTTATATTAATAAGTCATTTTTTACTGTGGGACCAATCCTAGCCGTTATCGCGCCCTGAAGAAATAGCGACAGTTTCAAAAACTACATTTCATTGACTTTCTAACGGTGTCAGTCCGTTTGAGTTTAAACGGTTGGGTCACCTATTCGTAACAACATGTATTTAGCGATATTCATCTGACATTACTAGGTTGCATCGCTTTTAACAGTGAATTGATTGACTGTTGGACTTAATTGAACTAACTTTGGACTGTGACCTGATTAATGTGATAAATGAGAAAATTGGAATTCAAGAAATAACATTCTTCTTAATTTGACATGATTGCCGTAACTCAGCGATTACACCGGCCGTTGTGGTGGCGCTTCAATTTAAAATTAAGATAAAAAACTCATTTTTTGCTGAGGGACCAATCCTAGCCGTTAGCGCGCGCTGAAGAAATAGTGACAGTTTCAAAAACTACATTTCATTGACTTTCTAACGGTGTCAGTCCGTTTAAGTTTCAACGGTTGGGTCATATATTCGTACCAACATGTATTTAGCGATATTCATCTGATATTACTAGGTTGCACCTCTTTTAACTGTGAAGCGATTGACTGTGGGACTTAATTGAACTAACTTCTGACTGTGACCTGATAAATGTGATAAATGAAAAAATTGGACTCCAAGAAATAGCACTCGTCTTAATTTGACATGATTGCATAAACTCAGCGATTACACTGGTCCCTGTTGTAGCGCTTCATTTAAAAGTTTAAATTAATAAGTCATTTTTTAATGTGGGACCAATCCTAGCCGTTATTGCGCCCTGGAGAAATAGCGACAGTTTCAAAAACTACAATTCATTGACTTTCTAACGGTGTCAGTCCGTTTGTGTTACAACGGTTGCGTCACATATTCGTACCAACATGAATTTAGCGATATTTTTCTGATATTACTAGGTTGCATCGCCTTTAACAATGAAACGATTGACTGTGGGACTTAATTGAACTAACTTTGGACTGTGATCTGATGAATGTGATAAATGAGACAATTGGACGCCAAGAAATAACATTGTTCTTAATTTGCCATGATTGCCGAAACTCAGCGACTACACTGGTCGCTGTGGTAGCGCTTCATTTAAGAATTAAGATGAAAAAGTCATTTTTTTACTGTGGAACCAATCCTAGCCGTTATCGCGCACTGAAAAAATAGCGACAGTTTCAAAAACTACTTTTCATTGACTTTTTAACAGTATCAATCCGTTTGAGTTACAACGGTTGCGTCACATATTCGTACCAACATGAATTTAGCGATATTTTTCTGATATTACTAGGTTGCATCGCCTTTAACAATGAAACGATTGACTGTGGGACTTAATTGAACTAACTTTGGACTGTGATCTGATGAATGTGATAAATGAGACAATTGGACGCCAAGAAATAACATTGTTCTTAATTTGCCATGATTGCCGAAACTCAGCGACTACACTGGTCGCTGTGGTAGCGCTTCATTTAAGAATTAAGATGAAAAAGTCATTTTTTTACTGTGGAACCAATCCTAGCCGTTTTCGCGCACTGAAAAAATAGCGACAGTTTCAAAAACTACATTTCATTGACTTTCTAACGGTGTCAGTCCGTTAGAGTTTTAATGGTTGGGTCACATATTCGTACCAACATGTATTTAGCGATATTTTTCCGATATTACTAGGTTGCATTGCCTTTAACAATGAAACGAGTGACTGTGGGACTTAATTGAACTAACTTTGGACTGTGACCTGATGAATGTGATAAATGAGACAATTGGACTCCAAGAAAAAACATTGTTCTTAATTTGACATGATTGCCGAAACTCAGCGACTACACTTGGCGCTGTGGTAGCGCTTCATTTAAAAATTAAGATGAAAAAGTCATTTTTTTACTGTGGGACCAATCCTAGCCGTTATTGCGCCTTGAAGAAATAGCGACAGTTTCAAAAACTACATTTCATTGACTTTCTAACGGTGTCAGTCCGTTTGAGTTACAACGGTTGCGTCACATATTCGTACCAACATGAATTTAGCGATATTTTTCTGATATTACTAGGTTGCATCGCCTTTGACAATGAAACGATTGACTGTGGGACTTAATTGAACTAACTTTGGACTGTGACCTGATGAATGTGATAAATGAGACAATTGGACTCCAAGAAATAACATTGTTCTTAATATGACATGATTGCCGAAACTCAGCGACTACACTAGTCGCTGTGGTAGCGCTTCATTTAAGAATTAAGATGAAAAAGCCATTTTTTTACTGTGGCACCAATCCTAGCCGTTATCGTGCGCTGAAGAAATAGTGACAGTTTCAAAAACTACATTTCACTGACTTTCTAACGGTGTCAGTCCGTTTAAGTTTCAAAGGTTGTGTCATATATTCGTACCAACATGTATTTAGCGATATTCATCTGATATTACTAGGTTGCACCGCTTTTAACAGTGAAACGATTGACTGTGGGACTTAATTGAACTAACTTTTGACTGTGACCTGATAAATGTGATAAATGAAAAAATTGGACTCCAAGAAATAGCATTCTTCTGAATTTGACATGATTGCCTAAACTCAGCGTTTACACTGGGCGCTGTTGTAGCGCTTTATTTAGAAATTTAAATTAATAAGTCATTTTTTACTGGGGACCAATCCTAGCCCTTATGGCGCCCTGAAGAAATAGCGACAGTTACAAAAACTTCTTTTCATTGACTTTCTAACGGTGTCAGTCCGTTTGAGTTACCACGGTTGCGTCACATATTCGTACCAACATGAATTTAGCGATATTTTTCTGATATTCCTAGGTTGCATTGCCTTAAACAATTAAACGATTGACTGTGGGACTTAATTGAACTAACTTTGGACTGTGACCTGATAAATGTGATAAATGAGAAAATTGGAATTCAGGAAATAACATTCTTCTTAATTTGACATGATTGCCGGAACTCAGCGATTACACCGGCCGCTGTGGTAGCGCTTCAATTCAAAATTAAGATAAAAAACTCATTTTTTGCTGAGGGACTAATCCTAGCCGTTAGCGCGCGCTGAAGAAATAGTGACAGCTTCAAAAACTACATTTCACTGACTTTCTAACGGTGTCTGTCCGTTTAAGTTTCAACGGTTGGGTCATATATTCGTACCAACATGTATTCAGCGATATTCATCTGATATTACTAAGTTGCACCGCTTTTAACAGTGAAACGATTGACTGTGGGACTTAATTGAACTAACTTTTCACTGTGAACTGATAAATGTGATAAATGAAAAAATTGGACTCCAAGAAATAGCATTCTTCTTAATTTGACATGATTGCATAAACTCAGCGATTACACTGACCGCTGTTGTAGCGCTTTATTTAAAAATTTAAATTAATAAGTCATTTTTTACTGTGGGACCAATCGTAGCCATTATCGCGCCATGAAGAAATAGCGACAGTTTCAAAAACTACATTTCATTGACTTTCTAACGGTGTCAGTCCGTTTGAGTTTAAACGGTTGGGTCACATATTCGTACCAACATGTATTTAGCGATATTCATCTGACATTACTAGGTTGCATCGCTTTTAACAGTGAAATGATTGACTGTGGAACTTAATTGAACTAACTTCTGTCTGTGACCTGATAAATGTGATAAATGAAAAAATTGGACTCCAAGAAATAGCATTCTTCTTAATTTGACATGATTGCCTAAACTCAGCGTTTACACTGGGCGCTGTTTTAGCGCTTTATTTAAAAATTTAAATTAATAAGTCATTTTTTACTGTGGGACCAATCGTAGCCATTATCGCGCCATGAAGAAATAGCGACAGTTTCAAAAACTTCTTTTCATTGACTTTCTAACGGTGTCAGTCCGTTTGAGTTACAACGGTTTCGTCACATATTCGTACCAACATGAATTTAGCGATATTTTTCTGATATTCCTAGGTTGCATCGCCTTAAACAATTAAACGATTGACTGTGGGACTTAATTGAACTAACTTTGGACTGTGACCTGATAAATGTGATAAAGTAGGCAATTGGATTCCAAGAGAAAACATTCTTCTTAATTTGAGATGATTGCCGAAATTCAGCGATTACACTGGGCGCTGTGGTAGCGCTTCATTTAAGAATTAAGATAAGAAAGTCATATTTTACCGTGGGACCAATCCTAGCCGTTATCATGCGCTGAAGAAATAGCGACAGTTTCAAAAACTACATTTCATTGACTTTCTAACGGTGTCAGTCCGTTTGAGTTTAAACAGTTGGGTCACATATTCGTACCAACATGTATTTAGTGATATTCATCTGACATTACTAGGTTGCATCGCTTTTAACAGTGAATTGATTGACTGTAGGACTTAATTGAACTAACTTTGGACTGTGACCTGATTAATGTGATAAATGAGAAAATTGGAATTCAAGAAATAACATTCTTCTTAATTTGACATGATTGCCGGAACTCAGCGATTACACCGGCCGTTGCGGTAGCGCTTCAATTCAAAATTAAGATAAAAAACTCATTTTTTGCTGAGGGACCAATCCTAGCCGTTAGCGCGCGCTGAAGAAATAGTGACAGTTTCAAAAACTACATTTCATTGACTTTCTAACGGTGTCAGTCCGTTTAAGTTTCAACGGTTGGGTCATATATTCGTACCAACATGTATTTAGCGATATTCATCTGATATTACTAGGTTGCACCTCTTTTAACAGTGAAACGATTGACTGTGGGACTTAATTGAACTAACTTTTGACTGTGACCTGATAAATGTGATAAATGAAAAAATTGGACTCAAAGAAATAGCACTCGTCTTAATTTGACACGATTGCCTAAACTTAGCGATTACACTGGTCCCTGATGTAGCGCTTCATTTAAAAGTTTAAATTAATAAGTCATTTTTTACTGTGGGACCAATCCTAGCCGTTATTGCACCCTGAAGAAATAGCGACAGTTTCAAAAACTACATTTCATTGACTTTCTAACGGTGTCAGTCCGTTTGAGTTACAACGGTTGCGTCACATATTCGTACCAACATGAATTTAGCGATATGTTCCTGATATTACTAGGTTGCATCGCCTTTAACAATGAAACGATTGACTGTGGGACTTAATTGAACTAACTTTGGACTGTGATCTCATGAATGTGATAAATGAGACAATTGGACTCCAAGAAATAGCATTCTTCTTAATTTGACATGATTGCATAAACTCAGCGATTACACTGACCGCTGTTGTAGCGCTTCATTTAAGAATTAAGATAAGAAAGTCATATTTTACCGTGGGACCAATCCTAGGCGTTATCATGCGCTGAAGAAATAGCGACAGTTTCAAAAACTACATTTCATTGACTTTCTAACGGTGTCAGTCCGTTTAAGTTTCAACGGTTGGGTCATATATTCGTACCAACATGTATTTAGCGATATTCATCTGATATTACTAGGTTGCACCTCTTTTAACAGTGAAACGATTGACTGTGGGACTTAATTGAACTAACTTTTGACTGTGACCTGATAAATGTGATAAATGAAAAAATTGGACTCAAAGAAATAGCACTCGTCTTAATTTGACACGATTGCCTAAACTCAGCGATTACACTGGTCCCTGATGTAGCGCTTCATTTAAAAGTTTAAATTAGTAAGTCATTTTTTACTGTGGGACCAATCCTAGCCGTTATTGCACCCTGAAGAAATAGCGACAGTTTCAAAAACTACATTTCATTGACTTTCTAACGGTGTCAGTCCGTTTGAGTTACAACGGTTGCGTCACATATTCGTACCAACATGAATTTAGCGATATGTTCCTGATATTACTAGGTTGCATCGCCTTTAACAATGAAACGATTGACTGTGGGACTTAATTGAACTAACTTTGGACTGTGATCTCATGAATGTGATAAATGAGACAATTGGACTCCAAGAAATAGCATTCTTCTTAATTTGACATGATTGCATAAACTCAGCGATTACACTGACCGCTGTTGTAGCGCTTCATTTAAAAATTTAAATTAATAAGTCATTTTTTACTGTGGGACCAATCCTAGCCGTTATCGCGCCCTGAAGAAATAGCGACAGTTTCAAAAACTACATTTCATTGACTTTCTAACGGTGTCAGTCCGTTTGAGTTTAAACGGTTGGGTCACATATTCGTACCAACATGTATTTAGCGATATTCATCTGACATTACTAGGTTGCATCGCTTTTAACAGTGAAATGATTGACTGTGGGACTTAATTGAACTAACTTTTGTCTGTGACCTGATAAATGTGATAAATGAAAAAATTGGACTACAAGAAATAGCATTCTTCTTAATTTGACATGATTGCCTAAACTCAGCGTTTACACTGGGCGCTGTTGTAGCGCTTTATTTAAAAATTTAAATTAATAAGTCATTTTTTACTGTGGGACCAATCGTAGCCATTATCGCGCCATGAAGAAATAGCGACAGTTTCAAAAACTTCTTTTCATTGACTTTCTAACGGTGTCAGTCCGTTTGAGTTACAACGGTTTCGTCACATATTCGTACCAACATGAATTTAGCGATATTTTTCTGATATTCCTAGGTTGCATCGCCTTAAACAATTAAACGATTGACTGTGGGACTTAATTGAACTAACTTTGGACTGTGACCTGATAAATGTGATAAAGTAGGCAATTGGATTCCAAGAAAAAACATTCTTCTTAATTTGAGATGATTGCCGAAATTCAGCGATTACACTGGGCGCTGTGGTAGCGCTTCATTTAAGAATTAAGATAAGAAAGTCATGTTTTACCGTGGGACCAATCCTAGCCGTTATCATGCGCTGAAGAAATAGCGACAGTTTCAAAAACTACATTTCATTGACTTTCTAACGGTGTCAGTTCGTTTGAGTTTAAACGGTTGGGTCACATATTCGTACCAACATGTATTTAGCGATATTCATCTGACATTACTAGGTTGCATCGCTTTTAACAGTGAAATGATTGACTGTGGGACTTAATTGAACTAACTTTTGTCTGTGACCTGATAAATGTGATAAATGAAAAAATTGGACTCCAAGAAATAGCATTCTTCTTAATTTGACATGATTGCCTAAACTCAGCGTTTACACTGGGCGCTGTTGTAGCGCTTTAATTAAAAATTTAAATTAATAAGTCATTTTTTACTGTGGGACCAATCGTAGCCGTTATCGCGCCATGAAGAAATAGCGACAGTTTCAAAAACTTCTTTTTATTGACTTTCTAACGGTGTCAGTCCGTTTGAGTTACAACGGTTTCGTCACATATTCGTACCAACATAAATTTAGCGATATTTTTCTGATATTCCTAGGTTGCATCGCCTTAAACAATTAAACGATTGACTGTGGGACTTAATTGAACTAACTTTGGACTGTGACCTGATAAATGTGATAAAGTAGGCAATTGGATTCCAAGAAAAAACATTCTTCTTAATTTGACGTGATTGCCGAAATTCAGCGATTACACTGGGCGCTGTGGTAGCGCTTCATTTAAGAATTAAGATAAGAAAGTCATATTTACCGTGGGAACAATCCTAGCCGTTATCATGCGCTGAAGAAATAGCGACAGTTTCCAAAACTACATTTCATTGACTTTCTAACGGTGTCAGTCCGTTTGAGTTTAAACAGTTGGGTCACATATTCGTACCAACATGTATTTAGCGATATTCATCTGACATTACTAGGTTGCATCGCTTTTAACAGTGAATTGATTGACTGTAGGACTTAATTGAACTAACTTTGGACTGTGACCTGATGAATGTGATAAATGAGACAATTGGACTCCAAGAAATAACATTGTTCTTAATATGACATGATTGCCGAAACTCAGCGACTACACTAGTCGCTGTGGTAGCGCTTCAATTCAAAATTAAGATAAAAAACTCATTTTTTGCTGAGGGACTAATCCTAGCCGTTAGCGCACGCTGAAGAAATAGTGACAGCTTCAAAAACTACATTTCACTGACTTTCTAACGGTGTCTGTCCGTTTAAGTTTCAACGGTTGGTCATATATTCGTACCAACATGTATTCAGCGATATTCATCTGATATTACTAAGTTGCACCGCTTTTAACAGTGAAACGATTGACTGTGGGACTTAATTGAACTAACTTTTGACAGTGAACTGATAAATGTGATAAATGAAAAAATTGGACTCCAAGAAATAGCATTCTTCTTAATTTGACATGATTGCATAAACTCAGCGATTACACTGACCGCTGTTGTAGCGCTTCATTTAAAAATTTAAATTAATAAGTCATTTTTTACTGTGGGACCAATCCTAGCCGTTATCGCGCCCTGAAGAAATAGCGACAGTTTCAAAAACTACATTTCATTGACTTTCTAACGGTGTCAGTCCGTTTGAGTTTAAACGGTTGGGTCACATATTCGTACCAACATGTATTTAGCGATATTCATCTGACATTACTAGGTTGCATCGCTTTTAACAGTGAAATGATTGACTGTGGGACATAATTGAACTAACTTTTGTCTGTGACCTGATAAATGTGATAAATGAAAAAATTGGACTCCAAGAAATAGCATTCTTCTTAATTTGACATGATTGCCTAAACTCAGCGTTTACACTGGGCGCTGTTGTAGCGCTTTATTTAAAAATTTAAATTAATAAGTCATTTTTTACTGTGGGACCAATCGTAGCCGTTATCGCGCCATGAAGAAATAGCGACAGTTTCAAAAACTTCTTTTCATTGACTTTATAACGGTGTCAGTCCGTTTGAGTTACAACGGTTTCGTCACATATTCGTACCAACATGAATTTAGCGATATTTTTCTGATATTCCTAGGTTGCATCGCCTTAAACAATTAAACGATTGACTGTGGGACTTAATTGAACTAACTTTGGACTGTGACCAGATAAATGTGATAAAGTAGGCAATTGGATTCCAAGAAAAAACATTCTTCTTAATTTGAGATGATTGCCGAAATTCAGCGATTACACTGGGCGCTGTGGTAGCGCTTCATTTAAGAATTAAGATAAGAAAGTCATATTTTACCGTGGGACCAATCCTAGCCGTTATCATGCGCTGAAGAAATAGCGACAGTTTCAAAAACTACGTTTCATTGACTTTCTAACGGTGTCAGTCCGTTTGAGTTTAAACAGTTGGGTCACATATTCGTACCAACATGTATTTAGCGATATTCATCTGACATTACTAGGTTGCATCGCTTTTAACAGTGAATTGATTGACTGTAGGACTTAATTGAACTAACTTTGGACTGTGACCTGATTAATGTGATAAATGAGAAAATTGGAATTCAAGAAATAACATTCTTCTTAATTTGACATGATTGCCGGAACTCAGCGATTACACCGGCCGTTGTGGTGGCGCTTCAATTCAAAATTAAGATAAAAAACTCATTTTTTGCTGAGGGACCAATCCTAGCCGTTAGCGCGCGCTGAAGAAATAGCGACAGTTTCAAAAACTACATTTCATTGACTTTCTAACGGTGTCAGTCCGTTTGAGTTACAACGGTTGCGTCACATATTCGTACCAACATGAATTTAGCGATATTTTCCTGATATTACTAGGTTGCATCGCCTTTAACAATGAAACGATTGACTGTGGGACTTAATTGAACTAACTTTGGACTGTGATCTCATGAATGTGATAAATGAGACAATTGGACTCCAAGAAATAGCATTCTTCTTAATTTGACATGATTGCATAAACTCAGCGATTACACTGACCGCTGTTGTAGCGCTTCATTTAAAAATTTAAATTAATAAGTCATTTTTTACTGTGGGACCAATCCTAGCCGTTATTGCGCCCTGAAGAAATAGCGACAGTTTCAAAAACTACATTTCATTGACTTTCTAACGGTGTCAGTCCGTTTGAGTTTAAACGGTTGGGTCACATATTCGTACCAACATGTATTTAGCGATATTCATCTGACATTACTAGGTTGCATCGCTTTTAACAGTGAAATGATTGACTGTGGGACTTAATTGAACTAACTTTGGACTGTGACCTGATAAATGTGATAAAGTAGGCAATTGGATTCCAAGAAAAAACATTCTTCTTAATTTGACATGATTGCCTAAACTCAGCGTTTACACTGGGCGCTGTTGTAGCGCTTTATTTAAAAATTTAAATTAATAAGTCATTTTTTACTGTGGGACCAATCGTAGCCGTTATCGCGCCATGAAGAAATAGCGACAGTTTCAAAAATTTCTTTTCATTGACTTTCTAACGGTGTCAGTCCGTTTGAGTTACAACGGTTTCGTCACATATTCGTACCAACATGAATTTAGCGATATTTTTCTGATATTCCTAGGTTGCATCGCCTTAAACAATTAAACGATTGACTGTGGGACTTAATTGAACTAACTTTGGACTGTGACCTGATAAATGTGATAAAGTAGGCAATTGGATTCCAAGAAAAAACATTCTTCTTAATTTGACATGATTGCCGAAATTCAGCGATTACACTGGGCGCTGTGGTAGTGCTTCATTTAAGAATTAAGATAAGAAAGTCATATTTTACCGTGGGACCAATCCTAGCCGTTATCATGCGCTGAAGAAATAGCGACAGTTTCAAGAACTTCATTTCATTGACTTTCTAACGGTGTCAGTCCGTTTGAGTTTAAACAGTTGGGTCACATATTCGTACCAACATGTATTTAGCGATATTCATCTGACATTACTAGGTTGCATCGCTTTTAACAGTGAATTGATTGACTGTAGGACTTAATTGAACTAACTTTGGACTGTGACCTGATTAATGTGATAAATGAGAAAATTGGAATTCAAGAAATAACATTCTTCTTAATTTGACATGATTGCCGGAACTCAGCGATTACACCGGCCGTTGTGGTGGCGCTTCAATTCAAAATTAAGATAAAAAACTTCTTTTTTGCTGAGGGACCAATCCTAGCCGTTAGCGCGCGCTGAAGAAATAGCGACAGTTTCAAGAACTTCATTTCATTGACTTTCTAACGGTGTCAGTCCGTTTGAGTTTAAACAGTTGGGTCACATATTCGTACCAACATGTATTTAGCGATATTCATCTGATATTACTAGGTTGCACCTCTTTTAACAGTGAAACGATTGACTGTGGGACTTAATTGAACTAACTTTGGACTGTGACCTGATGAATGTGATAAATGAGACAATTGGACTCCAAGAAATAACATTGCTCTTAATATGACATGATTGCCGAAACTCAGCGACTACACTGGTTGCTGTGGTAGCGCTTCATTTAAGGATTAAGATGAAAAAGCCATTTTTTTACTGTGGGACCAATGCTAGCCGTTATCGCGCACTGAAAAAATAGCGAGAGTTTCAAAAACTACTTTTCATTGACTTTTTAACATTATCAATCCGTTTGAGTTACAACGGTTGCGTCACATATTCGTACCAACATGAATTTAGCGATATTTTTCTGATATTACTAGGTTGCATCGCCTTTAACAATGAAACGATTGACTGTGGGACTTAATTGAACTAACTTTGGACTGTGACCTGATGAATGTGATAAATGAGACAATTGGACTCCAAGAAATAACATTGCTCTTAATATGACATGATTGCCGAAACTCAGCGACTACACTGGTCGCTGTGGTAGCGCTTCATTTAAGAATTAAGATGAAAAAGCCATTTTTTTACTGTGGCACCAATCCTAGCCGTTATCGCGCGCTGAAGAAATAGCGACAGTTTAAAAAACTACATTTCATTGACTTTCTAACGGTGTCAGTCCGTTTGAGTTACAACGGTTGCGTCACATATTCGTACCAACATGAATTTAGCGATATTTTTCTGATATTACTAGGTTGCATCGCCTTTAACAATGAAACGATTGACTGTGGGACTTAATTGAACTAACTTTGGACTGTGACCTTATAAATGTTATAAGTGAGACAAGTGGACTCCAAGAAATAACATTCTTTTTAACTTGACATGATTGCCGGAACTCAGCGATTACACTGGGCGCTGTGGTAGCGCTTCATTTAAGAATTAAGATAAGAAAGTCATTTTTTACTGTAGGACCAATCCTAGCCGTTATTGCGCCCTGAAGAAATAGCGACAGTTTCAAAAACTACATTTCATTGACTTTCTAACGGTGTCAGTCCGTTTGAGTTACAACGGTTGCGTCACATATTCGTACCAACATGAATTTAGCGATATTTTTCTGATATTACTAGGTTGCATCGCCTTTAACAATGAAACGATTGACTGTGGGACTTAATTGAACTAACTTTGGACTGTGACCTGATGAATGTAATAAATGAGACAATTGGATTCCAAGAAATAACATTGTTCTTAATTTGACATGATTGCCGAAACTCAACGACTACACTTGGCGCTGTGGTAGCGCTTCATTTAAGAATTAAGATGAAAAAGTCATTTTTTTACTGTGGGACAAATCCTAGCCGTTATCGCGCGCTGAAGAAATAGCGACAGTTTCAAAAACTACATTTCATTGACTTTTTAACAGTATCAATCCGTTTGAGTTACAACGCTTGAGTCACATATTCCTACCAACATGTATTTAGCGATATTCATCTGATATTACTAGGTTGCACCTCTTTTAACAGTGAAACGATTGACTGTGGGACTTAATTGAACTAACTTTTGACTGTGACCTGATAAATGTGATAAATGAAAAAATTGGACTCCAAGAAATAGCACTCGTCTTAATTTGACATGATTGCCTAAACTCAGCGATTACACTGGTCCTTGATGTAGCGCTTCATTTAAAAGTTTAAATTAATAAGTCATTTTTTACTGTGGGACCAATCCTAGCCGTTATTGCGCCCTGAAGAAATAGCGACAGTTTCAAAAACTACATTTCATTGACTTTCTAACGGTGTCAGTCCGTTTGAGTTACAACGGTTGCGTCACATATTCGTACCAACATGAATTTAGCGATATTTTTCTGATATTACTAGGTTGCATCGCCTTTAACAATGAAACGATTGACTGTGGGACTTAATTGAACTAACTTTGGACTGTGACCTGATGAATGTAATAAATGAGACAATTGGATTCCAAGAAATAACATTGTTCTTAATTTGACATGATTGCCGAAACTCAGCGACTACACTTGGCGCTGTGGTAGCGCTTCATTTAAGAATTAAGATGAAAAAGTCATTTTTTTACTGTGGGACAAATCTTAGCCGTTATCGCGCGCTGAAGAAATAGCGACAGTTTCAAAAACTACATTTCATTGACTTTTTAACAGTATCAATCCGTTTGAGTTACAACGCTTGAGTCACATATTCCTACCAACATGTATTTCTTGATATTTTTCAGGTATTACTAAGTTGTATGGCTTTTAACAGCGAAACAATTGACTGTGGGAATTAATTGAACTGAGTATGGACTGTTACCTTATAAATATGAAAGTGAGACAATTGGACTCTTAGAAATAACATTCTTCTTAATTTGACATGATTGCCGAAACTGAGCGATTACACTGGGCGCTGTGGTAGCGCTTCATTCAAGAATTAAGATAAGAAAGTCATTTTTTTGCTGTGGGACCAATCCTAGCCGTTATTGCGCCCTGAAGAAATAGCGGCAGTTTCAAAAACTACATTTCATTGACTTTCTAACGGTGTCAGTCCGTTTGAGTTACAACGGTTGCGTCACATATTCGTACCAACATGAATTTAGCGATATTTTTCTGATATTACTAGGTTGCATCGCCTTTAACAATGAAACGTTTGACTGTGGAACTTAATTGAACTAACTTTGGACTGTGACCTGATGAATGTGATAAATGAGACAATTGGACTCCAAGAAATAACATTGCTCTTAATATGACATGATTGCCGAAACTCAGCGACTACACTGGTCGCTGTGGTAGCGCTTCATTTAAGAATTAAGATGAAAAAGCCATTTTTTTACTGTGGCACCAATCCTAGCCGTTATCGCGCGCTGAAGAAATAGCGACAGTTTCAAAAACTACATTTCATTGACTTTCTAACGGTGTCAGTCCGTTTGAGTTACAACGGTTGCGTCACATATTCGTACCAACATGAATTTAGCGATATTTTTCTGATATTACTAGGTTGCATCGCCTTTAACAATGAAACGATTGACTGTGGGACTTAATTGAACTAACTTTGGACTGTGACCTTATAAATGTTATAAGTGAGACAAGTGGACTCCAAGAAATAACATTCTTTTTAACTTGACATGATTGCCGGAACTCAGCGATTACACTGGGCGCTGTGGTAGCGCTTCATTTAAGAATTTAGATAAATAAGTCATTTTTTACTGTAGGACCAATCCTAGCCGTTATTGCGCCCTGAAGAAATTATCGACAGTTTCAAAAACTACATTTCATTGACTTTCTAATGGTGTCAGTCCGTTTGAGTTACAACGGTTGCGTCACATATTCGTACCAACATGAATTTAGCGATATGTTTCTGATATTACTAGGTTGCATCGCCTTTAACAATGAAACGATTGACTGTGGGACTTAATTGAACTAACTTTGGACTGTGACCTGATGAATGTAATAAATGAGACAATTGGATTCCAAGAAATAACATTGTTCTTAATTTGACATGATTGCCGAAACTCAACGACTACACTTGGCGCTGTGGTAGCGCTTCATTTAAGAATTAAGATGAAAAAATCATTTTTTTACTGTGGGACAAATCCTAGCCGTTATCGCGCGCTGAAGAAATAGCGACAGTTTCAAAAACTACATTTCATTGACTTTTTAACAGTATCAATCCGTTTGAGTTACAACGCTTGAGTCACATATTCCTACCAACATGTATTTAGCGATATTCATCTGATATTACTAGGTTGCACCTCTTTTAACAGTGAAACGATTGACTGTGGGACTTAATTGAACTAACTTTTGACTGTGACCTGATAAATGTGATAAATGAAAAAATTGGAATCCAAGAAATAGCACTCGTCTTAATTTGACATGATTGCCTAAACTCAGCGATTACACTGGTCCTTGATGTAGCGCTTCATTTAAAAGTTTAAATTAATAAGTCATTTTTTACTGTGGGACCAATCCTAGCCGTTATTGCGCCCTGAAGAAATAGCGACAGTTTCAAAAACTACATTTCATTGACTTTCTAACGGTGTCAGTCCGTTTGAGTTACAACGGTTGCGTCACATATTCGTACCAACATGAATTTAGCGATATTTTTCTGATATTACTAGGTTGCATCGCCTTTAACAATGAAACGATTGACTGTGGGACTTAATTGAACTAACTTTGGACTGTGACCTGATGAATGTAATAAATGAGACAATTGGATTCCAAGAAATAACATTGTTCTTAATTTGACATGATTGCCGAAACTCAGCGACTACACTTGGCGCTGTGGTAGCGCTTCATTTAAGAATTAAGATAAAAAAGTCATTTTTTTACTGTGGGACAAATCTTAGCCGTTATCGCGCGCTGAAGAAATAGCGACAGTTTCAAAAACTACATTTTATTGACTTTCTAACGGTGTCAGTCCGTTTGAGTTACAACGGTTGCGTCACATATTCGTACCAACATGAATTTAGCGATATTTTTCTGATATTACTAGGTTGCATCGCCTTTAACAATAAAACGATTGACTGTGGGACTTAATTGAACTAACTTTGGACTGTGACCTGATGAATGTAATAAATGAGACAATTGGATTCCAAGAAATAACATTGTTCTTAATTTGACATGATTGCCGAAACTCAACGACTACACTTGGCGCTGTGGTAGCGCTTCATTTAAGAATTAAGATGAAAAAGTCATTTTTTTACTGTGGGACAAATCCTAGCCGTTATCGCGCGCTGAAGAAATAGCGACAGTTTCAAAAACTACATTTCATTGACTTTTTAACAGTATCAATCCGTTTGAGTTACAACGCTTGAGTCACATATTCCTACCAACATGTATTTAGCGATATTCATCTGATATTACTAGGTTGCACCTCTTTTAACAGTGAAACGATTGACTGTGGGACTTAATTGAACTAACTTTTGACTGTGACCAGATAAATGTGATAAGTGAAAAAATTGGACTCCAAGAAATAGCACTCGTCTTAATTTGACATGATTGCCTAAACTCAGCGATTACACTGGTCCCTGATGTAGCGCTTCATTTAAAGTTTCAATTAATAAGTCATTTTTTACTGTGGGACCAATCCTAGCCGTTATTGCGCCCTGAAGAAATAGCGACAGTTTCAAAAACTACATTTCATTGACTTTCTAACGGTGTCAGTCCGTTTGAGTTACAACGGTTGCGTCACATATTCGTACCAACATGAATTTAGCGATATTTTTCTGATATTACTAGGTTGCATCGCCTTTAACAATGAAACGATTGACTGTGGGACTTAATTGAACTAACTTTGGACTGTGACCTGATGAATGTAATAAATGAGACAATTGGATTCCAAGAAATAACATTGTTCTTAATTTGACATGATTGCCGAAACTCAGCGACTACACTTGGCGCTGTGGTAGCGCTTCATTTAAGAATTAAGATGAAAAAGTCATTTTTTTACTGTGAGACAAATCTTAGCCGTTATCGCACGCTGAAGAAATAGCGACAGTTTCAAAAACTACATTTCATTGACTTTTTAACAGTATCAATCCGTTTGAGTTACAACGCTTGAGTCACATATTCCTACCAACATGTATTTCTTGATATTTTTCAGGTATTACTAAGTTGTATGGCTTTTAACAGCGAAACGATTGACTGTGGGAATTAATTGAACTGAGTATGGACTGTGACCTTATAAATATGAAAGTGAGACAATTGGACTCTTAGAAATAACATTCTTCTTAATTTGACATGATTGCCGAAACTGAGCGATTACACTGGGCGCTGTGGTAGCGCTTCATTCAAGAATTAAGATAAGAAAGTCATTTTTTTGCTGTGGGACCAATCCTAGCCGTTATTGCGCCCTGAAGAAATAGCGACAGTTTCAAAAACTACATTTCATTGACTTTCTAACGGTGTCAGTCCGTTTGAGTTACAACGGTTGCGTCACATATTCGTACCAACATGAATTTAGCGATATTTTTCTGATATTACTAGGTTGCATCGCCTTTAACAATGAAACGATTGACTGTGGGACTTAATTGAACTAACTTTGGACTGTGACCTGATGAATGTGATAAATGAGAAAATTGGACTCCAAGAAATAACATTGCTCTTAATATGACATGATTGCCGAAACTCAGCGACTACACTGGTCGCTGTGGTAGCGCTTCATTTAAGAATTAAGATGAAAAAGCCATTTTTTTACTGTGGCACCAATCCTAGCCGTTATCGCGCGCTGAAGAAATAGCGACAGTTTCAAAAACTATATTTCATTGACTTTCTAACGGTGTCAGTCCGTTTGAGTTTCAACGGTTGGGTCACATATTCGTACCAACATGTATTTAGCGATATTTTTCCGATATTACTAGGTTGCATCGCCTTTAACAATGAAGCGATTGACGTTGGGACTTAATTGAACTAACTTTGGACTGTGACCTGATGAATGTAATAAATGAGACAATTGGATTCCAAGAAATAACATTGTTCTTAATTTGACATGATTGCCGAAACTCAGCGACTACACTTGGCGCTGTGGTAGCGCTTCATTTAAGAATTAAGATGAAAAAGTCATTTTTTTACTGTGGGACAAATCTTAGCCGTTATCGCGCGCTGAAGAAATAGCGACAGTTTCAAAAACTACATTTCCTTGACTTTTTAACAGTATCAATCCGTTTGAGTTACAACGCTTGAGTCACATATTCCTACCAACATGTTTTTCTTGATATTTTTCAGGTATTACTAAGTTGTATGGCTTTTAACAGCGAAACGATTGACTGTGGGAATTAATTGAACTGAGTATGGACTGTGACCTTATAAATATGAAAGTGAGACAATTGGACTCTTAGAAATAACATTCTTCTTAATTTGACATGATTGCCGAAACTCAGCGACTACACTGGTCGCTGTGGTAGCGCTTCATTTAAGAATTAAGATGAAAAAGCCATTTTTTTACTGTGGCACCAATCCTAGCCGTTATCGCGCGCTGAAGAAATAACGACAGTTTCAAAAACTATATTTCATTGACTTTTTAACGGTGTCAGTCCGTTTGAGTTTCAACGGTGGGGTCACATATTCGTACCAACATGTATTTAGCGATATTTTTCCGATATTACTAGGTTGCATCGCCTTTAACAATGAAGCGATTGACGTTGGGACTTAAATGAACTAACTTTGGACTGTGACCTTATAAATGTTATAAGTGAGACAAGTGGACTCCAAGAAATAACATTCTTTTTAACTTGACATGATTGCCGGAACTCAGCGATTACACTGGGCGCTGTGGTAGCGCTTCATTTAAGAATTTAGATAAATAAGTCATTTTTTACTGTGGGACCAATCCTAGCCGTTATTGCGCCCTGAAGAAATAGCGACAGTTTCAAAAACTACATTTCATTGACTTTCTAACGGTGTCAGTCCGTTTGAGTTACAACGGTTGCGTCACATATTCGTACCAACATGAATTTAGCGATATTTTTCTGATATTACTAGGTTGCATCGCCTTTAACAATGAAACGATTGACTGTGGGACTTAATTGAACTAACTTTGGACTGTGACCTGATGAATGTAATAAATGAGACAATTGGATTCCAAGAAATAACATAGTTCTTAATTTGACATGATTGCCGAAACTCAGCGACTACACTTGGCGCTGTGGTAGCGCTTCATTTAAGAATTAAGATAAAAAAGTCATTTTTTTACTGTGGGACAAATCTTAGCCGTTATCGCGCGCTGAAGAAATAGCGACAGTTTCAAAAACTACATTTCATTCACTTTTTAACAGTATCAATCCGTTTGAGTTACAACGCTTGAGTCACATATTCCTACCAACATGTATTTCTTGATATTTTTCAGGTATTACTAAGTTGTATGGCTTTTAACAGCGAAACGATTGACTGTGGGAATTAATTGAACTGAGTATGGACTGTGACCTTATAAATATGAAAGTGAGACAATTGGACTCTTAGAAATAACATTCTTCTTAATTTGACATGATTGCCGAAACTGAGCGATTACACTGGGCGCTGTGGTAGCGCTTCATTCAAGAATTAAGATAAGAAAGTCATTTTTTTGCTGCGGGACCAATCCTAGCCGTTATTGCGCCCTGAAGAAATAGCGACAGTTTCAAAAACTACATTTCATTGACTTTCTAACGGTGTCAGTCCGTTTGAGTTACAACGGTTGCGTCACATATTCGTACCAACATGAATTTAGCGATATTTTTCTGATATTACTAGGTTGCATCGCCTTTAACAATGAAACGATTCACTGCGGGACTTAATTGAACTAACTTTGGACTGTGACCTGATGAATGTGATAAATGAGACAATTGGACTCCAAGAAATAACATTGCTCTTAATATGACATGATTGCCGAAACTCAGCGACTACACTGGTCGCTGTGGTAGCGCTTCATTTAAGAATTAAGATGAAAAAGCCATTTTTTTACTGTGGCACCAATCCTAGCCGTTATCGCGCGCTGAAGAAATAGCGACAGTTTCAAAAACTACATTTCATTGACTTTCTAACGGTGTCAGTCCGTTTGAGTTACAACGGTTGCGTCACATATTCGTACCAACATGAATTTAGCGATATTTTTCTGATATTACTAGGTTGCATCGCCTTTAACAATGAAACGATTGACTGTGGGACTTAATTGAACTAACTTTGGACTGTGACCTTATAAATGTTATAAGTGAGACAAGTGGACTCCAAGAAATAACATTCTTTTTAACTTGACATGATTGCCGGAATTCAGCGATTACACTGGGCGCTGTGGTAGCGCTTCATTTAAGAATTTAGATAAATAAGTCATTTTTTACTGTAGGACCAATCCTAGCCGTTATTGCGCCCTGAAGAAATAGCGACAGTTTCAAAAACTACATTTCATTGACTTTCTAACGGTGTCAGTCCGTTTGAGTTACAACGGTTGCGTCACATATTCGTACCAACATGAATTTAGCGATATTTTTCTGATATTACTAGGTTGCATCGCCTTTAACAATGAAACGATTGACTGTGGGACTTAATTGAACTAACTTTGGACTGTGACCTGATGAATGTAATAAATGAGACAATTGGATTCCAAGAAATAACATTGTTCTTAATTTGACATGATTGCCGAAACTCAGCGACTACACTTGGCGCTGTGGTAGCGCTTCATTTAAGAATTAAGATGAAAAAGTCATTTTTTTACTGTGGGACAAATCTTAGCCGTTATCGCGCGCTGAAGAAATAGCGACAGTTTCAAAAACTACATTTCCTTGACTTTTTAACAGTATCAATCCGTTTGAGTTACAACGCTTGAGTCACATATTCCTACCAACATGTTTTTCTTGATATTTTTCAGGTATTACTAAGTTGTATGGCTTTTAACAGCGAAACGATTGACTGTGGGAATTAATTGAACTGAGTATGGACTGTGACCTTATAAATATGAAAGTGAGACAATTGGACTCTTAGAAATAACATTCTTCTTAATTTGACATGATTGCCGAAACTCAGCGACTACACTGGTCGCTGTGGTAGCGCTTCATTTAAGAATTAAGATGAAAAAGCCATTTTTTTACTGTGGCACCAATCCTAGCCGTTATCGCGCGCTGAAGAAATAACGACAGTTTCAAAAACTATATTTCATTGACTTTTTAACGGTGTCAGTCCGTTTGAGTTTCAACGGTGGGGTCACATATTCGTACCAACATGTATTTAGCGATATTTTTCCGATATTACTAGGTTGCATCGCCTTTAACAATGAAGCGATTGACGTTGGGACTTAAATGAACTAACTTTGGACTGTGACCTTATAAATGTTATAAGTGAGACAAGTGGACTCCAAGAAATAACATTCTTTTTAACTTGACATGATTGCCGGAACTCAGCGATTACACTGGGCGCTGTGGTAGCGCTTCATTTAAGAATTTAGATAAATAAGTCATTTTTTACTGTGGGACCAATCCTAGCCGTTATTGCGCCCTGAAGAAATAGCGACAGTTTCAAAAACTACATTTCATTGACTTTCTAACGGTGTCAGTCCGTTTGAGTTACAACGGTTGCGTCACATATTCGTACCAACATGAATTTAGCGATATTTTTCTGATATTACTAGGTTGCATCGCCTTTAACAATGAAACGATTGACTGTGGGACTTAATTGAACTAACTTTGGACTGTGACCTGATGAATGTAATAAATGAGACAATTGGATTCCAAGAAATAACATAGTTCTTAATTTGACATGATTGCCGAAACTCAG
The DNA here is from genome assembly GCF_029227915.1 of Hydractinia symbiolongicarpus. Taxonomy (NCBI): domain Eukaryota; kingdom Metazoa; phylum Cnidaria; class Hydrozoa; order Anthoathecata; family Hydractiniidae; genus Hydractinia; species Hydractinia symbiolongicarpus. Next base: position 38,125,636 of record NC_079876.1, on the reverse strand, counting down.
CGACTACACTTGGCGCTGTGGTAGCGCTTCATTTAAGAATTAAGATAAAAAAGTCATTTTTTTACTGTGGGACAAATCTTAGCCGTTATCGCGCGCTGAAGAAATAGCGACAGTTTCAAAAACTACATTTCATTCACTTTTTAACAGTATCAATCCGTTTGAGTTACAACGCTTGAGTCACATATTCCTACCAACATGTATTTCTTGATATTTTTCAGGTATTACTAAGTTGTATGGCTTTTAACAGCGAAACGATTGACTGTGGGAATTAATTGAACTGAGTATGGACTGTGACCTTATAAATATGAAAGTGAGACAATTGGACTCTTAGAAATAACATTCTTCTTAATTTGACATGATTGCCGAAACTGAGCGATTACACTGGGCGCTGTGGTAGCGCTTCATTCAAGAATTAAGATAAGAAAGTCATTTTTTTGCTGCGGGACCAATCCTAGCCGTTATTGCGCCCTGAAGAAATAGCGACAGTTTCAAAAACTACATTTCATTGACTTTCTAACGGTGTCAGTCCGTTTGAGTTACAACGGTTGCGTCACATATTCGTACCAACATGAATTTAGCGATATTTTTCTGATATTACTAGGTTGCATCGCCTTTAACAATGAAACGATTCACTGCGGGACTTAATTGAACTAACTTTGGACTGTGACCTGATGAATGTGATAAATGAGACAATTGGACTCCAAGAAATAACATTGCTCTTAATATGACATGATTGCCGAAACTCAGCGACTACACTGGTCGCTGTGGTAGCGCTTCATTTAAGAATTAAGATGAAAAAGCCATTTTTTTACTGTGGCACCAATCCTAGCCGTTATCGCGCGCTGAAGAAATAGCGACAGTTTCAAAAACTACATTTCATTGACTTTCTAACGGTGTCAGTCCGTTTGAGTTACAACGGTTGCGTCACATATTCGTACCAACATGAATTTAGCGATATTTTTCTGATATTACTAGGTTGCATCGCCTTTAACAATGAAACGATTGACTGTGGGACTTAATTGAACTAACTTTGGACTGTGACCTTATAAATGTTATAAGTGAGACAAGTGGACTCCAAGAAATAACATTCTTTTTAACTTGACATGATTGCCGGAATTCAGCGATTACACTGGGCGCTGTGGTAGCGCTTCATTTAAGAATTTAGATAAATAAGTCATTTTTTACTGTAGGACCAATCCTAGCCGTTATTGCGCCCTGAAGAAATAGCGACAGTTTCAAAAACTACATTTCATTGACTTTCTAACGGTGTCAGTCCGTTTGAGTTACAACGGTTGCGTCACATATTCGTACCAACATGAATTTAGCGATATTTTTCTGATATTACTAGGTTGCATCGCCTTTAACAATGAAACGATTGACTGTGGGACTTAATTGAACTAACTTTGGACTGTGACCTGATGAATGTAATAAATGAGACAATTGGATTCCAAGAAATAACATTGTTCTTAATTTGACATGATTGCCGAAACTCAACGACTACACTTGGCGCTGTGGTAGCGCTTCATTTAAGAATTAAGATGAAAAAGTCATTTTTTTACTGTGGGACAAATCCTAGCCGTTATCGCGCGCTGAAGAAATAGCGACAGTTTCAAAAACTACATTTCATTGACTTTTTAACAGTATCAATCCGTTTGAGTTACAACGCTTGAGTCACATATTCCTACCAACATGTATTTAGCGATATTCATCTGATATTACTAGGTTGCACCTCTTTTAACAGTGAAACGATTGACTGTGGGACTTAATTGAACTAACTTTTGACTGTGAGCTGATAAATGTGATAAATGAAAAAATTGGACTTCAAGAAATAGCACTCGTCTTAATTTGACATGATTGCCTAAACTCAGCGATTACACTGGTCCCTGATGTAGCGCTTCATTTAAAGTTTCAATTAATAAGTCATTTTTTACTGTGGGACCAATCCTAGCCGTTATTGCGCCCTGAAGAAATAGCGACAGTTTCAAAAACTACATTTCATTGACTTTCTAACGGTGTCAGTCCGTTTGAGTTACAACGGTTGCGTCACATATTCGTACCAACATGAATTTAGCGATATTTTTCTGATATTACTAGGTTGCATCGCCTTTAACAATGAAACGATTGACTGTGGGACTTAATTGAACTAACTTTGGACTGTGACCTGATGAATGTAATAAATGAGACAATTGGATTCCAAGAAATAACATTGTTCTTAATTTGACATGATTGCCGAAACTCAGCGACTACACTTGGCGCTGTGGTAGCGCTTCATTTAAGAATTAAGATGAAAAAGTCATTTTTTTACTGTGAGACAAATCTTAGCCGTTATCGCGCGCTGAAGAAATAGCGACAGTTTCAAAAACTACATTTCATTGACTTTTTAACAGTATCAATCCGTTTGAGTTACAACGCTTGAGTCACATATTCCTACCAACATGTATTTCTTGATATTTTTCAGGTATTACTAAGTTGTATGGCTTTTAACAGCGAAACGATTGACTGTGGGAATTAATTGAACTGAGTATGGACTGTGACCTTATAAATATGAAAGTGAGACAATTGGACTCTTAGAAATAACATTCTTCTTAATTTGACATGATTGCCGAAACTGAGGGATTACACTGGGCGCTGTGGTAGCGCTTCATTCAAGAATTAAGATAAGAAAGTCATTTTTTACTGTAGGACCAATCCTAGCCGTTATTGCGCCCTGAAGAAATTATCGACAGTTTCAAAAACTACATTTCATTGACTTTCTAATGGTGTCAGTCCGTTTGAGTTACAACGGTTGCGTCACATATTCGTACCAACATGAATTTAGCGATATTTTTCTGATATTACTAGGTTGCATCGCCTTTAACAATGAAACGATTGACTGTGGGACTTAATTGAACTAACTTTGGACTGTGACCTGATGAATGTGATAAATGAGACAATTGGACTCCAAGAAATAACATTGCTCTTAATATGACATGATTGCCGAAACTCAGCGACTACACTGGTCGCTGTGGTAGCCCTTCATTTAAGAATTAAGATGAAAAAGTCATTTTTTTACTGTGGGACAAATCCTAGCCGTTATCGCGCGCTGAAGAAATAGCGACAGTTTCAAAAACTACATTTCATTGACTTTTTAACAGTATCAATCCGTTTGAGTTACAACGCTTGAGTCACATATTCCTACCAACATGTATTTAGCGATATTCATCTGATATTACTAGGTTGCACCTCTTTTAACAGTGAAACGATTGACTGTGGGACTTAATTGAACTAACTTTTGACTGTGACCTGATAAATGTGATAAATGAAAAAATTGGACTCCAAGAAATAGCACTCGTCTTAATTTGACATGATTGCCTAAACTCAGCGATTACACTGGTCCCTGATGTAGCGCTTCATTTAAAGTTTCAATTAATAAGTCATTTTTTACTGTGGGACCAATCCTAGCCGTTATTGCGCCCTGAAGAAATAGCGACAGTTTCAAAAACTACATTTCATTGACTTTCTAACGGTGTCAGTCCGTTTGAGTTACAACGGTTGCGTCACATATTCGTACCAACATGAATTTAGCGATATTTTTCTGATATTACTAGGTTGCATCGCCTTTAACAATGAAACGATTGACTGTGGGACTTAATTGAACTAACTTTGGACTGTGACCTGATGAATGTAATAAATGAGACAATTGGATTCCAAGAAATAACATTGTTCTTAATTTGACATGATTGCCGAAACTCAGCAACTACACTTGGCGCTGTGGTAGCGCTTCATTTAAGAATTAAGATGAAAAAGTCATTTTTTTACTGTGAGACAAATCTTAGCCGTTATCGCGCGCTGAAGAAATAGCGACAGTTTCAAAAACTACATTTCATTGATTTTTTAACAGTATCAATCCGTTTGAGTTACAACGCTTGAGTCACATATTCCTACCAACATGTATTTCTTGATATTTTTCAGGTATTACTAAGTTGTATGGCTTTTAACAGCGAAACGATTGACTGTGGGAATTAATTGAACTGAGTATGGACTGTGACCTTATAAATATGAAAGTGAGACAATTGGACTCTTAGAAATAACATTCTTCTTAATTTGACATGATTGCCGAAACTGAGCGATTACACTGGGCGCTGTGGTAGCGCTTCATTCAAGAATTAAGATAAGAAAGTCATTTTTTTGCTGTGGGACCAATCCTAGCCGTTATTGCGCCCTGAAGAAATAGCGACAGTTTCAAAAACTACATTTCATTGACTTTCTAACGGTGTCAGTCCGTTTGAGTTACAACGGTTGCGTCACATATTCGTACCAACATGAATTTAGCGATATTTTTCTGATATTACTAGGTTGCATCGCCTTTAACAATGAAACGATTGACTGTGGGACTTAATTGAACTAACTTTGGACTGTGACCTGATGAATGTGATAAATGAGACAATTGGACTCCAAGAAATAACATTGCTCTTAATATGACATGATTGCCGAAACTCAGCGACTACACTGGTCGCTGTGGTAGCGCTTCATTTAAGAATTAAGATGAAAAAGCCATTTTTTTACTGTGGCACCAATCCTAGCCGTTATCGCGCGCTGAAGAAATAGCGACAGTTTCAAAAACTATATTTCATTGACTTTCTAACGGTGTCAGTCCGTTTGAGTTTCAACGGTTGGGTCACATATTCGTACCAACATGTATTTAGCGATATTTTTCCGATATTACTAGGTTGCATCGCCTTTAACAATGAAGCGATTGACGTTGGGACTTAATTGAACTAACTTTGGACTGTGACCTGATGAATGTAATAAATGAGACAATTGGATTCCAAGAAATAACATTGTTCTTAATTTGACATGATTGCCGAAACTCAGCGACTACACTTGGCGCTGTGGTAGCGCTTCATTTAAGAATTAAGATGAAAAAGTCATTTTTTTACTGTGGGACAAATCTTAGCCGTTATCGCGCGCTAAAGAAATAGCGACAGTTTCAAAAACTACATTTCATTGACTTTTTAACAGTATCAATCCGTTTGAGTTACAACGCTTGAGTCACATATTCCTACCAACATGTATTTCTTGATATTTTTCAGGTATTACTAAGTTGTATGGCTTTTAACAGCGAAACGATTGACTGTGGGAATTAATTGAACTGAGTATGGACTGTGACCTTATAAATATGAAAGTGAGACAATTGGACTCTTAGAAATAACATTCTTCTTAATTTGACATGATTGCCGAAACTCAGCGACTACACTGGTCGCTGTGGTAGCGCTTCATTTAAGAATTAAGATGAAAAAGCCATTTTTTTACTGTGGCACCAATCCTAGCCGTTATCGCGCGCTGAAGAAATAACGACAGTTTCAAAAACTACATTTCATTGACTTTCTAACGGTGTCAGTCCGTTTGAGTTACAACGGTTGCGTCACATATTCGTACCAACATGAATTTAGCGATATTTTTCCGATATTACTAGGTTGCATCGCCTTTAACAATGAAGCGATTGACGTTGGGACTTAAATGAACTAACTTTGGACTGTGACCTTATAAATGTTATAAGTGAGACAAGTGGACTCCAAGAAATAACATTCTTTTTAACTTGACATGATTGCCGGAACTCAGCGATTACACTGGGCGCTGTGGTAGCGCTGCATTTAAGAATTTAGATAAATAAGTCATTTTTTACTGTGGGACCAATCCTAGCCGTTATTGCGCCCTGAAGAAATAGCGACAGTTTCAAAAACTACATTTCATTGACTTTCTAACGGTGTCAGTCCGTTTGAGTTACAACGGTTGCGTCACATATTCGTACCAACATGAATTTAGCGATATTTTTCTGATATTACTAGGTTGCATCGCCTTTAACAATGAAACGATTGACTGTGGGACTTAATTGAACTAACTTTGTACTGTGACCTTATAAATGTTATAAGTGAGACAAGTGGACTCCAAGAAATAACATTCTTTTTAACTTGACATGATTGCCGGAACTCAGCGATTACACTGGGCGCTGTGGTAGCGCTTCATTTTAGAATTTAGATAAATAAGTCATTTTTTACTGTGGGACCAATCCTAGCCGTTATTGCGCCCTGAAGAAATAGCGACAGTTTCAAAAACTACATTTCATTGACTTTCTAACGGTGTCAGTCCGTTTGAGTTACAACGGTTGCGTCACATATTCGTATCAACATGAATTTAGCGATATTTTTCTGATATTACTAGGTTGCATCGCCTTTAACAATGAAACGATTGACTGTGGGACTTAATTGAACTAACTTTGGACTGTGACCTGATGAATGTAATAAATGAGACAATTGGATTCCAAGAAATAACATTGTTCTTAATTTGACATGATTGCCGAAACTCAACGACTACACTTGGCGCTGTGGTAGCGCTTCATTTAAGAATTAAGATGAAAAAGTCATTTTTTTACTGTGGGACAAATCCTAGCCGTTATCGCGCGCTGAAGAAATAGCGACAGTTTCAAAAACTACATTTCATTGACTTTTTAACAGTATCAATCCGTTTGAGTTACAACGCTTGAGTCACATATTCCTACCAACATGTATTTAGCGATATTCATCTGATATTACTAGGTTGCACCCCTTTTAACAGTGAAACGATTGACTGTGGGACTTAATTGAACTAACTTTTGACTGTGACCTGATAAATGTGATAAATGAAAAAATTGGACTCCAAGAAATAGCACTCGTCTTAATTTGACATGATTGCCTAAACTCAGCGATTACACTGGTCCTTGATGTAGCGCTTCATTTAAAAGTTTAAATTAATAAGTCATTTTTTACTGTGGGACCAATCCTAGCCGTTATTGCGCCCTGAAGAAATAGCGACAGTTTCAAAAACTACATTTCATTGACTTTCTAACGGTGTCAGTCCGTTTGAGTTACAACGGTTGCGTCACATATTCGTACCAACATGAATTTAGCGATATTTTTCTGATATTACTAGGTTGCATCGCCTTTAACAATGAAACGATTGACTGTGGGACTTAATTGAACTAACTTTGGACTGTGACCTGATAAATGTGATAAAGGAGACAATTGGACTCCAAGAAAAAACAATCTTCTTAATTTGACATGATTGCCGAAACTCAGCGACTACACTTGGCGCTGTGGTAGCGCTTCATTTAAGAATTAAGATGAAAAAGTCATTTTTTTACTGTGGGACAAATCTTAGCCGTTATCGCGCGCTGAAGAAATAGCGACAGTTTCAAAAACTACATTTCATTGACTTTTTAACAGTATCAATCCGTTTGAGTTACAACGCTTGAGTCACATATTCCTACCAACATGTATTTCTTGATATTTTTCAGGTATTACTAAGTTGTATGGCTTTTAACAGCGAAACGATTGACTGTGGGAATTAATTGAACTGAGTATGGACTGTTACCTTATAAATATGAAAGTGAGACAATTGGACTCTTAGAAATAACATTCTTCTTAATTTGACATGATTGCCGAAACTGAGCGATTACACTGGGCGCTGTGGTAGCGCTTCATTCAAGAATTAAGATAAGAAAGTCATTTTTTTGCTGTGGGACCAATCCTAGCCGTTATTGCGCCCTGAAGAAATAGCGACAGTTTCAAAAACTACATTTCATTGACTTTCTAACGGTGTCAGTCCGTTTGAGTTACAACGGTTGCGTCACATATTCGTACCAACATGAATTTAGCGATATTTTTCTGATATTACTAGGTTGCATCGCCTTTAACAATGAAACGATTGACTGTGGGACTTAATTGAACTAACTTTGGACTGTGACCTGATGAATGTGATAAATGAGACAATTGGACTCCAAGAAATAACATTGCTCTTAATATGACATGATTGCCGAAACTCAGCGACTACACTGGTCGCTGTGGTAGCGCTTCATTTAAGAATTAAGATGAAAAAGCCATTTTTTTACTGTGGCACCAATCCTAGCCGTTATTGCGCGCTGAAGAAATAGCGACAGTTTTAAAAACTACATTTCATTGAATTTCTAACGGTGTCAGTCCGTTTGAGTTACAACGGTTGCGTCACATATTCGTACCAACATGAATTTAGCTATATTTTTCTGATATTACTAGGTTGCATCGCCTTTAACAATGAAACGATTGACTGTGGGACTTAATTGAACTAACTTTGGACTGTGACCTTATAAATGTTATAAGTGAGACAAGTGGACTCCAAGAAATAACATTCTTTTTAACTTGACATGATTGCCGGAACTCAGCGATTACACTGGGCGCTGTGGTAGCGCTTCATTTAAGAATTTAGATAAATAAGTCATTTTTTACTGTGGGACCAATCCTAGCCGTTATTGCGCCCTGAAGAAATAGCGACAGTTTCAAAAACTACATTTCATTGACTTTCTAACGGTGTCAGTCCGTTTGAGTTACAACGGTTGCGTCACATATTCGTACCAACATGAATTTAGCGATATTGTTCTGATATTACTAGGTTGCATCGCCTTTAACAATGAAACGATTGACTGTGGGACTTAATTGAACTAACTTTGGACTGTGACCTGATGAATGTAATAAATGAGACAATTGGATTCCAAGAAATAACATTGTTCTTAATTTGACATGATTGCCGAAACTCAACGACTACACTTGGCGCTGTGGTAGCGCTTCATTTAAGAATTAAGATGAAAAAGTCATTTTTTTACTGTGGGACAAATCCTAGCCGTTATCGCGCGCTGAAGAAATAGCGACAGTTTCAAAAACTACATTTCATTGACTTTTTAACAGTATCAATCCGTTTGAGTTACAACGCTTGAGTCACATATTCCTACCAACATGTATTTAGCGATATTCATCTGATATTACTAGGTTGCACCTCTTTTAACAGTGAAACGATTGACTGTGGGACTTAATTGAACTAACTTTTGACTGTGACCTGATAAATGTGATAAATGAAAAAATTGGAATCCAAGAAATACCACTCGTCTTAATTTGACATGATTGCCTAAACTCAGCGATTACACTGGTCCTTGATGTAGCGCTTCATTTAAAAGTTTAAATTAATAAGTCATTTTTTACTGTGGGACCAATCCTAGCCGTTATTGTGCCCTGAAGAAATAGCGACAGTTTCAAAAACTACATTTCATTGACTTTCTAACGGTGTCAGTCCGTTTGAGTTACAACGGTTGCGTCACATATTCGTACCAACATGAATTTAGCGATATTTTTCTGATATTACTAGGTTGCATGGCCTTTAACAATGAAACGATTGACTGTGGGACTTAATTGAACTAACTTTGGACTGTGACCTGATGAATGTAATAAATGAGACAATTGGATTCCAAGAAATAACATTGTTCTTAATTTGACATGATTGCCGAAACTCAGCGACTACACTTGGCACTGTGGTAGCGCTTCATTTAAGAATTAAGATAAAAAAGTCATTTTTTTACTGTGGGACAAATCTTAGCCGTTATCGCGCGCTGAAGAAATAGCGACAGTTTCAAAAACTACATTTCATTCACTTTTTAACAGTATCAATCCGTTTGAGTTACAACGCTTGAGTCACATATTCCTACCAACATGTATTTCTTGATATTTTTCAGATATTACTAAGTTGTATGGCTTTTAACAGCGAAACGATTGACTGTGGGAATTAATTGAACTGAGTATGGACTGTGACCTTATAAATATGAAAGTGAGAAAATTGGACTCTTAGAAATAACATTCTTCTTAATTTGACATGATTGCCGAAACTGAGCGATTACACTGGGCGCTGTGGTAGCGCTTCATTCAAGAATTAAGATAAGAAAGTAATTTTTTTGCTGTGGGACCAATCCTAGCCGTTATTGCGCCCTGAAGAAATAGCGACAGTTTCAAAAACTACATTTCATTGACTTTCTAACGGTGTCAGTCCGTTTGAGTTACAACGGTTGCGTCACATATTCGTACCAACATGAATTTAGCGATATTTTTCTGATATTACTAGGTTGCATCGCCTTTAACAATGAAACGATTGACTGTGGGACTTAATTGAACTAACTTTGGACTGTGACCTGATGAATGTGATAAATGAGACAATTGGACTCCAAGAAATAACATTGCTCTTAATATGACATGATTGCCGAAACTCAGCGACTACACTGGTCGCTGTGGTAGCGCTTCATTTAAGAATTAAGATGAAAAAGCCATTTTTTTACTGTGGCACCAATCCTAGCCGTTATCGCGCCTTGAAGAAATAGCGACAGTTTCAAAAACTACATTTCATTGACTTTTTAACAGTATCAATCCGTTTGAGTTACAACGCTTGAGTCACATATTCCTACCAACATGAATTTAGCGATATTTTTCTGATATTACTAGGTTGCATCGCCTTTAAAAATGAAACGATTGACTGTGGGACTTAATTGAACTAACTTTGGACTGTGACCTGATAAATGTTATAAGTGAGACAAGTGGACTCCAAGAAATAACATTCTTTTTAACTTGACATGATTGCCGGAACTCAGCGATTACACTGGGCGCTGTGGTAGCGCTTCATTCAAGAATTAAGATAAGAAAGTCATTTTTTTGCTGTGGGACCAATCCTAGCCGTTAATGCGCCCTGAAGAAATAGCGACAGTTTCAAAAACTACATTTCATTGACTTTCTAACGGTGTCAGTCCGTTTGAGTTACAACGGTTGCGTCACATATTCGTACCAACATGAATTTAGCGATATTTTTCTGATATTACTAGGTTGCATCGCCTTTAACAATGAAACGATTGACTGTGGGACTTAATTGAACTAACTTTGGACTGTGACCTGATGAATGTGATAAATGAGACAATTGGACTCCAAGAAATAAAATTGCTCTTAATATGACATGATTGCCGAAACTCAGCGACTACACTGGTCGCTGTGGTAGCGCTTCATTTAAGAATTAAGATGAAAAAGCCATTTTTTTACTGTGGCACCAATCCTAGCCGTTATCGCGCGCTGAAGAAATAGCGACAGTTTCAAAAACTATATTTCATTGACTTTCTAACGGTGTCAGTCCGTTTGAGTTTCAACGGTTGGGTCACATATTCGTACCAACATGTATTTAGCGATATTTTTCCGATATTACTAGGTTGCATCGCCTTTAACAATGAAGCGATTGACGTTGGGACTTAATTGAACTAACTTTGGACTGTGACCTTATAAATGTTATAAGTGAGACAAGTGGACTCCAAGAAATAACATTCTTTTTAACTTGACATGATTGCCGGAACTCAGCGATTACACTGGGCGCTGTGGTAGCGCTTCATTTAAGAATTTAGATAAATAAGTCATTTTTTACTGTGGGACCAATCCTAGCCGTTATTGCGCCCTGAAGAAATAGCGACAGTTTCAAAAACTACATTTCATTGACTCTCTAACGGTGTCAGTCCGTTTGAGTTACAACGGTTGCGTCACATATTTGTACCAACATGAATTTAGCGATATTTTTCTGATATTACTAGGTTGCATCGCCTTTAACAATGAAACGATTGACTGTGGGACTTAATTGAACTAACTTTGGACTGTGACCTGATGAATGTAATAAATGAGACAATTGGATTCCAAGAAATAACATTGTTCTTAATTTGACATGATTGCCGAAACTCAACGACTACACTTGGCGCTGTGGTAGCGCTTCATTTAAGAATTAAGATGAAAAAGTCATTTTTTTACTGTGGGACAAATCCTAGCCGTTATCGCGCGCTGAAGAAATAGCGACAGTTTCAAAAACTACATTTCATTGACTTTTTAACAGTATCAATCCGTTTGAGTTACAACGCTTGAGTCACATATTCCTACCAACATGTATTTCTTGATATTTTTCAGGTATTACTAAGTTGTATGGCTTTTAACAGCGAAACGATTGACTGTGGGAATTAATTGAACTGAGTATGGACTGTGACCTTATAAATATGAAAGTGAGACAATTGGACTCCAAGAAATAACATTGTTCTTAATATGACATGATTGCCGAAACTCAGCGACTACACTGGTCGCTGTGGTAGCGCTTCATTTAAGAATTAAGATGAAAACGCAATTTTTTTACTGTGGCACCAATCCTAGTCGTTATCGCGCGCTGAAGAAATAGCGACAGTTTCAAAAACTACATTTCATTGACTTTCTAACGGTGTCAGTCCGTTTGAGTTTCAACAGTTGGGTCACATATTCGTACCAACATGTATTTAGCGATATTTTTCCGATATTACTAGGTTGCATCGCCCTTAACAATGAAGCGATTGACGTTGGGACTTAATTGAACTAACTTTGGACTGTGACCTGATGAATGTGATAAATGAGACAATTGGACTCCAAGAAAAAACATTCTTCTTAATTTGACATGATTGCCGAAATTCAGCGATTACACTGGTCGCTGTGGTAGCGCTTCATTTAAGAATTAAGATAAGAAAGTCATATTTTACCGTGGGACCAATCCTAGCCGTTATCTCGCGCTGAAGAAATAGCGACAGTTTCAAAAACTACATTTCATTGACTTTCTAACGGTATCAGACCGTTAGAGTTTAAACGGTTGGGTCACATATTCGTACCAACATGAATTTAGCGATATTCATCTGACGTTACTAGGTTGCATCGCTTTTAACAGTGAAATGATTAACTGTGGGACTTAATTGAACTAACTTTGGACTGTGACCTGCTTAATGTGATAAAGAAGAAAATTGGAATTCAAGAAATAACATTCTTGTTAATTTGACATGATTGCCGGAACTCAGCGATTACACCGGCCGTTGTGGTGGCGCTTCAATTCAAAATTAATATAAAAAACTCATTTTTTGCTGAGGGACCAATCCTAGCCGTTATCGCGCGCTGAAGAAATTGCGACAGTTTCAAAAACTACATTTCATTGACTTTTTAACAGTATCAATCCGTTTGAGTTACAACGGTTGCGTCACATATTCGTACCAACATGAATTTAGCGATATTTTTCTGATATTACTAGGTTGCATCGCCTTTAACAATGAAACGATTGACTGTGGGACTTAATTGAACTAACTTTGGACTGTGACCTGATGAATGTGATAAATGAGACAATTGGACTCCAAGAAATAACATTGTTCTTAATTTGACATGATTGCCGAAACTCAGCGACTACACTGGTCGCTGTGGTAGCGCTTCATTTAAGAATTAAGATGAAAAAGTCATTTTTTTACTGTGGGACCAATCCTAGCCGTTATCGCGCGCTGAAGAAATAGCGACAGTTTCAAAAACTACATTTCATTGACTTTCTAACGGTGTCAGTCCGTTTGAGTTTTAACGGTTGGGTCACATATTCGTACCAACATTTATTTAGCGATATTTTTCCAATATTACTAGGTTTCATCGCCTTTAACAATGAAACGATTGACTGTGGGACTTAATTGAACTAACTTTGGACTGTGACCTGATGAATGTGATAAATGAGGCAATTGGACTCCAAGAAATAACATTGTTCTTAACATGACATGATTGCCGAAACTCAGCGACTACACTGGTCGCTGTGGTAGCGCTTCATTTAAGAATTAAGATGAAAAAGCCATTTTTTTGCTGAGGGACCAATCCTAGCCGTTAGCGCGCGCTGAAGAAATAGTGACAGTTTCAAAAACTACATTTCATTGACTTTTAAACGGTGTCAGTCCGTTTACGTTTCAACGGTTGGGTCATATATTCGTACCAACATGTATTTAGCGATATTCATCTGATATTACTAGGTTGCACCTCTTTTAACAGTGAAACGATTGACTGTGGGACTTAATTGAACTAACTTTTGACTATGACCTGATAAATGTGATAAATGAGACAATTGGACTCCAAGAAAAAACATTCTTCTTAGTTTGACATGATTGCCGAAAGTCAGCGATTACAATGGGCGCTGTGGTAGCGCTTCATTTAAGAATTAAGATGAAAAAGTCATTTTTTTACTGTGGCACCAATCCTAGCCGTTATCGCGCGCTGAAGAAATAGCAACAGTTTCAAAAACTACATTTCATTGACTTTTTAACAGTATCAATCCGTTTGAGTTACAACGGTTGCGTCACATATTCGTACCAACATGAATTTAGCGATAATTTTCTGATATTACTAGGTTGCATTGCCTTTAACAATGAAACGATTGACTGTGGGACTTAATTGAACTAACTTTGGACTGTAACCTGATGAATGTGATAAATGAGACAATTGGACTCAAAGAAATAACATTGTTCTTTATTTGACATGATTGCCGAAACTCAGCGACTACACTGGTCGCTGTGGTAGCGCTTCATTTAAGAATTAACATGAAAAAGTCATTTTTTTACTGTGGGACCAATCCTAGCCGTCATCGCGCGCTGAAGAATTAGCGACAGTTTCAAAAACTACATTTCATTGACTTTCTAACGGTGTCATTCCGTTTGAGTTTTAACGGTTGGGTCACATATTCGTACCAACATGTATTTAGCGATATTTTTCCGATATTACTAGGTTGCATCGCCTTTAACAATGAAACGATTGACTGTGGGACTTAATTGAACTAACTTTGGACTGTGACCTGATGAATGTGATAAATGAGACAATTGGACTCCAAGAAAAAACATTGTTCTTAATTTGACATGATTGCCGAAACTCAGCGACTACACTTGGCGCTGTGGTAGCGCTTCATTTAAGAATTTAGTTGAAAAAGTCATTTTTTTACTGTGGGACCAATCCTAGCCGTTGTCGCGCGCTGAAGAAATAGCGACATTTTCAAAAACTACATTTCATTGACTTTTTAACAGTATCAATCCGTTTGAGTTACAACGCTTGAGTCACATATTCCTACCAACATGTATTTCTTGATATTTTTCAGGTATTACTAAGTTGTATGGCTTTTAACAGCGAAACGATTGACTGTGGGAATTAATTGAACTGAGTATGGACTGTGACCTTATAAATATGAAAGTGAGACAATTGGACTCTTAGAAATAACATTCTTCTTAATTTGACATGATTGCCGAAACTCAGCGATTACACTGGGCGCTGTGGTAGCGCTTCATTTAAGAATTAAGATGAAAAAGTCATTTTTTTACTGTGGGACCAATCCTTGCCGTTATCGCGCGCTGAAGAAATAGCGACAGTTTCAAAAACTACATTTCATTGACTTTCTAACGGTGTCCGTACGTTTGAGTTACAACGGTTGCGTCACATATTCGTACTAACATGAATTTAGCGATATTTTTCCGATATTACTAGGTTGCATCGCCTTTAACAATGAAACGATTGACTGTGGGACTTAATTGAACTAACTTTGGACTGTGACCTGATGAATGTGATAAATGGGACAATTGGACTCCAAGAAAAAACATTGTTCTTAATTTGACATGATTGCCGAAACTCAGCGACTACACTTGTCGCTGTGGTAGCGCTTCATTTAAGAATTTAGATGAAAAAGTCATTTTTTTACTGTGGGACAAATCCTAGCCGTTATCGCGCGCTGAAGAAATAGCGACAGTTTCAAAAACTACATTTCATTGACTTTTTAACAGTATCAATCCGTTTGAGTTACAACGCTTGAGTCACATATTCCTACCAACATGTATTTCTTGATATTTTTCAGGTATTACTAAGTTGTATGGCTTTTAACAGCGAAACGATTGACTGTGGGAATTAATTGAACTGAGTATGGACTGTGACCTTATAAATATGAAAGTGAGACAATTGGACTCTTAGAAATAACATTCTTCTTAATTTGACATGATTGCCTAAATTCAGCGATTACACTGGGCGCTGTGGTAGCGCTTCATTTAAGAATTAAGATGAAAAAGTCATTTTTTTACTGTGGGACCAATCCTTGCCGTTATCGCGCGCTGAAGAAATAGCGACAGTTTCAAAAACTACATTTCATTGACTTTCTAACGGTGTCAGTCCGTTTGAGTTTCAACAGTTGGGTCACATATTCGTACCAACATGTATTTAGCGATATTTTTCCGATATTACTAGGTTGCATCGCCCTTAACAATGAAGCGATTGACGTTGGGACTTAATTGAACTAACTTTGGACTGTGACCTGATGAATGTGATAAATGAGACAATTGGACTCCAAGAAAAAACATTCTTCTTAATTTGACATGATTGCCGAAATTCAGCGATTACACTGGGCGCTGTGGTAGCGCTTCATTTAAGAATTAAGATAAGAAAGTCATATTTTACCGTGGGACCAATCCTAGCCGTTATCTCGCGCTGAAAAAAAAACGACAGTTTCAAAAACTACATTTCATTGACTTTCTAACGGTGTCATTCCGTTTGAGTTTAAACGGTTGGGTCACATATTCGTACCAACATGTGTTTAGCGATATTCATCTGACATTACTAGGTTGCATCGCTTTTAACAGTGAAATGATTGACTGTGGGACTTAATTGAACTAACTTTTGACTGCGACCTGATAAATGTGATAAATGAAAAAATTGGACTCCAAGAAATAGCATTCTTCTTAATTTGACATGATTGCCTAAACTCAGCGTTTACACTGGGCGCTGTTGTAGCGGTTCATTTAAAAATTTAAATTAATAAGTCATTTTTTTGCTGTGGGACCAATCCTAGCCGTTATTGCGCCCTGAAGAAATAGCGACAGTTTTAAAAACTACATTTCATTGACTTTCTAACGGTGTCAGTCCGTTTGAGTTTCAACGGTTAGGTCACATATTGGTACCACATGTATTTAGCGATATTTTTCCGATATTACTAGGTTGCATCGCCTTTAACAATGAAACGATTGACTGTGGGACTTAATTGAACTAACTTTGGAGTGTGACCTGATGAATGTGATAAATGAGACAATTGGACTCCAAGAAAAAACATTCTTCTTAGTTTGACATGATTGCCGAAATTCAGCGATTACACTGGTCGCTGTGGTAGCGCTTCATTTAAGAATTAAGATAAGAAAGTCATATTTTACCGTGGGACCAATCCTAGCCGTTATCTCGCGCTGAAGAAATAGCGACAGTTTCAAAAACTACATTTCATTGACTTTCTAACGGTATCAGACCGTTAGAGTTTAAACGGTTGGGTTACATATTCGTACCAACATGAATTTAGCGATATTCATCTGACGTTACTAGGTTGCATCGCTTTTAACAGTGAAATGATTAACTGTGGGACTTAATTGAACTAAGTTTGGACTGTGACCTGCTTAATGTGATAAAGAAGAAAATTGGAATTCAAGAAATAACATTCTTGTTAATTTGACATGATTGCCGGAACTCAGCGATTACACCGGCCGTTGTGGTGGCGCTTCAATTCAAAATTAATATAAAAAACTCATTTTTTGCTGAGGGACCAATCCTAGCCGTTATCGCGCGCTGAAGAAATAGCGACAGTTTCAAAAACTACATTTCATTGACTTTTTAACAGTATCAATCCGTTTGAGTTACAACGGTTGCGTCACATATTCGTACCAACATGAATTTAGCGATATTTTTCTGATATTACTAGGTTGCATCGCCTTTAACAATGAAACGATTGACTGTGGGACTTAATTGAACTAACTTTGGACTGTGACCTGATGAATGTGATAAATGAGACAATTGGACTCCAAGAAATAACATTGTTCTTAATTTGACATGATTGCCGAAACTCAGCGACTACACTGGTCGCTGTGGTAGCGCTTCATTTAAGAATTAAGATGAAAAAGTCATTTTTTTACTGTGGGACCAATCCTAGCCGTTATCGCGCGCTGAAGAAATAGCGACAGTTTCAAAAACTACATTTCATTGACTTTCTAACGGTGTCAGTCCGTTTGAGTTTTAACGGTTGGGTCACATATTCGTACCAACATTTATTTAGCGATATTTTTCCAATATTACTAGGTTTCATCGCCTTTAACAATGAAACGATTGACTGTGGGACTTAATTGAACTAACTTTGGACTGTGACCTGATGAATGTGATAAATGAGGCAATTGGACTCCAAGAAATAACATTGTTCTTAACATGACATGATTGCCGAAACTCAGCGACTACACTGGTCGCTGTGGTAGCGCTTCATTTAAGAATTAAGATGAAAAAGCCATTTTTTTGCTGAGGGACCAATCCTAGCCGTTAGCGCGCGCTGAAGAAATAGTGACAGTTTCAAAAACTACATTTCATTGACTTTTAAACGGTGTCAGTCCGTTTACGTTTCAACGGTTGGGTCATATATTCGTACCAACATGTATTTAGCGATATTCATCTGATATTACTAGGTTGCACCTCTTTTAACAGTGAAACGATTGACTGTGGGACTTAATTGAACTAACTTTTGACTATGACCTGATAAATGTGATAAATGAGACAATTGGACTCCAAGAAAAAACATTCTTCTTAGTTTGACATGATTGCCGAAAGTCAGCGATTACAATGGGCGCTGTGGTAGCGCTTCATTTAAGAATTAAGATGAAAAAGTCATTTTTTTACTGTGGCACCAATCCTAGCCGTTATCGCGCGCTGAAGAAATAGCAACAGTTTTAAAAACTACATTTCATTGACTTTTTAACAGTATCAATCCGTTTGAGTTACAACGGTTGCGTCACATATTCGTACCAACATGAATTTAGCGATAATTTTCTGATATTACTAGGTTGCATTGCCTTTAACAATGAAACGATTGACTGTGGGACTTAATTGAACTAACTTTGGACTGTAACCTGATGAATGTGATAAATGAGACAATTGGACTCAAAGAAATAACATTGTTCTTTATTTGACATGATTGCCGAAACTCAGCGACTACACTGGTCGCTGTGGTAGCGCTTCATTTAAGAATTAACATGAAAAAGTCATTTTTTTACTGTGGGACCAATCCTAGCCGTCATCGCGCGCTGAAGAATTAGCGACAGTTTCAAAAACTACATTTCATTGACTTTCTAACGGTGTCATTCCGTTTGAGTTTTAACGGTTGAGTCACATATTCCTACCAACATGTATTTCTTGATATTTTTCAGGTATTACTAAGTTGTATGGCTTTTAACAGCGAAACGATTGACTGTGGGAATTAATTGAACTGAGTATGGACTGTGACCTTATAAATATGAAAGTGAGACAATTGGACTCTTAGAAATAACATTCTTCTTAATTTGACATGATTGCCGAAACTCAGCGATTACACTGGGCGCTGTGGTAGCGCTTCATTTAAGAATTAAGATGAAAAAGTCATTTTTTTACTGTGGGACCAATCCTTGCCGTTATCGCGCGCTGAAGAAATAGCGACAGTTTCAAAAACTACATTTCATTGACTTTCTAACGGTGTCCGTACGTTTGAGTTACAACGGTTGCGTCACATATTCGTACCAACATGAATTTAGCGATATTTTTCCGATATTACTAGGTTGCATCGCCTTTAACAATGAAACGATTGACTGTGGGACTTAATTGAACTAACTTTGGACTGTGACCTGATGAATGTGATAAATGGGAAAATTGGACTCCAAGAAAAAACATTGTTCTTAATTTGACATGATTGCCGAAACTCAGCGACTACACTTGGCGCTGTGGTAACGCTTCATTTAAGAATTTAGATGAAAAAGTCATTTTTTTACTGTGGGACCAATCCTAGCCGTTGTCGCGCGCTGAAGAAATAGCGACAGTTTCAAAAACTAAATTTCATTGACTTTTTAACAGTATCAATCCGTTTGAGTTACAACGCTTGAGTCACATATTCCTACCAACATGTATTTCTTTATATTTTTCAGGTATTACTAAGTTGTATGGCTTTTAACAGCGAAACGATTGACTGTGGGAATTAATTGAACTGAGTATGGACTGCGACCTTATAAATATGAAAGTGAGACAATTGGACTCTTAGAAATAACATTCTTCTTAATTTGACATGATTGCCGAAACTCAGTGATTACACTGGGCGCTGTGGTAGCGCTTCATTTAAGAATTAACATGAAAAGTCATTTTTTTACTGTGGGACCAATCCTAGCCGTTATAGCGCGCTGAAGAAATAGCGACAGTTTCAAAAACTACATTTCATTGACTTTCTAACGGTGTCCGTACGTTTGAGTTACAACGGTTGTGTCACATATTCGTACCAACATGAATTTAGCGATATTTTTCTGATATTACTAGGTTGCATCGCCTTTAACAATGAAACGATTGACTGTGGGACTTAATTGAACTAACTTTGGACTGTGACCTGATGAATGTGATAAATGAGACAATTGGACTCCAAGAAAAAACATTGTTCTTAATTTGACATGATTGCCGAAACTCAGCGATTACACTGGGCGCTGTGGTAGCGCTTCATTTAAGAATTAAGATGAAAAAGTCATTTTTTTACTGTGGGACCAATCCTAGCCGTTATCGCGCGCTGAAGAAATAGCGACAGTTTCAAAAACTACATTTCATTGACTTTCTAACGGTGTCCGTACGTTTGAGTTACAACGGTTGCGTCACATATTCGTACCAACATGAATTTAGCGATATTTTTCTGATATTACTAGGTTGCATCGCCTTTAACAATGAAACGATTGACTGTGGGACTTATTGAACTAACTTTGGACTGTGACCTGATCAATGTGATAAATGAGACAATTGGACTCCAAGAAAAAACATTGTTCTTAATTTGACATGATTGCCAAAACTCAGCGACTACACTGGGCGCTGTCGTAGCGCTTCATTTAAGAATTAAGATGAAAAAGTCGTTTTTACTGTGGGACCAATCCTAGCCGATATCGCGCGCTGAAGAAATAGCGACAGTTTCAAAAACTACATTTCATTGACTTTTTAACAGTATCAATCCGTTTGAGTTACAACGCTTGAGTCACATATTCCTACCAACATGTATTTCCTAATATTTTTCAGGTATTACTATGTTGTATGGCTTTTAACAGCGAAACGATTGACTGTGGGAATTATTTGAACTGAGTATGGGCTGTGACCTTATAAATATGAAAGTGAGACAATTGGACTCTTAGAAATAAATTTTTTCTTAATTTGACATGATTGCCGAAACTCAGCGACTATACTTGGCGCTGTGGTAGCGCTTCATTTAAGAATTAACATGAAAAAGTCATTTTTTTACTGTGGGACCAATCCTAGCCGTTATCGCGCGCTGAGGAAATAGCGACAGTTTCAAAAACTACATTTCATTGACTTTCTAACGGTGTTAGTCCGTTTGAGTTTTAACGGTTGGTTCACATATTCGTACCAACATGAATTTAGCGATATTCATCTGACATTACTAGGTTGCATAGCTTTTTACAGTGAAACGATTGACTGTGGGACTTAATTGAACAACTTTGGATTGTGACCTGATAAATGTGATAAATGAGAAGATTGGACTCCAAAAAATAACATTCTTCTTAACTTGACGTGATTGCCGAAACTCAGCGACTACACTGGTCGCTGTGGTAGCGCTTCATTTAAGAATTAGGATGAAAAAGTCATTTTTTTACTGTGGGACCAATCCTAGCGGTTATTTCGAGCTGAAGAAATAGCCACAGTTTCAAAAACTACATTTCATTGACTTTTTAACAGTATCAATCCGTTTGAGTTACAACGCTTGAGTCACATATTCGTACCAACATGTATTTCTTGATATTTTTCAGGTATTACTAAGTTGTATGGCATTTAACAGCGAAACGATTGACTGTGGGACTTAATTGAACTGATTTTGGACTGTGACCTTATCAATATGAAAGTGAGACAATTGGACTCTTAGAAATAACATTCTTCTTAATATGACATGATTGCCGACACTCAGCGACTACACTGGGTGCTGTCGTAGCGCTTCATTTAAGAATTAAGATGAAAAAGTCATTTTTTTACTGTGGGACCAATCCTAGCCGTTATCGCGCGCTGAAGAAATAGCGACAGTTTCAAAAACTACATTTAATTGAC
This sequence comes from Hydractinia symbiolongicarpus, assembly GCF_029227915.1. NCBI lineage: Eukaryota > Metazoa > Cnidaria > Hydrozoa > Anthoathecata > Hydractiniidae > Hydractinia > Hydractinia symbiolongicarpus. The sequence goes on along the minus strand of NC_079876.1, from coordinate 38,103,842 downwards.
TTTTTAACAGTATCAATCCGTTTGAGTTACAACGCTTGCGTCACATATTCCTACCAACATGTATTTCTTGATATTTTTCAGGTATTACTAAGTTGTATGGCGTTTAACAGCGAAACGATTGACTGTGGGACTTAATTGAACTAACTTTGGATTGTGACCTAATAAATGTGATAAATGAGAAGATTGGACTCCAAGAAATAACATTGTTCTTAATTTGACATGATTGCCGAAACTCAGCGACTACACTGGTCGCTGTGGTAGCGCTTCATTTAAGAATTAAGATGAAAAAGTCATTTTTTTACTGTGGGACCAATCCTAGCAGTTATCTCGAGCTGAAGAAATAGCGACAGTTTCAAAAACTACATTTAATTGACTTTTTAACGGTGTCAGTCCGTTTGAGTTACAACGGTTGCGTCACATATTCGTACCAACATGAATTTAGCGATATTTTTCTGATATTACTAGGTTGCATCGCCTTTAACAATGAAACGATTGACTGTGGGACTTAATTGAACTAACTTTGGACTGTGACCTGATAAATGTGATAAAGGAGACAATTGGACTCCAAGAAAAAACAATCTTCTTAATTTGACATGATTGCCGAAACTCAGCGACTACACTGGTCGCTGTGGTAGCGCTTCATTTAAGAATTAAGATGAAAAAGTCATTTCTTTACTGTGGGACCAATCCTAGCCGTTATCGCGCGCTGAAGAAATACCGACAGTTTTAAAAAATTTATTTCATTGACTTTTTAACAGTATCAATCCCTTTGAGTTACAACGCCTAAGTCACATATTCGTACCAACATGTATTTCTTGATATTTTTCAGGTATTACTAGGTTGCATCGCTTTTAACAGCGAAACGATTGACTGTGAGACTAAATTTAACTGATTTTGGTCTGTGACGTTATAAATGTTATAAGTGAGACAAGTGGACTCCAAGAAATAACATTCTTCTTAATTTGACATGATTGCCGGAACTCAGCGATTACACTGGGCGCTGTGGTAGCGTTTCAATTAAAAATTAAGATAAAAAAGTCATGTTTTTGCTGTGGGACCAATCCTAGCCATTAGCCCGCGCTGAAGAAATAGCGACAGTTACAAAAACTACATTTCATTGACTTTCTAACGGTATCAATCCGTTTGAGTTTTAACGGTTGGGTCACATATTCGTACCAACATGTATTTAGCGATAATTATCTGACAATACTAGGTTGCATCGCTTTTAACAGTAAAACGAATAACTGTGAGACTAAATTTAACTGATTTTGGTCTGTGACGTTATAAATGTTATAAGTGAGACAAGCGGACTCCAAGAAATAACATTCTTTTTAATTTGACATGATTGCCGGAACTCAGCGATTACACTGGGCGCTGTGGTAGCGCTTCATTTAAGAAAATAGATAAATAAGTCATTTTTTTACTGTGGGACCTATCCTAGCCGTTATCGCGCTCTGAAGAAATAGCGACAGTTTCCCAAAACTACATTTCATTGACTTTCTAACGGTGTCAGTCCGTTTGAGTTTCAACGGTTGTGACACATATTCGTTCCAACATGTATTTAGCGATAATTATCTGACATTACTAGGTTGCATCGCTTTTAACAGTGAAACGATTGACTGTGGGACTTAATTGCACTAACTTTGGACTGTGACCTGATGAATGTGATAAATGAGACAATTGGACTCCAAGAAATAACATTGTTCTTAATTTGACATGATTGCCGAAACTCAGCGACTACACTGGTCGCTGTGGTAGCGCTTCATTTAAGAATTAAGATGAAAAAGTCATTCTTTACTGTGGGACCAATCCTAGCTGTTATCGCGCGCTGAAGAAATAGCGACAGTTTCAAAAACTACATTTCATTGACTTTTCAACAGTATCAATCCGTTTGACTTACAACGGTTGAGTCATATATTCGTACCAACATGTATTTCTTGATATTTTTCAGGTATTACTAGGTTGTATGGCTTTTAACAGCGAAACAATTGACTGTGGGACTTAATTAAACTAACTTTTGACTGTGACCTGATAAATGTGATAAATGAAAAAATTGGACTCCAAGAAATAGCATTCTTCTTAATTTGTCATGATTGCCTAAACTTAGCGATTACACTGGGCGCTGTTGTAGCGCTTCATTTAAAAATTTAAATTAATAAGTCTTTTTTTACTGTGGGACCAATCCTAGCCGTTATCGCGCCCTGAAGAAATAGCGACAGTTTAAAAAACTTTATTTCATTGACTTTCTAACGGTGTCAGACCGTTTGAGTTACAACGGTTGCGTCACATATTCGTACCAACATGAATTTAGCGATATTTTTCTGATATTACTAGGTTGCATCGCCTTTAACAATGAAACGATTGACTGTGGGACTTAATTGAACTAACTTTGGACTGTGACCTGATAAATGTGATAAAGGAGACAATTGGACTCCAAGAAAAAACAATCTTCTTAATTTGACATGATTGCCGAAACTCAGCGACTACACTGGTCGCTGTGGTAGCGCTTCATTTAAGAATTAAGATGAAAAAGTCATTTTTTTACTGTGGGACCAATCCTAGCAGTTATCTCGAGCTGAAGAAATAGCGACAGTTTCAAAAACTACATTTAATTGACTTTTTAACAGTATCAATCCGTTTGAGTTACAACGCTTGAGTCACATATTCGTACCAACATGTACTTCTTGATATTTTTCAGGTATTACTAAGTTGTATGGCATTTAACAGCGAAACGATTGACTGTGGGACTTAATTGAACTGATTATGGACTGTGACCTTATCAATATGAAAGTGAGACAATTGGACTCTTAGAAATAACATTCTTCTTAATATGACATGATTGCCGACACTCAGCGACTACACTGGGTGCTGTCGTAGCGCTTCATTTAAGAATTAAGATGAAAAAGTCATTTTTTTACTGTGGGACCAATCCTAGCCGTTATCGCGCGCTGAAGAAATAGCGACTGTTTCAAAAACTACATTTAATTGACTTTTTAACAGTATCAATCCGTTTGAGTTACAACGCTTGCGTCACATATTCCTACCAACATGTATTTATTGATATTTTTCAGGTATTACTAAGTTGTATGGCGTTTAACAGCGAAACGATTGACTGTGGGACTTAATTGAACTAACTTTGGATTGTGACCTGATAAATGTGATAAATGAGAAGATTGGACTCCAAGAAATAACATTCTTCTTAACTTGACTTGATTGCCGGAACTCAGCGATTACACTGGGCGCTGTGGTAGCGCTTCATTTAAAAATTTAAATTAATAAGTCTTTTTTTACTGTGGGACCTATCCTAGCCGTTATCGCGCCCTGAAGAAATAGCGGCAGTTTCAAAAACTACATTTCATTGACTTTCTAACGGTGTCAGTCCGTTTGAGTTACAACGGTTGCGTCACATATTCGTACCAACATGAATTTAGCGATATTTTTCTGATATTACTAGGTCGCATCGCCTTTAACAATGAAACGATTGACTGTGGGACTTATTTGAACTAACTTTGGACTGTGACCTGATAAATGTGATAAAGGAGACAATTGGACTCCAAGAAAAAACAATCTTCTTAATTTGACATCATTGCCGAAACTCAGCGATTATACTGGGCGCTGTGGTAGCGCTAAGATAAGAAAGTCATTTTTTTACTGTGGGACCTATCCTAGCCATTATCGCGCCCTGAAGAAATAGCGGCAGTTTCAAAAACTACATTTCATTGACTTTCTAACGGTGTCAGTCCGTTTGAGTTACAACGGTTGCGTCACATATTCGTACCAACATGAATTTAGCGATATTTTTCTGATATTACTAGGTTGCATCGCCTTTAACAATGAAACGATTGACTGTGGGACTTAATTGAACTAACTTTGGACTGTGACCTGATAAATGTGATAAAAGAGACAATTGGACTCCAAGAAAAAACAATCTTCTTAATTTGACATGATTGCCGAAACTCAGCGATCATACTGGGTGCTGTGGTAGCGCTTCATTTAAGAATTAAGATAAGAAAGTTATTTTTTACTGTGGGACCAATCCTAGCCGTTATCACGCGCTGAAGAAATAGCGACAGTTTCAAAAACTACATTTTATTGACTTTCCAACGGTGTCAGTCCGTTTGAGTTACAACGGTTGGGTCACATATTTGTACCAACATGTTTTTAGCGATATTTTTCCGATATTACTAGGTTGCATCGCCTTTAACAATGAAACAATTGACTGTGGGACTGAGTTGAACTAACTTTGGATTGTGACCTGATGAATGTGATAAATGAGACAATTGGACTCCAAGAAATAACATTGTTCTTAATTTGACATGATTGCCGAAACTCAGCGACTACACTGGTCGCTGTGGTAGCGCTTCATTTAAGAATTAAGATGAAAAAGTCATTTCTTTACTGTGGGACCAATCCTAGCCGTTATCGCGCGCTGAAGAAATAGCGACAGTTTTAAAAAATTTATTTCATTGACTTTTTAACAGTATCAATCCCTTTGAGTTACAACGCCTAAGTCACATAATCGTACCAACATGTATTTCTTGATATTTTTCAGGTATTACTAGGTTGCATCGCTTTTAACAGCGAAACGATTGACTGTGAGACTAAATTTAACTGATTTTGGTCTGTGACGTTATAAATGTTATAAGTGAGACAAGTGGACTCCAAGAAATAACATTCTTCTTAATTTGACATGATTGCCGGAACTCAGCGATTACACTGGGCGCTGTGGTAGCGTTTCAATTAAAAATTAAGATAAAAAAGTCATGTTTTTGCTGTGGGACCAATCCTAGCCATTAGCCCGCGCTGAAGAAATAGCGACAGTTACAAAAACTACATTTCATTGACTTTCTAACGGTGTCAGTCCGTTTGAGTTTCAACGGTTGTGTCACATATTCGTTCCAACATGTATTTAGCAATAATTATCTGACATTACTAGGTTGCATCGCTTTTAACAGTGAAACGATTGACTGTGGGACTTAATTGAACTAACTTTGGACTGTGACCTGATCAATGTGATAAATGAGAAAATTGGACTCCAAGAATTAACATTCTTCTAAACTTGACGTGATTGCCGGAACTCAGCGATTACACTGGGCGCTGTGGTAGCGCTTCATTTAAAAATTTAGATAAATAAGTCAATTTTTCCTGTTGGACCAATCCTAGCCGTTATCGCGCGCTGAAGAAATAGCGACAGTTACAAAAACTACATTTCATTGACTTTCTAACGGTGTCAGTCCGTTTGAGTCTCAACGGTTGTGTCACATATTCGTTCCAACATGTATTTAGCAATAATTATCTGACATTACTAGGTTGCATCGCTTTTAACAGTGAAACGATTGACTGTGGGACTTAATTGAACTAACTTTGGACTGTGACCTGATCAATGTGATAAATGAGAAAATTGGACTCCAAGAATTAACATTCTTCTAAACTTGACGTGATTGCCGGAACTCAGCGATTACACTGGGCGCTGTGGTAGCGCTTCATTTAAAAATTTAGATAAATAAGTCAATTTTTCCTGTTGGACCAATCCTAGCCGTTATGGCGCGCTGAAGAACTAGCGACAGTTTCAAAAACTACATTTCATTGACTTTCTAACGGTATCAATCCGTTTCAGTTACAACGATTGCGTCACATATTCGTACGAACATGTATTTAGCGATATTTTTCTCATATTACTAGGTTGCATCGCTTTTAACAGTGAAACGAATAACTGTGAGACTAAATTTAACTGATTTTGGTCTGTGACGTTACAAATGTTATAAGTGAGACAAGCGGACTCCAAGAAATAACCTTCTTTTTAATTTGACATGATTGCCGGAACTCAGCGATTACACTGGGCGCTGTGGTAGCACTTCATTTAAGAAAATAGATAAATAAGTCATTTTTTTACTGTGGTACCAATCCTAGCCGTTATCGCGCTCTGAAGAAATAGCGACAGTTTCCAAAACTACATTTCATTGACTTTCTAACGGTGTCAGTCCGTTTGAGTTTTAACGGTTTGGTCACATATTCGCATCAACATGTATTTAGCGATATTTATCTGATATTACTAAATTGCATCGCTTTAACAGTGAAACGATTGACTGTGGGACTTAATTGAAATAACTTTGGACTGTGACCTGATCGATTAGATAAATGAGAAAATTGGATTCCAAGAAATAACATTCTTCTTAACTTGACATGATTGCCGGAATTTAGCAATTACACTGGGCGCTGTTGTAACGTTTCAATTAAAAATTAAGATAAGAAAGTCATTTTTTTACTGTGCAACCAATACTAGCCGTTATCGCGCGCTGAAGAAATAGCGACAGTTTCCAAAACTACATTTCATTGACTTTCTAACAGTGTCAGTCCGTTTGAGTTTTAACGGTTGGGTCACATATTCGTACCAACATGTATTTAGCGATAATTATCTGACATTACTAGGTTGCATCGCTTTTAACAGTGAAACGATTGACTTTGGGACTTAATTGAACTAACTTTGGACTGTGACCTGATCAATGTGATAAATGAGAAAATTGGACTCCAAGAAATAAAATTTTTCTTAACTTGACATGATTTCCGGAATTTAGCCATTACAATGGGCGCTGTGGTAGCGTTTCAATTAAAAATTAAGATAAAAAAGTCTTTTTTTTGCTGTGGGACCAATCCTAGCCATTAGCACGCGCTGAAGAAATAGCGACAGTTTCAAAAACTACATTTCATTGACTTTCTAACAGTATTAATCCGTTTGAATTACAACGGTTGAGTCACATATTCGTACCAACATGTATTTCTTGATATTTTTCAGGTATTACTAGGTTGTATGGCTTTTAACAGCAAAATGATTGACTGTGGGACTTAATTGAACTGATTATGGACTGTGACCCTATAAATGTGAAAATGAGACAATTGGACTCCAAGAAATAACATTTTTCTTAATTTGAAATGATTGCCGAAACTCAGCGATTACACTGGGCTCTGTGGTAGCGTCTTAATAAAAAATTAAGATAAAAAAGTCATTTCTTTGCTGTGGGGCCAATCCTAGCCGTTAGCGCGCGCTGAAGAAATAGAGACAGTTTCAAATACTACATTTCACTGACTTTCTAACGGTGTCAGTCCGTTTGAGTTTTAACGGTTTGGTCACATATTCGCATCAACATGTATTTAGCGATATTTATCTGATATTACTAAATTGCATCGCTTTAACAGTGAAACGATTGACTGTGGGACTTAATTGAAATAACTTTGGACTGTGACCTGATCGATTAGATAAATGAGAAAATTGGATTCCAAGAAATAACATTCTTCTTAACTTGACATGATTGCCGGAATTTAGCAATTACACTGGGCGCTGTAGTAACGTTTCAATTAAAAATTAAGATAAGAAAGTCATTTTTTTACTGTGCAACCAATCCTAGCCGTTATCGCGCGCTGAAGAAATAGCGACAGTTTCCAAAACTACATTTCATTGACTTTCTAACAGTGTCAGTCCGTTTGAGTTTTAACGGTTGGGTCACATATTCGTACCAACATGTATTTAGCGATAATTATCTGACATTACTAGGTTGCATCGCTTTTAACAGTGAAACGATTGACTGTGGGACTTAATTGAACTAACTTTGGACTGTGACCTGATCAATGTGATAAATGAGAAAATTGGACTCCAAGAAATAATATTTTTTTTAACTTGACATGATTTCCGGAATTTAGCCATTACAATGGGCGCTGTGGTAGCGTTTCAATTAAAAATTAAGATAAAAAAGTCTTTTTTTTGCTGTGGGACCAATCCTAGCCATTAGCGCGCGCTGAAGAAATAGCGACAGTTTCAAAAATTACATTTCATTGACTTTCTAACAGTATTAATCCGTTTGAATTACAACGTTTGAGTCACATATTCGTACCAACATGTATTTCTTGATATTTTTCAGGTATTACTAGGTTGTATGGCTTTTAACAGCAAAATGATTGACTGTGGGACTTAATTGAACTGATTATGGACTGTGACCCTATAAATGTAAAAATGAGACAATTGGACTCCAAGAAATAACATTTTTCTTAATTTAAAATGATTGCCGAAACTCAGCGATTACACTGGGCTCTGTGGTAGCGTCTTAATAAAAAATTAAGAAAAAAAAGTCATTTTTTTGCTGTGGGGCCAATCCTAGCCATTAGCGCGCGCTGAAGAAATAGCGACAGTTTCAAAAACTACATTCCATTGACTTTCTAACGGTATCAATCCGTTTCAGTTACAACAATTGCGTCACATATTCGTACGAACATGTATTTAGCGATATTTTTCTCATATTACTAGGTTGCATCGCTTTTAACAGTGAAACGATTGACTGTGAGACTAAATTTAATTGATTTTGGTCTGTGACGTTATAAATTTTTTAAGTGAGACAAGTGGACTCCAAGAAATAACATTCTTTTTAATTTGACATGATTGCCGGAACTCAGCGATTACATTGGGCGCTGTGGTAGCGCTTCATTTATGAAAATAGATGAATAAGTCATTCTTTACTGTGGGACCAATCCTAGCCGTTATCGCGCGCTGAAGAAATAGCGACAGTTTCAAAAACTACATTTCATTGACTTTCTAACGGTGTCAGTCCGTTTGAGTTACAACGGTTGGATCACATATTCGTATCAACATGTATTTAGCGATATTTTTCCGATATTACTAGGTTGCATTGCCTTTAACAATGAAACGATTGACTGTGGGACTTAATTGAACTAGCTTTGGACTGTGACCTGATGAATGTGATAAATGAGACAATTGGACTCCAAGAAATAACATTGTTCCTAATTTGACATGATTGCCGAAACTGAGCGACTACACTGGTTGCTGTGGTAGCGCTTCATTTAAGATTTAAGATGAAAAAGTCATTTTTTTACTGTGGGACCAATCCTAGCCGTTATCGCGCGCTGAAGGAAAAGCGACAGTTTCAAAAACTACATTTCATTGACTTTTTAACAGGATCAATCTGTTCGAGTTACAACGCTTGAGTCACATATTCGTACCAACATGCATTTCTTGATATTTTTCAGGTATTACTAAGTTGTATGGCTTTTAACAGCGAAACGATTAACTGTGGGACTTAATTGAACTAATTATGGACTGTGACCCTATAAATGTGAAAGTGAGACAATTGGACTCCAAGAAATAACATTCTTCTTAATTTGACATGATTGCCGAAACTCAGCGATTACACTGGACGCTGTAGTAGCACTTCATTTAAGAATTAACATAAGAAAGTCATTTTTTTACTGTAAGACCAATCCTAGCCGTTATTGCGCGCTGAAGAAATAGCAGCAGTTTCCAAAACTACATTTCATTGACTTTCTAACGTGTCAGTCCGTTTGAGTTTCAACGGTTGGGTCACATATTCGTACGAACATGTATTTAGCGATATTTTTCTCATATTACTAGGTTGCATCGCTTTTAACAGTGAAACGATTGACTGTGAGACTAAATTTAACTGATTTTGGTCTGTGACGTTATAAATGTTATAAGTGAGACAAGTGGACTCCAAGAAATAACATTCTTTATAATTTGACATGATTGCCGGAACTCAGCGATTACACTGGGCGCTGTGGTAGCGCTTCATTTAAGAAAATAGATAAGTAAGTCATTCTTTACTGTGGGACCAATCCTAGCCGTTATCGCGCGCTGAAGGAAAAGCGACAGTTTCAAAAACTACATTTCATTGACTTTTTAACAGGATCAATCCGTTCGAGTTACAACGCTTGAGTCACATATTCGTACCAACATGCATTTCTTGATATTTTTCAGGTATTACTAAGTTGTATGGCTTTTAACAGCAAAACGATTAACTGTGGGACTTAATTGAACTAATTATGGACTGTGACCCTATAAATGTGAAAGTAAGACAATTGGACTCCAAGAAATAACATTCTTTATAATTTGACATGATTGCCGGAACTCAGCGATTACACTGGGCGCTGTGGTAGCGCTTCATTTAAGAAAATAGATAAGTAAGTCATTCTTTACTGTGGGACCAATCCTAGCCGTTATCGCGCGCTGAAGAAATAGCGACAGTTTCAAAAACTACATTTCATTGACTTTCTAACGGTGTCAGTCCGTTTGAGTTGCAACGGTTGGATCACATATACGTACCAACATGTATTTAGCGATATTTTTCGGATATTACTAGGTTGCATCGCCTTTAACAATGAAACGATTGACTGTGGGACTTAATTGAACTAACTTTGGACTGTGACCTGATGAATGTGATAAATGAGACAATTGGACTCCAAGAAATAACATTGTTCTTAATTTGACATGATTGCCGAAACTCAGCGACTACACAGCAGGGGTATTCAACAGGCTTGGACTAGTTTGCGATGATAATAAATCTGATATTCCTGATGAATGTGTTGGGAGTCAATATAGAAATGATCAAAATCCGACACATAATTCTTACCAAAATTCTTTAGATGAAATACATAAATTACGAATTAAGTACCCTTCCAATCCTCTTTTAGGCTATTTAAACATTAATAGTCTCAGAAACAAAATAATTGATGCAAGAGAAATTCTGACAAAATTTTTACCTGATTTTTTTGTATTTGCTGAAACCAAACTAGATGAGAGTTTTCCAAACGAACAATTCTATATTGATAACTATATTAGAGCTAGAAAAGATAGGAACAAAAATGGAGGAGGGTTAATTGAATATGTTAAGAACGGAATAGCCTGTAGACAAGTTAATGATTTGGGTATAACAAATAATGAAATCATTTGCTCAGAATTAACGATAAGAAATAAAAAATGGACAGTTATCAGTATTTATAGACCACCTCATTATTCAAACTTAAACAACTTTTTTGAGGAATTAGAGATAGCTTTAAATAAAGCTCTATCTAAAGTCGAAAACATAATAATTATGGGTGATATAAATATCGATTGCCATAACTCGAACGATTCTGGTTTCGAAACCTTAAATAATTTCTGTGATATTTTTAGTCTTGAAAATCTTGTCAAAAACAAAACTTGTTTTGCTAGTCCTAACGGAACAGCTATATATGTCATTCTTACAAATAGACCCAGATGTTTTCAACACACACTAACATGTGAAACAGGATTAAGTGATCATCATCATATGGTAACAACATTTTTAAAATCTCATTTAGCACGCTTAGCATCCAAGAAAATTATTTACAGAAGTTACAAAAATTTTAATGAAGCCAACTTTTTACGTGATGTTGAGAACGCAAATTTTATTTGTAATAGTAAAGATCCTGAACTGAATTATGAAAACCTCACCAATGTTTTCACATCTATCATAGAAAAGCATGCCCCACAGAAGCAAAAAACTCTGCGTGGAAACGAGGCACCATTTATGACAAAAGAGTTTAAAAAGGCAATATATACAAGGTCTAGGTTCAAAAATAAATACAATAAAAATCCTACTTCTGAAAACAAAATCACGTACAAGAAACAGAGAAACAAGTGTGTAAATTTACGCAAAAAGGCTATCAAAAACCATTTCAAAAAGGGTAACAGAATCAGGTTTTATTTCCAGAAAAACCTTTTGGGAAACTGTTAAACCCTTGATATCAAATAAAAGTGGAATAAGCAAAGGAGATATAGCGATCGCTCAAAATGAAAGTTTAGTTACTGATAAAAAACAGCTAACCAAACTTTTCAACGAATACTACATCAATATTTTAGAAAATTCTTGTGGCATGAAACCAAATCCTATAAAATATAAGAATGTAAATGATAAGTCAAAAATGATTGAAGAAATTGTTGATAGTTTTGAAAATCATCCAAGTATCATTAAAATAAATGAAATCAATGATTCTAACAACAATGAGAACTTCACATTCCAAGAAGTTCATGAAAATACAATTTCTAAACTGTTTAATGATTTAAACACCAAAGTATCAACAGGTGAAGATACAATACCATCAAAGCTGACAAAATTAGCAAAAAGGCACCTAGTAACGCCACTAACAGATGCTATAAATAGTAGCATAGCTTCAAACAAATTTCCAAGCAAAGCTAAGCGGGCTGCTGTAACGCCATTGGATAAGGGAGGAAAAGATAAAACTAAAATATCAAACTACAGGCCTGTCAGTGTTTTAAAAGTTTTGGTAGTCTCAAGGAAAAGGACCGCGACTTTTGGAACTAATAGCTTATCAGCCCTGGGACCAAAGATTTGGAATAACCTACCATCACATTAGAAACGATGTGACAACCTTAAAGTTTTTAAAAGCACGAATAAAATGTGGGACGAATCTAAATGTAACTGTGATGAATGTATGGGCCCCTTATAGAACTTTGTTGTTATTATTATTTATATATATAAAAAAAATGATTTTATTTAATTGTAAACATAAAAAAAATTTAGTCGATTTAGATTAGTTTTCTTAATTACTTTTTTTTGGAAACTATTGTAAATATGTGAATAATCGACTTTAAATAAATTGAAAGAAAAAAAGAAAAAAAAAAAGAAAAGAACTCGGTGCTGTGGTAGCGCTTCATTTAAGAATTAAGATGAGAAAGTCATTTTTTACTGTGGGACCAATCCTAGCCGTTATCGCGCGCTGAAGAAAAAGCGACAGTTTCAAAAACTACATTTCATTGACTTTTTAACAGTATCAATCCGTTCGAGTTACAACGCTTGAGTCACATATTCGTACCAACATGCATTTCTTGATATTTTTCAGGTATTACTAAGTTGTATGGCTTTTAACAGCGAAACGATTGACTGTGGGACTTAATTGAACTAATTATGGACTGTGACCCTATAAATGTGAAAGTGAGACAATTTTCTCTAAGAAATAACATTCTTCTTAATTTGACGTGATTGCCGAAACTCAGCGATTACACTGGACGCTGTGGAAGCGCTTCATTTAAGAATTAACATAAGAAAGTCATTTTTTTGCTGTGGGGCCAATCCTAGCCGTTAGCGCGCGCTGAAGAAATAGAGACAGTTTCAAATACTACATTTCACTGACTTTCTAACGGTGTCAGTCCGTTTGAGTTTTAACGGTTTGGTCACATATTCGCATCAACATGTATTTAGCGATATTTATCTGATATTACTAAATTGCATCGCTTTAACAGTGAAACGATTGACTGTGGGACTTAATTGAAATAACTTTGCACTGTGACCTGATCGATTAGATAAATGAGAAAATTGGATTCCAAGAAATAACATTCTTCTTAACTTGACATGATTGCCGGAATTTAGCAATTACACTGGGCGCTGTGGTAACGTTTCAATTAAAAATTAAGATAAGAAAGTCATTTTTTTACTGTGCAACCAATCCTAGCCGTTATCGCGCGCTGAAGAAATAACGACAGTTTCCAAAACTACATTTCATTGACTTTCTAACAGTGTCAGTCCGTTTGAGTTTTAACGGTTGGGTCACATATTCGTACCAACATGTATTTAGCGATAATTATCTGACATTACTAGGTTGCATCGCTTTTAACAGTGAAACGATTGACTGTGGGACTTAATTGAACTAACTATGGACTGTGACCTGATCAATGTGATAAATGAGAAAATTGGACTCCAAGAAATAACATTTTTCTTAACTTGACATGATTTCCGGAATTTAGCCATTACAATGGGCGCTGTGGTAGCGTTTCAATTAAAAATTAAGAAAAAAAAGTCATTTTTTTGCTGTGGGGCCAATCCTAGCCATTAGCGCGCGCTGAAGAAATAGCGACAGTTTCAAAAACTACATTTCATTGACTTTCTAACGGTGTCAGTCCGTTTGAGTTACAACGGTTGGATCACATATTCGTATCAACATGTATTTAGCGATATTTTTCCGATATTACTAGGTTGCATTGCCTTTAACAATGAAACGATTGACTGTGGGACTTAATTGAACTAGCTTTGGACTGTGACCTGATGAATGTGATAAATGAGACAATTGGACTCCAAGAAATAACATTGTTCCTAATTTGACATGATTGCCGAAACTGAGCGACTACACTGGGTGCTGTGGTAGCGCTTGATTTAAGATTTAAGATGAAAAAGTCATTTTTTTACTGTGGGACCAATCCTAGCCGTTATCGCGCGCTGAAGGAAAAGCGACAGTTTCAAAAACTACATTTCATTGACTTTTTAACAGGATCAATCTGTTCGAGTTACAACGCTTGAGTCACATATTCGTACCAACATGCATTTCTTGATATTTTTCAGGTATTGCTAAGTTGTATGGCTTTTAACAGCGAAACAATTAACTGTGGGACTTAATTGAACTAATTATGGACTGTGACCCTATAAATGTGAAAGTGAGACAATTGGACTCCAAGAAATAACATTCTTCTTAATTTGACATGATTGCCGAAACTCAGCGATTACACTGGACGCTGTAGTAGCACTTCATTTAAGAATTAACATAAGAAAGTCATTTTTTTACTGTAAGACCAATCCTAGCCGTTATTGCGCGCTGAAGAAATAGCAGCAGTTTCCAAAACTACATTTCATTGACTTTCTAACGTGTCAGTCCGTTTGAGTTTCAACGGTTGGGTCACATATTCGTACGAACATGTATTTAGCGATATTTTTCTCATATTACTAGGTTGCATCGCTTTTAACAGTGAAACGATTGACTGTGAGACTAAATTTAACTGATTTTGGTCTGTGACGTTATAAATGTTATAAGTGAGACAAGTGGACTCCAAGAAATAACATTCTTTATAATTTGACATGATTGCCGGAACTCAGCGATTACACTGGACGCTGTAGTAGCACTTCATTTAAGAATTAACATAAGAAAGTCATTTTTTTACTGTAAGACCAATCCTAGCCGTTATTGCGCGCTGAAGAAATAGCAGCAGTTTCCAAAACTACATTTCATTGACTTTCTAACGTGTCAGTCCGTTTGAGTTTCAACGGTTGGGTCACATATTCGTACGAACATGTATTTAGCGATATTTTTCTCATATTACTAGGTTGCATCGCTTTTAACAGTGAAACGATTGACTGTGAGACTAAATTTAACTGATTTTGGTCTGTGACGTTATAAATGTTATAAGTGAGACAAGTGGACTCCAAGAAATAACATTCTTTATAATTTGACATGATTGCCGGAACTCAGCGATTACACTGGGCGCTGTGGTAGCGCTTCATTTAAGGAAATAGATAAGTAAGTCATTCTTTACTGTGGGACCAATCCTAGCCGTTATCGCGCGCTGAAGGAAAAGCGACAGTTTCAAAAACTACATTTCATTGACTTTTTAACAGGATCAATCCGTTCGAGTTACAACGCTTGAGTCACATATTCGTACCAACATGCATTTCTTGATATTTTTCGGATATTACTAGGTTGCATCGCCTTTAACAATGAAACGATTGACTGTGGGACTTAATTGAACTAACTTTGGACTGTGACCTGATGAATGTGATAAATGAGACAATTGGACTCCAAGAAATAACATTGTTCTTAATTTGACATGATTGCCGAATCTCAGCGACTACACAGCAGGGGTATTCAACAGGCTTGGACTAGTTTGCGATGATAATAAATCTGATATTCCTGATGAATGTGTTGGGAGTCAATATAGAAATGATCAAAATCCGACACATAATTCTTACCAAAATTCTTTAGATGAAATACATAAATTACGAATTAAGTACCCTTCCAATCCTCTTTTAGGCTATTTAAACATTAATAGTCTCAGAAACAAAATAATTGATGCAAGAGAAATTCTGACAAAATTTTTACCTGATTTTTTTGTATTTGCTGAAACCAAACTAGATGAGAGTTTTCCAAACGAACAATTCTATATTGATAACTATATTAGAGCTAGAAAAGATAGGAACAAAAATGGAGGAGGGTTAATTGAATATGTTAAGAACGGAATAGCCTGTAGACAAGTTAATGATTTGGGTATAACAAATAATGAAATCATTTGCTCAGAATTAACGATAAGAAATAAAAAATGGACAGTTATCAGTATTTATAGACCACCTCATTATTCAAACTTAAACAACTTTTTTGAGGAATTAGAGATAGCTTTAAATAAAGCTCTATCTAAAGTCGAAAACATAATAATTATGGGTGATATAAATATCGATTGCCATAACTCGAACGATTCTGGTTTCGAAACCTTAAATAATTTCTGTGATATTTTTAGTCTTGAAAATCTTGTCAAAAACAAAACTTGTTTTGCTAGTCCTAACGGAACAGCTATATATGTCATTCTTACAAATAGACCCAGATGTTTTCAACACACACTAACATGTGAAACAGGATTAAGTGATCATCATCATATGGTAACAACATTTTTAAAATCTCATTTAGCACGCTTAGCATCCAAGAAAATTATTTACAGAAGTTACAAAAATTTTAATGAAGCCAACTTTTTACGTGATGTTGAGAACGCAAATTTTATTTGTAATAGTAAAGATCCTGAACTGAATTATGAAAACCTCACCAATGTTTTCACATCTATCATAGAAAAGCATGCCCCACAGAAGCAAAAAACTCTGCGTGGAAACGAGGCACCATTTATGACAAAAGAGTTTAAAAAGGCAATATATACAAGGTCTAGGTTCAAAAATAAATACAATAAAAATCCTACTTCTGAAAACAAAATCACGTACAAGAAACAGAGAAACAAGTGTGTAAATTTACGCAAAAAGGCTATCAAAAACCATTTCAAAAAGGGTAACAGAATCAGGTTTTATTTCCAGAAAAACCTTTTGGGAAACTGTTAAACCCTTGATATCAAATAAAAGTGGAATAAGCAAAGGAGATATAGCGATCGCTCAAAATGAAAGTTTAGTTACTGATAAAAAACAGCTAACCAAACTTTTCAACGAATACTACATCAATATTTTAGAAAATTCTTGTGGCATGAAACCAAATCCTATAAAATATAAGAATGTAAATGATAAGTCAAAAATGATTGAAGAAATTGTTGATAGTTTTGAAAATCATCCAAGTATCATTAAAATAAATGAAATCAATGATTCTAACAACAATGAGAACTTCACATTCCAAGAAGTTCATGAAAATACAATTTCTAAACTGTTTAATGATTTAAACACCAAAGTATCAACAGGTGAAGATACAATACCATCAAAGCTGACAAAATTAGCAAAAAGGCACCTAGTAACGCCACTAACAGATGCTATAAATAGTAGCATAGCTTCAAACAAATTTCCAAGCAAAGCTAAGCGGGCTGCTGTAACGCCATTGGATAAGGGAGGAAAAGATAAAACTAAAATATCAAACTACAGGCCTGTCAGTGTTTTAAAAGTTTTGGTAGTCTCAAGGAAAAGGACCGCGACTTTTGGAACTAATAGCTTATCAGCCCTGGGACCAAAGATTTGGAATAACCTACCATCACATTTGAAACGATGTGACAACCTTAAAGTTTTTAAAAGCACGAATAAAATGTGGGACGAATCTAAATGTAACTGTGATGAATGTATGGGCCCCTTATAGAACTTTGTTGTTATTATTGTTTATATATATAAAAAAAATGATTTTATTTAATTGTAAACATAAAAAAAATTTAGTCGATTTAGATTAGTTTTCTTAATTACTTTTTTTTTGGAAACTATTGTAAATATGTGAATAATCGACTTTAAATAAATTGAAAGAAAAAAAGAAAAAAAAAAAGAAAAGAACTCGGTGCTGTGGTAGCGCTTCATTTAAGAATTAAGATGAGAAAGTCATTTTTTACTGTGGGACCAATCCTAGCCGTTATCGCGCGCTGAAGAAAAAGCGACAGTTTCAAAAACTACATTTCATTGACTTTTTAACAGTATCAATCCGTTCGAGTTACAACGCTTGAGTCACATATTCGTACCAACATGCATTTCTTGATATTTTTCAGGTATTACTAAGTTGTATGGCTTTTAACAGCGAAACGATTGACTGTGGGACTTAATTGAACTAATTATGGACTGTGACCCTATAAATGTGAAAGTGAGACAATTTTCTCTAAGAAATAACATTCTTCTTAATTTGACGTGATTGCCGAAACTCAGCGATTACACTGGACGCTGTGGAAGCGCTTCATTTAAGAATTAACATAAGAAAGTCATTTTTTTACTGTGGGACCAATCCTAGCCGTTATCGCGCTCTGAAAAAATAGCGACAGTTTCCAAAACTACATTTCATTGACTTTCTAACGGTGTCAGTCCGTTTGAGTTTCATCGGTTGCGTCACATATTCGTACCAACATGTATTTAGCGATATTTTTCTCATATTACTAGGTTGCATCGCTTTTAACAGTGAAACGAATGACTGTGGCACTTAATTGAACTAACTTTGGACTGTGACCTGATCGATTAGATAAATGAGAAAATTGGATTCCAAGAAATAACATTCTTCTTAACTTGACATGATTGCCGGAATTTAGCAATTACACTGGGCGCTGTGGTAACCTTTCAATTAAAAATTAAGATAAGAAAGTCATTTTTTTACTGTGCAACCAATCCTAGCCGTTATCGCGCGCTGAAGAAATAGCGACAGTTTCCAAAACTACATTTCATTGACTTTCTAACAGTGTCAGTCCGTTTGAGTTTTAACGGTTGGGTCACATATTCGTACCAACATGTATCTAGCGATAATTATCTGACATTACTAGGTTGCATCGCTTTTAACAGTGAAACGATTGACTGTGGGACTTAATTGAACTAACTTTGGACTGTGACCTGATCAATGTGATAAATGAGAAAATTGGACTCCAAGAAATAACATTTTTCTTAACTTGAGATGATTTCCGGAATTTAGCCATTACAATGGGCGCTGTGGTAGCGTTTCAATTAAAAATTAAGATAAAAAAGTCTTTTTTTTGCTGTGGGACCAATCCTAGCCATTAGCGCGCGCTGAAGAAATAGCGACAGTTTCAAAAACCACATTTCATTGACTTTCTAACAGTATTAATCCGTTTGAATTACGACGGTTGAGTCACATATTCGTACCAACATGTATTTCTTGATATTTTTCAGGTATTACTAGGTTGTATGGCTTTTAACAGCAAAATGATTGACTGTGGGACTTAATTGAACTGATTATGGACTGTGACCCTATAAATGTAAAAATGAGACAATTGGACTCCAAGAAATAACATTTTTCTTAATTTGAAATGATTGCCGAAACTCAGCGATTACACTGGGCTCTGTGGTAGCGTCTTAATAAAAAATTAAGAAAAAAAAGTCATTTTTTTGCTGTGGGGCCAATCCTAGCCATTAGCGCGCGCTGAAGAAATAGCGACAGTTTCAAAAACTACATTTCATTGACTTTCTAACGGTATCAATCCGTTTCAGTTACAACGATTGCGTCACATATTCGTACGAACATGTATTTAGCGATATTTTTCTCATATTACTAGGTTGCATCGCTTTTAACAGTGAAACGATTGACTGTGAGACTAAATTTAATTGATTTTGGTCTGTGACGTTATCAATTTTATAAGTGAGACAAGTGGACTCCAAGAAATAACATTCTTTTTAATTTGACATGATTGCCGGAACTCAGCGATTACATTGGGCGCTGTGGTAGCGCTTCATTTATGAAAATAGATGAATAAGTCATTCTTTACTGTGGGACCAATCCTAGCCGTTATCGCGCGCTGAAGAAATAGCGACAGTTTCAAAAACTACATTTCATTGACTTTCTAACGGTGTCAGTCCGTTTGAGTTACAACGGTTGAGTCACAACAATGAAACGATTGACTGTGGGACTTAACTGAACTAGCTTTGGACTGTGACCTGATGAATGTGATAAATATCAACATGTACCAACATGCATTTCTTGATATTTTTCAGGTATTACTACGTTGTATGGCTTTTAACAGCGAAACGATTAACTGTGGGACTTAATTGAACTAATTATGGACTGTGACCCTATAAATGTGAAAGTGAGACAATTGGACTCCAAGAAATAACATTCTTTTTAATTTGACATGATTGCCGGAACTCAGCGATTACACTGGGCGCTGTGGTAGCGCTTCATTTAAGAAAATAGATAAGTAAGTCATTCTTTACTGTGGGACCAATCCTAGCCGTTATCGCGCGCTGAAGGAAAAGCGACAGTTTCAAAAACTACATTTCATTGACTTTTTAACAGGATCAATCCGTTCGAGTTACAACGCTTGAGTCACATATTCGTACCAACATGCATTTCTTGATATTTTTCAGGTATTACTAAGTTGTATGGCTTTTAACAGCGAAACGATTAACTGTGGGACTTAATTGAACTAATTATGGACTGTGACCCTATAAATGTGAAAGTAAGACAATTGGACTCCAAGAAATAACATTGTTCTTAATTTGACATGATTGCCGAAACTCAGCGATTGCACTGGACGCTGTAGTAGCACTTCATTTAAGAATTAACATAAGAAAGTCATTCTTTACTGTGGGACCAATCCTAGCCGTTATCGCGCGCTGAAGAAATAGCGACAGTTTCAAAAACTACATTTCATTGACTTTCTAACGGTGTCAGTCCGTTTGAGTTGCAACGGTTGGATCACATATTCGTACCAACATGTAGTTAGCGATACTTTTCGGAAATTACTAGGTTGCATCGCCTTTACCAATGAAACGATTGACTGTGAGATTTAATTGAACTTACTTTGGACTGTTACATGATCAATGTGATAAATGAGAAAATTGGACTCCAAGAAATAACATTCTTCTTAACTTGACATGATTGCCGAAACTCAGCCATTACAATGGGCGCTGTGGAAGCGTTTCAATTAAAAATTAAGATAAAAAAGTCATTTGTTTGCTGTGGGACCAATCCTAGCCATTAGCGCGCGCTGAGGAAATAGCGACAGTTTCAAAAACTAAATTTCATTGACTTTCTAACGGTATCAATCCGTTTCAGTTACAACGATTGCGTCACATATGCGTACGAACATGTATTTAGCGATATTTTTCTCATATTAATAGGTTGCAACGCTTTTAACAGTGAAACGATTGACTGTGAGACTAAATTTAACTGATTTTGGTCTGTGACGGTATAAATGTTATAAGTGAGACAAGTGGACTCCAAGAAATAATATTCTTTATAATTTGACATGATTGCCGGAACTCAGCGATTACACTGGGCGCTGTGGTAGCGCTTCATTTAAGAAAATAGATAAGTAAGTCATTCTTTACTGTGGGACCAATCCTAGCCGTTATCGCGCGCTGAAGAAATAGCGACAGTTTCAAAAACTACATTTCATTGACTTTCTAACGGTGTCAGTCCGTTTGAGTTGCAACGGTTGGATCACATATACGTACCAACATGTATTTAGCGATATTTTTCGGATATTACTAGGTTGCATCGCCTTTAACAATGAAACGATTGACTGTGGGACTTAATTGAACTAGCTTTGGACTGCGACCTGATGAATGTGATAAATGAGACAATTGGACTCCAAGAAATAACATTGTTCCTAATTTGACATGATTGCCGAAACTGAGCGACTACACTGGGTGCTGTGGTAGCGCTTCATTTAAGATTTAAGATGAAAAAGTCATTTTTTTACTGTGGGACCAATCCTAGCCGTTATCGCGCGCTGAAGGAAAAGCGACAGTTTCAAAAACTACATTTCATTGACTTTTTAACAGGATCAATCTGTTCGAGTTACAACGCTTGAGTCACATATTCGTACCAACATGCATTTCTTGATATTTTTCAGGTATTACTAAGTTGTATGGCTTTTAACAGCGAAACGATTAACTGTGGGACTTAATTGAACTAATTATGGACTGTGACCCTATAAATGTGAAAGTGAGACAATTGGACTCCAAGAAATAACATTCTTCTTAATTTGACATGATTGCCGAAACTCAGCGATTACACTGGACGCTGTAGTAGCACTTCATTTAAGAATTAACATAAGAAAGTCATTTTTTTACTGTAAGACCAATCCTAGCCGTTATTGCGCGCTGAAGAAATAGCAGCAGTTTCCAAAACTACATTTCATTGACTTTCTAACGTGTCAGTCCGTTTGAGTTTCAACGGTTGGGTCACATATTCGTACGAACATGTATTTAGCGATATTTTTCTCATATTACTAGGTTGCATCGCTTTTAACAGTGAAACGATTGACTGTGAGACTAAATTTAACTGATTTTGGTCTGTGACGTTATAAATGTTATAAGTGAGACAAGTGGACTCCAAGAAATAACATTCTTTATAATTTGACATGATTGCCGGAACTCAGCGATTACACTGGGCGCTGTGGTAGCGCTTCATTTAAAAAAATAGATAAGTAAGTCATTCTTTACTGTGGGACCAATCCTAGCCGTTATCGCGCGCTGAAGGAAAAGCGACAGTTTCAAAAACTACATTTCATTGACTTTTTAACAGGATCAATCCGTTCGAGTTACAACGCTTGAGTCACATATTCGTACCAACATGGATTTCTTGATATTTTTCAGGTATTACTAAGTTGTATGGCTTTTAACAGCGAAACGATTGACTGTGGGACTTAATTGAACTAATTATGGACTGTGACCCTATAAATGTGAAAGTAAGACAATTGGACTCCAAGAAATAACATTGTTCTTAATTTGACATGATTGCCGAAACTCAGCGATTGCACTGGACGCTGTAGTAGCACTTCATTTAAGAATTAACATAAGAAAGTCATTTTTTTACTGTAAGACCAATCCTAGCCGTTATTGCGCGCTGAAGAAATAGCAGCAGTTTCCAAAACTACATTTCATTGACTTTCTAACGGTGTCAGTCCGTTTGAGTTTCAACGGTTGGGTCCCATATTTGTACCAACATGTATTTAGCGATAATTATCTGACATTACTAGGTAGCATCGCTTTTAACAGTGAAACGATTGACTGTGGGACTTAATTGAACTAACTTTGGTCTGTGACCTGATCAATGTGATAAATGAGAAAATTGGACTACAAGAAATAACATTCTTCTTAACTTGACATGATTGCCGAAACTCAGCCATTACAATGGGCGCTGTGGTAGCGTTTCAATTAAAAATTAAGATAAAAAAGTAATTTGTTTGCTGTGGGACCAATCCTAGCCATTAGCGCGCGCTGAAGAAATAGCGACAGTTTCAAAAACTAAATTTTATTGTCTTTCTAACGGTATCAATCCGTTTCAGTTACAACGATTGCGTCACATATTTGTACGAACATGTATTTAGCGATATTTTTCTCATATTACTAGGTTGCATCGCTTTTAACAGTGACACGATTGACTGTAAGACTAAATTTAACTGATTTTGGTCTGTGACGTTATAAATGTTATAAGTGAGACAAGTGGACTCCAAGAAATAACATTCTTTATAATTTGACATGATTGCCGGAACTCAGCGATTACACTGGGCGCTGTGGTAGCGCTTCATTTAAGAAAATAGATAAGTAAGTCATTCTTTACTGTGGGACCAATCCTAGCCGTTATCGCGCGCTGAAGAAATAGCGACAGTTTCAAAAACTACATTTCATTGACTTTCTAACGGTGTCAGTCCGTTTGAGTTGCAACGGTTGGATCACATATTCGTACCAACATGTAGTTAGCGATACTTTTCGGAAATTACTAGGTTGCATCGCCTTTACCAATGAAACGATTGACTGTGGGATTTAATTGAACTTACTTTGGACTGTGACATGATCAATGTGATAAATGAGAAAATTGGACTACAAGAAATAACATTCTTCTTAACTTGACATGATTGCCGAAACTCAGCCATTACAATGGGCGCTGTGGAAGCGTTTCAATTAAAAATTAAGATAAAAAAGTCATTTGTTTGCTGTGGGACCAATCCTAGCCATTAGCGCGCGCTGAGGAAATAGCGACAGTTTCAAAAACTAAATTTCATTGACTTTCTAACGGTATCAATCCGTTTCAGTTACAACGATTGCGTCACATATTCGTACGAACATGTATTTAGCGATATTTTTCTCATATTAATAGGTTGCAACGCTTTTAACAGTGAAACGATTGACTGTGAGACTAAATTTAACTGATTTTGGTCTGTGACGGTATAAATGTTATAAGTGAGACAAGTGGACTCCAAGAAATAATATTCTTTATAATTTGACATGATTGCCGGAACTCAGCGATTACACTGGGCGCTGTGGTAGCGCTTCATTTAAGAAAATAGATAAGTAAGTCATTCATTACTGTGGGACCAATCCTAGCCGTTATCGCGCGCTGAAGAAATAGCGACAGTTTCAAAAACTACATTTCATTGACTTTCTAACGGTGTCAGTCCGTTTGAGTTGCAACGGTTGGATCACATATACGTACCAACATGTATTTAGCGATATTTTTCGGATATTACTAGGTTGCATCGCCTTTAACAATGAAACGATTGACTGTGGGACTTAATTGAACTAATTTTGGACTGTGACCTGATGAATGTGATAAATGAGACAATTGGACTCCAAGAAATAACATTGTTCTTAATTTGACATGATTGCCGAAACTCAGCGACTACACAGCAGGGGTATTCAACAGGCTTGGACTAGTTTGCGATGATAATAAATCTGATATTCCTGATGAATGTGTTGGGAGTCAATATAGAAATGATCAAAATCCGACACATAATTCTTACCAAAATTCTTTAGATGAAATACATAAATTACGAATTAAGTACCCTTTCAATCCTCTTTTAGGCTATTTAAACATTAATAGTCTCAGAAACAAAATAATTGATGCAAGAGAAATTCTGACAAAATTTTTACCTGATTTTTTTGTATTTGCTGAAACCAAACTAGATGAGAGTTTTCCAAACGAACAATTCTATATTGATAACTATATTAGAGCTAGAAAAGATAGGAACAAAAATGGAGGAGGGTTAATTGAATATGTTAAGAACGGAATAGCCTGTAGACAAGTTAATGATTTGGGTATAACAAATAATGAAATCATTTGCTCAGAATTAACGATAAGAAATAAAAAATGGACAGTTATCAGTATTTATAGACCACCTCATTATTCAAACTTAAACAACTTTTTTGAGGAATTAGAGATAGCTTTAAATAAAGCTCTATCTAAAGTCGAAAACATAATAATTATGGGTGATATAAATATCGATTGCCATAACTCGAACGATTCTGGTTTCGAAACCTTAAATAATTTCTGTGATATTTTTAGTCTTGAAAATCTTGTCAAAAACAAAACTTGTTTTGCTAGTCCTAACGGAACAGCTATATATGTCATTCTTACAAATAGACCCAGATGTTTTCAACACACACTAACATGTGAAACAGGATTAAGTGATCATCATCATATGGTAACAACATTTTTAAAATCTCATTTAGCACGCTTAGCATCCAAGAAAATTATTTACAGAAGTTACAAAAATTTTAATGAAGCCAACTTTTTACGTGATGTTGAGAACGCAAATTTTATTTGTAATAGTAAAGATCCTGAACTGAATTATGAAAACCTCACCAATGTTTTCACATCTATCATAGAAAAGCATGCCCCACAGAAGCAAAAAACTCTGCGTGGAAACGAGGCACCATTTATGACAAAAGAGTTTAAAAAGGCAATATATACAAGGTCTAGGTTCAAAATAAATACAATAAAAATCCTACTTCTGAAAACAAAATCACGTACAAGAAACAGAGAAACAAGTGTGTAAATTTACGCAAAAAGGCTATCAAAAACCATTTCAAAAAGGGTAACAGAATCAGGTTTTATTTCCAGAAAAACCTTTTGGGAAACTGTTAAACCCTTGATATCAAATAAAAGTGGAATAAGCAAAGGAGATATAGCGATCGCTCAAAATGAAAGTTTAGTTACTGATAAAAAACAGCTAACCAAACTTTTCAACGAATACTACATCAATATTTTAGAAAATTCTTGTGGCATGAAACCAAATCCTATAAAATATAAGAATGTAAATGATAAGTCAAAAATGATTGAAGAAATTGTTGATAGTTTTGAAAATCATCCAAGTATCATTAAAATAAATGAAATCAATGATTCTAACAACAATGAGAACTTCACATTCCAAGAAGTTCATGAAAATACAATTTCTAAACTGTTTAATGATTTAAACACCAAAGTATCAACAGGTGAAGATACAATACCATCAAAGCTGACAAAATTAGCAAAAAGGCACCTAGTAACGCCACTAACAGATGCTATAAATAGTAGCATAGCTTCAAACAAATTTCCAAGCAAAGCTAAGCGGGCTGCTGTAACGCCATTGGATAAGGGAAGAAAAGATAAAACTAAAATATCAAACTACAGGCCTGTCAGTGTTTTAAAAGTTTTGGTAGTCTCAAGGAAAAGGACCGCGACTTTTGGAACTAATAGCTTATCAGCCCTGGGACCAAAGATTTGGAATAACCTACCATCACATTTGAAACGATGTGACAACCTTAAAGTTTTTAAAAGCACGAATAAAATGTGGGACGAATCTAAATGTAACTGTGATGAATGTATGGGCCCCTTATAGAACTTTGTTGTTATTATTGTTTATATATATAAAAAAAATGATTTTATTTAATTGTAAACATAAAAAAAATTTAGTCGATTTAGATTAGTTTTCTTAATTACTTTTTTTTTGGAAACTATTGTAAATATGTGAATAATCGACTTTAAATAAATTGAAAGAAAAAAAGAAAAAAAAAAGAAAAGAACTCGGTGCTGTGGTAGCGCTTCATTTAAGAATTAAGATGAGAAAGTCATTTTTTACTGTGGGACCAATCCTAGCCGTTATCGCGCGCTGAAGAAAAAGCGACAGTTTCAAAAACTACATTTCATTGACTTTTTAACAGTATCAATCCGTTCGAGTTACAACGCTTGAGTCACATATTCGTACCAACATGCATTTCTTGATATTTTTCAGGTATTACTAAGTTGTATGGCTTTTAACAGCGAAACGATTGACTGTGGGACTTAATTGAACTAATTATGGACTGTGACCCTATAAATGTGAAAGTGAGACAATTTTCTCTAAGAAATAACATTCTTCTTAATTTGACGTGATTGCTGAAACTCAGCGATTACACTGGACGCTGTGGAAGCGCTTCATTTAAGAATTAACATAAGAAAGTCATTTTTTTACTGTGGGACCAATCCTAGCCGTTATCGCGCTCTGAAAAAATAGCGACAGTTTCCCAAAACTACATTTCATTGACTTTCTAACGGTGTCAGTCCGTTTGAGTTTCATCGGTTGGGTCACATATTCGTACCAACATGTATTTAGCGATATTTTTCTCATATTACTAGGTTGCATCGCTTTTAACAGTGAAACGAATGACTGTGGCACTTAATTGAACTAACTTTGGACTGTGACCTGATCGATGAGATAAATGAGAAAATTGGCCTCCAAGAAATAACATTCTTCTTAACTTGACATGATTGTCGGAATTTGACAATTACACTGGGCGCTGTGGTAGCGTTTCAATTAAAAATTAAGATAAAAAAGTCATTTTTTTGCTGTGGGACCAATCCTAGCCATTAGCGCGCGCTGAAAAAATAGCGACAGATTCAAAAACTACATTTCATTGACTTTCGAACGGTATCAATCCGCTTCAGTTACAACGATTGCGTCACATATTCGTACCAACAGGTATTTAGCGAAATTTTTCTCATATTACTAGGTTGCGTCGCTTATAACAGTGAAACGATTAACTGTAAGACTTAATTGAACTAACTTTGGACTGTGACCTGATAAATGTGATAAATGAGACAATTGGACTCCAAGAAATAACATTCTTCTTAATTTGACAAGATTGCCGAAACTCAGAGATTACACTTGGCGCTGTGGTAGCGCTTTATTTAAGAATTTAGATAAATAAGTCATTATTTACTGTGGGACCAATCCTAGCCGTTATCGCGCTCTGAAGAAATAGCGACAGTTTCAAAAACTACATTTCATAGACTTTCTAACGGTGTCAGTCCGTTTGAGTTACAACGGTTGGATCACATATTCGTACCAACTTGTGTTTCTTGACATTTTTCAGGTATTACTAGGTTGTATGGCTTTTAACAGCGAAACGATTGACTGTGGGACTTAATTGAACTGCTTATGGACTGTGACACTATAAATGTGAAAGTGAGACAATTGGACTCCAAGAAATAACATTTTTCTTAATTTGAATTGATTGCCGAAACTCAGCGATTACACTGGGCGATGTGGCAGCGCTTCATTTAAGAATTAAGATAAGAAAGTCATTTTTTTACTGTGGGACTAATCCTGGCCGTTATCGCGCGCTGAAGAAACACCGACAGTTTCAAAAACTATATTTCATTGACTTTCTAACGGTGTCAGTCCGTTTGAGTTACAACGGTTGGGTCATATATTCGCACCAACATGTATTTAGCGATATTTTTCTCATATTTCTAGGTTGCATCGCTTTTAACAGTGAAACGATTGACTGTGGGACTAAATTGAACTAATTTTGGTCTGTGACCTTATAAATGTTTTAAATGAGACAAGTGGACTCCAAGAAATAACATTCTTTTTAATTTGACATGATTGCCGGAACTCAGCGATTACACTGGGCGCTGTTGTAGCGCTTCATTTAAGAATTTAGATAAATAAGTCATTCTTTACTGAGGGACCAATCCTATCCGTTATTGCGCGTGGAAGAAATAGCGACAGTTTCAAAAACTACATTTCATTGACTTTCTAACAGTATCAATCCGTTTGAGTTACAACAGTTGAGTCACATATTCGAACCAACATGTGTTTTTTGATATTTTTCAGGTATTGCTAGGTTGTATGGCTTTCAACAGCGAAACGATTGACTGTGGGACTTAATTGAACTGATTATGGACTGTGACCATATAAATGTGAAAGTGAGACAATTGGACTCCAAGAAATAACATTTTTCTTAACTTGACGTGATTGGCGGAGCTCAACGATTACACTGGGCTCTGTGGTAGCGCTTCATTTAAAAATTTAGATTAATAAGTCATTTTTTACTGTGGGAGCAATCCTAGCCGTTATCGCGCGCTGAAGAAATACCGACAGTTTCAAAAACTACATTTCATTGACTTTCTAACAGTATTAATCCGTTTGAGTTACAACGGTTGAGTCACATATTCGTACCAACATGTATTTCTTGATATTTTTCAAGTATTACTAGGTTGTATGGCTTTTAACAGCGAAATGATTGACTGTGGGTCTTCATTGAAAAAACTTTGGACAGTGACCTGATAAATGTGATAAATGAGACAATTGAACTCCAAGAAATAACATTCTTCTTAATTTGACATGATTGCCGAAACTCAGCGATTACACTGGGCGCTGTGGTAGCGCTTTATTTAAGAATTAAGATAAGAAAGTCATTTTTTACTGTGGGACCACTCCTAGCCGTTATCGCGCGCTGAAGAAACAGCGACAGTTTCAAAAACTACATTTCATTGACTTTCTAACGGTGTCAGTCCGTTTGAGTTACAACGGTTGGGTCATATATTCGCACCAACATGTATTTAGCGATATTTTTCTCATATTACTAGGTTGCATCGCTTTTAACAGTGAAACGATTGATTTTGGGACTAAATTGAACTGATTTTGGTCTGTGACCTTATAAATGTTATAAGTGAGACAAGTGGACTCCAAGAAGTAACATTCTTTTTAACTTGACATGATTGCCGGAACTCAGCGATTACACTGGGCGCTGTGGTAGCGCTTCATTTAAGAACTTAGATAAATAAGTCATTTTTTACTGTGGGACCAATTCTAGCCGTTATCGCGCGCTAAAGAAATAGCGACAGTTTCAAAAACTACATTTCATTGACTTTCTAACAGTATCAATCCGTTTGAGTTACAACAGTTGGGTCACATATTCGTACGAACATGTATTTAGCGATATTTTTCTCATATTACTAGGTTGCATCGCTTTTAACAGTGAAACGATTGACTGTGAGACTAAATTTAACTGATTTTGGTCTGTGACGTTATAAATGTTATAAGTGAGACAAGTGGACTCCAAGAAATAACATTCTTTATAATTTGACATGATTGCCGGAACTCAGCGATTACACTGGGCGCTGTGGTAGCGCTTCATTTAAAAAAATAGATAAGTAAGTCATTCTTTACTGTGGGACCAATCCTAGCCGTTATCGCGCGCTGAAGGAAAAGCGACAGTTTCAAAAACTACATTTCATTGACTTTTTAACAGGATCAATCCGTTCGAGTTACAACGCTTGAGTCACATATTCGTACCAACATGGATTTCTTGATATTTTTCAGGTATTACTAAGTTGTATGGCTTTTAACAGCGAAACGATTAACTGTGGGACTTAATTGAACTAATTATGGACTGTGACCCTATAAATGTGAAAGTAAGACAATTGGACTCCAAGAAATAACATTGTTCTTAATTTGACATGATTGCCGAAACTCAGCGATTGCACTGGACGCTGTAGTAGCACTTCATTTAAGAATTAACATAAGAAAGTCATTTTTTTACTGTAAGACCAATCCTAGCCGTTATTGCGCGCTGAAGAAATAGCAGCAGTTTCCAAAACTACATTTCATTGACTTTCTAACGGTGTCAGTCCGTTTGAGTTTCAACGGTTGGGTCCCATATTTGTACCAACATGTATTTAGCGATAATTATCTGACATTACTAGGTAGCATCGCTTTTAACAGTGAAACGATTGACTGTGGGACTTAATTGAACTAACTTTGGTCTGTGACCTGATCAATGTGATAAATGAGAAAATTGGACTACAAGAAATAACATTCTTCTTAACTTGACATGATTGCCGAAACTCAGCCATTACAATGGGCGCTGTGGTAGCGTTTCAATTAAAAATTAAGATAAAAAAGTAATTTGTTTGCTGTGGGACCAATCCTAGCCATTAGCGCGCGCTGAAGAAATAGCGACAGTTTCAAAAACTAAATTTTATTGTCTTTCTAACGGTATCAATCCGTTTCAGTTACAACGATTGCGTCACATATTTGTACGAACATGTATTTAGCGATATTTTTCTCATATTACTAGGTTGCATCGCTTTTAACAGTGACACGATTGACTGTAAGACTAAATTTAACTGATTTTGGTCTGTGACGTTATAAATGTTATAAGTGAGACAAGTGGACTCCAAGAAATAACATTCTTTATAATTTGACATGATTGCCGGAACTCAGCGATTACACTGGGCGCTGTGGTAGCGCTTCATTTAAGAAAATAGATAAGTAAGTCATTCTTTACTGTGGGACCAATCCTAGCCGTTATCGCGCGCTGAAGAAATAGCGACAGTTTCAAAAACTACATTTCATTGACTTTCTAACGGTGTCAGTCCGTTTGAGTTGCAACGGTTGGATCACATATTCGTACCAACATGTAGTTAGCGATACTTTTCGGAAATTACTAGGTTGCATCGCCTTTACCAATGAAACGATTGACTGTGGGATTTAATTGAACTTACTTTGGACTGTGACATGATCAATGTGATAAATGAGAAAATTGGACTACAAGAAATAACATTCTTCTTAACTTGACATGATTGCCGAAACTCAGCCATTACAATGGGCGCTGTGGAAGCGTTTCAATTAAAAATTAAGATAAAAAAGTCATTTGTTTGCTGTGGGACCAATCCTAGCCATTAGCGCGCGCTGAGGAAATAGCGACAGTTTCAAAAACTAAATTTCATTGACTTTCTAACGGTATCAATCCGTTTCAGTTACAACGATTGCGTCACATATTCGTACGAACATGTATTTAGCGATATTTTTCTCATATTAATAGGTTGCAACGCTTTTAACAATGAAACGATTGACTGTGGGACTTAATTGAACTAATTTTGGACTGTGACCTGATGAATGTGATAAATGAGACAATTGGACTCCAAGAAATAACATTGTTCTTAATTTGACATGATTGCCGAAACTCAGCGACTACACAGCAGGGGTATTCAACAGGCTTGGACTAGTTTGCGATGATAATAAATCTGATATTCCTGATGAATGTGTTGGGAGTCAATATAGAAATGATCAAAATCCGACACATAATTCTTACCAAAATTCTTTAGATGAAATACATAAATTACGAATTAAGTACCCTTTCAATCCTCTTTTAGGCTATTTAAACATTAATAGTCTCAGAAACAAAATAATTGATGCAAGAGAAATTCTGACAAAATTTTTACCTGATTTTTTTGTATTTGCTGAAACCAAACTAGATGAGAGTTTTCCAAACGAACAATTCTATATTGATAACTATATTAGAGCTAGAAAAGATAGGAACAAAAATGGAGGAGGGTTAATTGAATATGTTAAGAACGGAATAGCCTGTAGACAAGTTAATGATTTGGGTATAACAAATAATGAAATCATTTGCTCAGAATTAACGATAAGAAATAAAAAATGGACAGTTATCAGTATTTATAGACCACCTCATTATTCAAACTTAAACAACTTTTTTGAGGAATTAGAGATAGCTTTAAATAAAGCTCTATCTAAAGTCGAAAACATAATAATTATGGGTGATATAAATATCGATTGCCATAACTCGAACGATTCTGGTTTCGAAACCTTAAATAATTTCTGTGATATTTTTAGTCTTGAAAATCTTGTCAAAAACAAAACTTGTTTTGCTAGTCCTAACGGAACAGCTATATATGTCATTCTTACAAATAGACCCAGATGTTTTCAACACACACTAACATGTGAAACAGGATTAAGTGATCATCATCATATGGTAACAACATTTTTAAAATCTCATTTAGCACGCTTAGCATCCAAGAAAATTATTTACAGAAGTTACAAAAATTTTAATGAAGCCAACTTTTTACGTGATGTTGAGAACGCAAATTTTATTTGTAATAGTAAAGATCCTGAACTGAATTATGAAAACCTCACCAATGTTTTCACATCTATCATAGAAAAGCATGCCCCACAGAAGCAAAAAACTCTGCGTGGAAACGAGGCACCATTTATGACAAAAGAGTTTAAAAAGGCAATATATACAAGGTCTAGGTTCAAAAATAAATACAATAAAAATCCTACTTCTGAAAACAAAATCACGTACAAGAAACAGAGAAACAAGTGTGTAAATTTACGCAAAAAGGCTATCAAAAACCATTTCAAAAAGGGTAACAGAATCAGGTTTTATTTCCAGAAAAACCTTTTGGGAAACTGTTAAACCCTTGATATCAAATAAAAGTGGAATAAGCAAAGGAGATATAGCGATCGCTCAAAATGAAAGTTTAGTTACTGATAAAAAACAGCTAACCAAACTTTTCAACGAATACTACATCAATATTTTAGAAAATTCTTGTGGCATGAAACCAAATCCTATAAAATATAAGAATGTAAATGATAAGTCAAAAATGATTGAAGAAATTGTTGATAGTTTTGAAAATCATCCAAGTATCATTAAAATAAATGAAATCAATGATTCTAACAACAATGAGAACTTCACATTCCAAGAAGTTCATGAAAATACAATTTCTAAACTGTTTAATGATTTAAACACCAAAGTATCAACAGGTGAAGATACAATACCATCAAAGCTGACAAAATTAGCAAAAAGGCACCTAGTAACGCCACTAACAGATGCTATAAATAGTAGCATAGCTTCAAACAAATTTCCAAGCAAAGCTAAGCGGGCTGCTGTAACGCCATTGGATAAGGGAAGAAAAGATAAAACTAAAATATCAAACTACAGGCCTGTCAGTGTTTTAAAAGTTTTGGTAGTCTCAAGGAAAAGGACCGCGACTTTTGGAACTAATAGCTTATCAGCCCTGGGACCAAAGATTTGGAATAACCTACCATCACATTTGAAACGATGTGACAACCTTAAAGTTTTTAAAAGCACGAATAAAATGTGGGACGAATCTAAATGTAACTGTGATGAATGTATGGGCCCCTTATAGAACTTTGTTGTTATTATTGTTTATATATATAAAAAAAATGATTTTATTTAATTGTAAACATAAAAAAAATTTAGTCGATTTAGATTAGTTTTCTTAATTACTTTTTTTTTGGAAACTATTGTAAATATGTGAATAATCGACTTTAAATAAATTGAAAGAAAAAAAGAAAAAAAAAAGAAAAGAACTCGGTGCTGTGGTAGCGCTTCATTTAAGAATTAAGATGAGAAAGTCATTTTTTACTGTGGGACCAATCCTAGCCGTTATCGCGCGCTGAAGAAAAAGCGACAGTTTCAAAAACTACATTTCATTGACTTTTTAACAGTATCAATCCGTTCGAGTTACAACGCTTGAGTCACATATTCGTACCAACATGCATTTCTTGATATTTTTCAGGTATTACTAAGTTGTATGGCTTTTAACAGCGAAACGATTGACTGTGGGACTTAATTGAACTAATTATGGACTGTGACCCTATAAATGTGAAAGTGAGACAATTTTCTCTAAGAAATAACATTCTTCTTAATTTGACGTGATTGCCGAAACTCAGCGATTACACTGGACGCTGTGGAAGCGCTTCATTTAAGAATTAACATAAGAAAGTCATTTTTTTACTGTGGGACCAATCCTAGCCGTTATCGCGCTCTGAAAAAATAGCGACAGTTTCCCAAAACTACATTTCATTGACTTTCTAACGGTGTCAGTCCGTTTGAGTTTCATCGGTTGGGTCACATATTCGTACCAACATGTATTTAGCGATATTTTTCTCATATTACTAGGTTGCATCGCTTTTAACAGTGAAACGAATGACTGTGGCACTTAATTGAACTAACTTTGGACTGTGACCTGATCGATGAGATAAATGAGAAAATTGGCCTCCAAGAAATAACATTCTTCTTAACTTGACATGATTGTCGGAATTTGACAATTACACTGGGCGCTGTGGTAGCGTTTCAATTAAAAATTAAGATAAAAAAGTCATTTTTTTGCTGTGGGACCAATCCTAGCCATTAGCGCGCGCTGAAAAAATAGCGACAGATTCAAAAACTACATTTCATTGACTTTCGAACGGTATCAATCCGCTTCAGTTACAACGATTGCGTCACATATTCGTACCAACAGGTATTTAGCGAAATTTTTCTCATATTACTAGGTTGCGTCGCT
Source organism: Hydractinia symbiolongicarpus (assembly GCF_029227915.1). Classification (NCBI taxonomy): domain Eukaryota; kingdom Metazoa; phylum Cnidaria; class Hydrozoa; order Anthoathecata; family Hydractiniidae; genus Hydractinia; species Hydractinia symbiolongicarpus. Next base: position 38,068,922 of record NC_079876.1, on the reverse strand, counting down.
TATAACAGTGAAACGATTAACTGTAAGACTTAATTGAACTAACTTTGGACTGTGACCTGATAAATGTGATAAATGAGACAATTGGACTCCAAGAAATAACATTCTTCTTAATTTGACAAGATTGCCGAAACTCAGAGATTACACTTGGCGCTGTGGTAGCGCTTTATTTAAGAATTTAGATAAATAAGTCATTATTTACTGTGGGACCAATCCTAGCCGTTATCGCGCTCTGAAGAAATAGCGACAGTTTCAAAAACTACATTTCATAGACTTTCTAACGGTGTCAGTCCGTTTGAGTTACAACGGTTGGATCACATATTCGTACCAACTTGTGTTTCTTGACATTTTTCAGGTATTACTAGGTTGTATGGCTTTTAACAGCGAAACGATTGACTGTGGGACTTAATTGAACTGCTTATGGACTGTGACACTATAAATGTGAAAGTGAGACAATTGGACTCCAAGAAATAACATTTTTCTTAATTTGAATTGATTGCCGAAACTCAGCGATTACACTGGGCGATGTGGCAGCGCTTCATTTAAGAATTAAGATAAGAAAGTCATTTTTTTACTGTGGGACTAATCCTGGCCGTTATCGCGCGCTGAAGAAACACCGACAGTTTCAAAAACTATATTTCATTGACTTTCTAACGGTGTCAGTCCGTTTGAGTTACAACGGTTGGGTCATATATTCGCACCAACATGTATTTAGCGATATTTTTCTCATATTTCTAGGTTGCATCGCTTTTAACAGTGAAACGATTGACTGTGGGACTAAATTGAACTAATTTTGGTCTGTGACCTTATAAATGTTTTAAATGAGACAAGTGGACTCCAAGAAATAACATTCTTTTTAATTTGACATGATTGCCGGAACTCAGCGATTACACTGGGCGCTGTTGTAGCGCTTCATTTAAGAATTTAGATAAATAAGTCATTCTTTACTGAGGGACCAATCCTATCCGTTATTGCGCGTGGAAGAAATAGCGACAGTTTCAAAAACTACATTTCATTGACTTTCTAACAGTATCAATCCGTTTGAGTTACAACAGTTGAGTCACATATTCGAACCAACATGTGTTTTTTGATATTTTTCAGGTATTGCTAGGTTGTATGGCTTTCAACAGCGAAACGATTGACTGTGGGACTTAATTGAACTGATTATGGACTGTGACCATATAAATGTGAAAGTGAGACAATTGGACTCCAAGAAATAACATTTTTCTTAACTTGACGTGATTGGCGGAGCTCAACGATTACACTGGGCTCTGTGGTAGCGCTTCATTTAAAAATTTAGATTAATAAGTCATTTTTTACTGTGGGAGCAATCCTAGCCGTTATCGCGCGCTGAAGAAATACCGACAGTTTCAAAAACTACATTTCATTGACTTTCTAACAGTATTAATCCGTTTGAGTTACAACGGTTGAGTCACATATTCGTACCAACATGTATTTCTTGATATTTTTCAAGTATTACTAGGTTGTATGGCTTTTAACAGCGAAATGATTGACTGTGGGTCTTCATTGAAAAAACTTTGGACAGTGACCTGATAAATGTGATAAATGAGACAATTGAACTCCAAGAAATAACATTCTTCTTAATTTGACATGATTGCCGAAACTCAGCGATTACACTGGGCGCTGTGGTAGCGCTTTATTTAAGAATTAAGATAAGAAAGTCATTTTTTACTGTGGGACCACTCCTAGCCGTTATCGCGCGCTGAAGAAACAGCGACAGTTTCAAAAACTACATTTCATTGACTTTCTAACGGTGTCAGTCCGTTTGAGTTACAACGGTTGGGTCATATATTCGCACCAACATGTATTTAGCGATATTTTTCTCATATTACTAGGTTGCATCGCTTTTAACAGTGAAACGATTGATTTTGGGACTAAATTGAACTGATTTTGGTCTGTGACCTTATAAATGTTATAAGTGAGACAAGTGGACTCCAAGAAGTAACATTCTTTTTAACTTGACATGATTGCCGGAACTCAGCGATTACACTGGGAGCTGTGGTAGCGCTTCATTTAAGAACTTAGATAAATAAGTCATTTTTTACTGTGGGACCAATTCTAGCCGTTATCGCGCGCTAAAGAAATAGCGACAGTTTCAAAAACTACATTTCATTGACTTTCTAACAGTATCAATCCGTTTGAGTTACAACAGTTGAGTCACATATTCGTACCAACATGTATTTTTTGATATTTTTCAGGTATTACTAGGTTGTATGGCTTTCAACAGCAAAACAATTGACTGTGGGACTTAATTGAATTGATTTTGGACTGTGACCCTATAAATGTGAAAGTGAGACAATTGGACTCCAAGAAATAACATTCTTCTTAATTTGACGTGATTGGCGGAACTCAACGATTACACTGGGCTCTGTGGTAGCGCATCATTTAAAAATTTAGATTAATAAGTCATTTTTTTACTGTGGGACCATTCCTAGCCGTTTTTGCGCGCAGAAGAAATAGCGACAGTTTCAGAAACTACATTTCATTGACTTTCTAACGGTGTCAGTCCGTTTGAATTACAACGGTTGGATCACATATTCGTACCAACATGTATTTAGCGATATTTTTCCGATATTACTAGGTTGCATCGCCCTTAACAATGAAACGATTGACTGTGGGACTTCATTGATATAACTTTTGACTGTGACCTGATAAATGTGATAAATGAGACAATTGGACTCCAAGAAATAACATTCTTCTTAATTTGACATGATTGCCGAAACTCAGCGATTACACTGGACGCTGTGGTAGCGCTTTATTTAAGAATTAAGATAAGAAAGTCATTTTTTTACCGTGGGACCAATCCTAGCCGTTATTGCGCGCTGAGGAAACAGAAACAGTTTCAAAAACTACATTTCATTGACTTTCTAACGGTGTGAGTCCGTATGAGTTACAACGGTTGGGTCATATATTCGCACCAACATGTATTTAGCGATATTTTTCATATATTACTAGGTTGCATCGCTTTTAACAGTGAAACGATTGATTTTGGGACTAGATTGAACTGATTATGGACTGTGACTCTATAAATGTGAAAGTGAGACAATTGGACTCCAAGAAATAACATTCTTCTTAATTTGACGTGATTGGCGGAACTCAACGATTACACTGGGCTCTGTGGTAGCGCTTCATTTAAAAATTTAGATTTATAAGTCATTCTTTACTGTGGGAGAAATCCTAGCCGTTATCACGCGCTGAAGAAATAGCGACAGTTTCAAAAACTACATTTCATTGACTTTCTAACGGTGTCAGTCCGTTTGAGTTACAACAGTTGAATCACATATTCGTACCAACATGTATTTAGCGATATTTTTCCGATATTACTAGGTTGCATCGCTTACAACAGTGAAACGATTGATTTTGGGCCTAAATTGAACTGATTTTGGTCTGTGACCTTATAAATGTTATAAGTGAGACAAGTGGACTCCAAGAAGTAACATTCTTTTTAACTTGACATGATTGCCGGAACTCAGCGATTACACTGGGCGCTGTGGTAGCGTTTCATTTAAGAACTTAGATAAATAAGTCATTTTTTACTGTGGGACCAATTCTAGCCGTTATCGCGCGCTAAAGAAATAGCGACAGTTTCAAAAACTACATTTCATTGACTTTCTAACAGTATCAATCCGTTTGAGTTACAACAGTTGAGTCACATATTTGTACCAACATGTATTTTTTGATATTTTTCAGGTATTACTAGGTTGTATGGCTTTCAACAGCGAAACAATTGACTGTGGGACTTAATTGAATTGATTATGGACTGTGACCCTATAAATGTGAAAGTGAGACAATTGGACTCCAAGAAATAACATTCTTCTTAATTTGACGTGATTGGCGGAACTCAACGATTACACTGGGCTCTGTGGTAGCGCATCATTTAAAAATTTAGATTAATAAGTCATTTTTTTACTGTGGGACCATTCCTAGCCGTTTTTGCGCGCAGAAGAAATAGCGACAGTTTCAGAAACTACATTTCATTGACTTTCTAACGGTGTCAGTCCGTTTGAATTACAACGGTTGGATCACATATTCGTACCAACATGTATTTAGCGATATTTTTCCGATATTACTAGGTTGCATCGCCTTTAACAATGAAACGATTGACTGTGGGACTTCATTGATATAACTTTGGACTGTGACCTGATAAATGTGATAAATGAGACAATTGGACTCCAAGAAATAACATTCTTCTTAATTTGACATGATTGCCGAAACTCAGCGATTACACTGGACGCTGTGGTAGCGCTTTATTTAAGAATTAAGATAAGAAAGTCATTTTTTTACTGTGGGACCAATCCTAGCCGTTATCGCGCGCTGAAAAAATAGCGACAGATTCAAAAACTACATTTCATTGACTTTCGAACGGTATCAATCCGCTTCAGTTACAACGATTGCGTCACATATTCGTACCAACAGGTATTTAGCGAAATTTTTCTCATATTACTAGGTTGCGTCGCTTATAACAGTGAAACGATTAACTGTAAGACTTAATTGAACTAACTTTGGACTGTGACCTGATAAATGTGATAAATGAGACAATTGGACTCCAAGAAATAACATTCTTCTTAATTTGACAAGATTGCCGAAACTCAGAGATTGCACTTGGCGCTGTGGTAGCGCTTTATTTAAGAATTTAGATAAATAAGTCATTATTTACTGTGGAACCAATCCTAGCCGTTATCGCGCTCTGAAGAAATAGCGACAGTTTCAAAAACTACATTTCATAGACTTTCTAACGGTGTCAGTCCGTTTGAGTTACAACGGTTGGATCACATATTCGTACCAACTTGTGTTTCTTGACATTTTTCAGGTATTACTAGGTTGTATGGCTTTTAACAGCGAAACGATTGACTGTGGGACTTAATTGAACTGCTTATGGACTGTGACACTATAAATGTGAAAGTGAGACAATTGGACTCCAAGAAATAACATTTTTCTTATTTTGAATTGATTGCCGAAACTCAGCGATTACACTGGGCGATGTGGCAGCGCTTCATTTAAGAATTAAGATAAGAAAGTCATTTTTTTACTGTGGGACTAATCCTGGCCGTTATCGCGCGCTGAAGAAACACCGACAGTTTAAAAAACTATATTTCATTGACTTTCTAACGGTGTCAGTCCGTTTGAGTTACAACGGTTGGGTCATATATTCGCACCAACATGTATTTAGCGATATTTTTCTCATATTTCTAGGTTGCATCGCTTTTAACAGTGAAACGATTGACTGTGGGACTAAATTGAACTAATTTTGGTCTGTGACCTTATAAATGTTTTAAATGAGACAAGTGGACTCCAAGAAATAACATTCTTTTTAATTTGACATGATTGCCGGAACTCAGCGATTACACTGGGCGCTGTTGTAGCGCTTCATTTAAGAATTTAGATAAATAAGTCATTCTTTACTGAGGGACCAATCCTATCCGTTATTGCGCGTGGAAGAAATAGCGACAGTTTCAAAAACTACATTTCATTGACTTTCTAACAGTATCAATCCGTTTGAGTTACAACAGTTGAGTCACATATTCGAACCAACATGTGTTTTTTGATATTTTTCAGGTATTGCTAGGTTGTATGGCTTTCAACAGCGAAACGATTGACTGTGGGACTTAATTGAACTGATTATGGACTGTGACCATATAAATGTGAAAGTGAGACAATTGGACTCCAAGAAATAACATTTTTCTTAACTTGACGTGATTGGCGGAGCTCAACGATTACACTGGGCTCTGTGGTAGCGCTTCATTTAAAAATTTAGATTAATAAGACATTTTTTACTGTGGGAGCAATCCTAGCCGTTATCGCGCGCTGAAGAAATACCGACAGTTTCAAAAGCTACATTTCATTGACTTTCTAACAGTATTAATCCGTTTGAGTTACAACGGTTGAGTCACATATTCGTACCAACATGTATTTCTTGATATTTTTCAAGTATTACTAGGTTGTATGGCTTTTAACAGCGAAATGATTGACTGTGGGTCTTCATTGAAAAAACTTTGGACAGTGACCTGATAAATGTGATAAATGAGACAATTGAACTCCAAGAAATAACATTCTTCTTAATTTGACATGATTGCCGAAACTCAGCGATTACACTGGGCGCTGTGGTAGCGCTTTATTTAAGAATTAAGATAAGAAAGTCATTTTTTACTGTGGGACCACTCCTAGCCGTTATCGCGCGCTGAAGAAACAGCGACAGTTTCAAAAACTACATTTCATTGACTTTCTAACGGTGTCAGTCCGTTTGAGTTACAACGGTTGGGTCATATATTCGCACCAACATGTATTTAGCGATATTTTTCTCATATTACTAGGTTGCATCGCTTTTAACAGTGAAACGATTGATTTTGGGACTAAATTGAACTGATTTTGGTCTGTGACCTTATAAATGTTATAAGTGAGACAAGTGGACTCCAAGAAGTAACATTCTTTTTAACTTGACATGATTGCCGGAACTCAGCGATTACACTGGGCGCTGTGGTAGCGCTTCATTTAAGAACTTAGATAAATAAGTCATTTTTTACTGTGGGACCAATTCTAGCCGTTATCGCGCGCTAAAGAAATAGCGACAGTTTCAAAAACTACATTTCATTGACTTTCTAACAGTATCAATCCGTTTGAGTTACAACAGTTGAGTCACATATTCGTACCAACATGTATTTTTTGATATTTTTCAGGTATTACTAGGTTGTATGGCTTTCAACAGCGAAACAATTGACTGTGGGACTTAATTGAATTGATTATGGACTGTGACCCTATAAATGTGAAAGTGAGACAATTGGACTCCAAGAAATAACATTCTTCTTAATTTGACGTGATTGGCGGAACTCAACGATTACACTGGGCTCTGTGGTAGCGCATCATTTAAAAATTTAGATTAATAAGTCATTTTTTTACTGTGGGACCATTCCTAGCCGTTTTTGCGCGCAGAAGAAATAGCGACAGTTTCAGAAACTACATTTCATTGACTTTCTAACGGTGTCAGTCCGTTTGAATTACAACGGTTGGATCACATATTCGTACCAACATGTATTTAGCGATATTTTTCCGATATTACTAGGTTGCATCGCCTTTAACAATGAAACGATTGACTGTGGGACTTCATTGATATAACTTTGGACTGTGACCTGATAAATGTGATAAATGAGACAATTGGACTCCAAGAAATAACATTCTTCTTAATTTGACATGATTGCCGAAACTCAGCGATTACACTGGACGCTGTGGTAGCGCTTTATTTAAGAATTAAGATAAGAAAGTCATTTTTTTACCGTGGGACCAATCCTAGCCGTTATCGCGCGCTGAGGAAACAGAAACAGTTTCAAAAATTACATTTCATTGACTTTCTAACGGTGTGAGTCCGTATGAGTTACAACGGTTGGGTCATATATTCGCACCAACATGTATTTAGCGATATTTTTCATATATTACTAGGTTGCATCGCTTTTAACAGTGAAACGATTGATTTTGGGACTAGATTGAACTGATTATGGACTGTGACTCTATAAATGTGAAAGTGAGACAATTGGACTCCAAGAAATAACATTCTTCTTAATTTGACGTGATTGGCGGAACTCAACGATTACACTGGGCTCTGTGGTAGCGCTTCATTTAAAAATTTAGATTTATAAGTCATTCTTTACTGTGGGAGAAATCCTAGCCGTTATCACGCGCTGAAGAAATAGCGACAGTTTCAAAAACTACATTTCATTGACTTTCTAACGGTGTCAGTCCGTTTGAGTTACAACAGTTGGATCACATATTCGTACCAACATGTATTTAGCGATATTTTTCCGATATTACTAGGTTGCATCGCTTACAACAGTGAAACGATTGATTTTGGGCCTAAATTGAACTGATTTTGGTCTGTGACCTTATAAATGTTATAAGTGAGACAAGTGGACTCCAAGAAGTAACATTCTTTTTAACTTGACATGATTGCCGGAACTCAGCGATTACACTGGGCGCTGTGGTAGCGCTTCATTTAAGAACTTAGATAAATAAGTCATTTTTTACTGTGGGACCAATTCTAGCCGTTATCGCGCGCTAAAGAAATAGCGACAGTTTCAAAAACTACATTTCATTGACTGTCTAACAGTATCAATCCGTTTGAGTTACAACAGTTGAGTCACATATTCGTACCAACATGTATTTTTTGATATTTTTCAGGTATTACTAGGTTGTATGGCTTTCAACAGCGAAACAATTGACTGTGGGACTTAATTGAATTGATTATGGACTGTGACCCTATAAATGTGAAAGTGAGACAATTGGACTCCAAGAAATAACATTCTTCTTAATTTGACGTGATTGGCGGAACTCAACGATTACACTGGGCTCTGTGGTAGCGCATCATTTAAAAATTTAGATTAATAAGTCATTTTTTTACTGTGGGACCATTCCTAGCCGTTTTTGCGCGCAGAAGAAATAGCGACAGTTTCAGAAACTACATTTCATTGACTTTCTAACGGTGTCAGTCCGTTTGAATTACAACGGTTGGATCACATATTCGTACCAACATGTATTTAGCGATATTTTTCCGATATTACTAGGTTGCATCGCCTTTAACAATGAAACGATTGACTGTGGGACTTCATTGATATAACTTTGGACTGTGACCTGATAAATGTGATAAATGAGACAATTGGACTCCAAGAAATAACATTCTTCTTAATTTGACATGATTGCCGAAACTCAGCGATTACACTGGACGCTGTGGTAGCGCTTTATTTAAGAATTAAGATAAGAAAGTCATTTTTTTACCGTGGGACCAATCCTAGCCGTTATCGCGCGCTGAGGAAACAGAAACAATTTCAAAAACTACATTTCATTGACTTTCTAACGGTGTGAGTCCGTATGAGTTACAACGGTTGGGTCATATATTCGCACCAACATGTATTTAGCGATATTTTTCATATATTACTAGGTTGCATCGCTTTTAACAGTGAAACGATTGATTTTGGGACTAGATTGAACTGATTATGGACTGTGACTCTATAAATGTGAAAGTGAGACAATTGGACTCCAAGAAATAACATTCTTCTTAATTTGACGTGATTGGCGGAACTCAACGATTACACTGGGCTCTGTGGTAGCGCTTCATTTAAAAATTTAGATTTATAAGTCATTCTTTACTGTGGGAGAAATCCTAGCCGTTATCACGCGCTGAAGAAATAGCGACAGTTTCAAAAACTACATTTCATTGACTTTCTAACGGTGTCAGTCCGTTTGAGTGACAACAGTTGGATCACATATTTGTACCAACATGTATTTTTTGATATTTTTTAGGTAATACTAGGTTGTATGGCTTTCAACAGTGAAGCGATTGACTGTGGGACTTAATTGAACTGATTATGGACTGTGACCCTATAAATGTAAAAGTGAGACAAGTGGACTCCAAGAAAAAACATTCTTTTTAACTTGACATGATTGCCGGAACTCAGCGATTATACTGGGCGCTGTGGAAGCGCTTCATTTAAGAATTTAGATAAATAAGTCATTTTTTACTGTGGGAGCAATCCTAGCCGTTATCGCGCGCTGAAGAAATAGCGACAGTTTCAAAAACTACATTTCATTGACTTTCTAAAAGTATCAATCCGTTTGAGTTACAACAGTTGAGTCACATATTCGTACCAACATGTATTTTTTGATATTTTTCAGGTATTACTAGGTTTTATGGCTTTCAACAGCGAAACGATTGACTGTGGGACTTAATTGAACTGATTATAAACTGAGACCCTATAAATTTGAAAGTGAGACAATTGGACTCCAAGAAATAACATTCTTCTTAATTTGACGTGATTGGCGGAACTCAACGATTACACTGGGCCCTGTGGTAGCGCTTCATTCAAAAATTTAGATTAATAAGTCATTTTTACTTTGGGAGCAATCCTAGCCGTTATCACGCGCTGAAGAAATAGCGACAGTTTCAAAAACTACATTTCATTGACTTTCTAACAGTATCAATCCGTTTGAGTTGCAACAGTTGAGTCACATATTCGTACCAATATGTATTTTTTATATTTTTCAGGTATTACTAGGTTTTATGGCTTTCAACAGGGAAACGATTGACTGTGGAACTTAATTGAACTGATTATGGACTGAGACCCTATAAATGTGAAAGTGAGACAATTGGACTCCAAGAAATAACATTCTTCTTAATTTGACGTGATTGGCGGAACTCAACGATTACACTGGGCTCTGTGGTATGCGCTTCATTTAAAAATTTAGATTAATAAGTCATTTTTTACTGTGGGAGCAATCCTAGCCGTTATCACGCGCTGAAGAAATGGCGACAGTTTCAAAAACTACATTTCATTGACTTTCTAACAATATCAATCCATTTGAGTTACAACAGTTGAGTCACATATTCGTACCAACATGTATTTTTTGATATTTTTTAGGTAATACTAGGTTGTATGGCTTTCAATAGTGAAGCGATTGACTGTGGGACTTAATTGAACTGATTATGGACTGTGACCCTATAAATGTAAAAGTGAGACAATTGGACTCCAAGAAATAACATTCTTTTTAACTTGACATGATTGCCGGAATTCAGCGATTATACTGGGCGCTGTGGAAGCGCTTCATTTAAGAATTTAGATAAATAAGTCATTTTTTACTGTGGGAGCAATCCTAGCCGTTATCGCGCGCTGAAGAAATAGTGACAGTTTCAAAAACTACATTTCATTGACTTTCGAAAAGTATCAATCCGTTTGAGTTACAACAGTTGAGTCACATATTCGTACCAACATGTATTTTTTGATATTTTTCAGGTATTACTAGGTTTTATGGCTTTCAACAGCGAAACGATTGACTGTGGGACTTAATTGAACTGATTATAAACTGAGACCTTATAAATTTGAAAGTGAGACAATTGGACTCCAAGAAATAACATTCTTCTTAATTTGACGTGATTGGCGGAACTCAACGATTACACTGGGCCCTGTGGTAGCGCTTCATTCAAAAATTTAGATTAATAAGTCATTTTTACTTTGGGAGCAATCCTAGCCGTTATCACGCGCTGAAGAAATAGCGACAGTTTCAAAAACTACATTTCATTGACTTTCTAACAGTATCAATCCGTTTGAGTTGCAACAGTTGAGTCACATATTCGTACCAACATGTATTTTTTGATATTTTTATGGTAATACTAGGTTGTATGGCGTTCAACAGTAAAGCGATTGACTGTGGGACTTAATTGAACTGATTATGGACTGTGACCCTATAAATGTAAAAGTGAGGCAATTGGACTCCAAGAAATAACATTCTTCTTAATTTGACGTGATTGACGGAACTCAACGATTACACTGGGCTCTGTGGTAGCGCTTTATTTAAAAATTTAGATTAATAATTCATTTTTTACTGTGGGAGCCTTCCTAGCCGTTATCACGCGCTGAGGAAATAGCGACAGTTTCAAAAACTACATTTCATTGACTTTCTAACGGTGTCAGTCCGTTTGAGTTACAACAATTGGATCACATATTCGTACCAACATGTATTTAGCGATATTTTTCCGATATTACTAGGTTGCATCGCTTTTAACAGTGAAACGAACGACTGTGGGACTAAATTGATATAACTTTGGACTGTGACCTGATAAATGTGATAAATGAGACAATTGGACTCCAAGAAATAACATTCTTCTTAATTTGACATGATTGCCGAAACTCAGCGATTACACTGGACGCTGTGGTAGCGCTTTATTTAAGAATTAAGATAAGAAAGTCATTTTTTTACCGTGGGACCAATCCTAGCCGTTATCGCGCGCTGAGGAAACAGAAACAGTTTCAAAAATTACATTTCATTGACTTTCTAACGGTGTGAGTCCGTATGAGTTACAACGGTTGGGTCATATATTCGCACCAACATGTATTTAGCGATATTTTTCATATATTACTAGGTTGCATCGCTTTTAACAGTGAAACGATTGATTTTGGGACTAGATTGAACTGATTATGGACTGTGACTCTATAAATGTGAAAGTGAGACAATTGGACTCCAAGAAATAACATTCTTCTTAATTTGACGTGATTGGCGGAACTCAACGATTACACTGGGCTCTGTGGTAGCGCTTCATTTAAAAATTTAGATTTATAAGTCATTCTTTACTGTGGGAGAAATCCTAGCCGTTATCACGCGCTGAAGAAATAGCGACAGTTTCAAAAACTACATTTCATTGACTTTCTAACGGTGTCAGTCCGTTTGAGTTACAACAGTTGGATCACATATTCGTACCAACATGTATTTAGCGATATTTTTCCGATATTACTAGGTTGCATCGCTTACAACAGTGAAACGATTGATTTTGGGCCTAAATTGAACTGATTTTGGTCTGTGACCTTATAAATGTTATAAGTGAGACAAGTGGACTCCAAGAAGTAACATTCTTTTTAACTTGACATGATTGCCGGAACTCAGCGATTACACTGGGCGCTGTGGTAGCGCTTCATTTAAGAACTTAGATAAATAAGTCATTTTTTACTGTGGGACCAATTCTAGCCGTTATCGCGCGCTAAAGAAATAGCGACAGTTTCAAAAACTACATTTCATTGACTGTCTAACAGTATCAATCCGTTTGAGTTACAACAGTTGAGTCACATATTCGTACCAACATGTATTTTTTGATATTTTTCAGGTATTACTAGGTTGTATGGCTTTCAACAGCGAAACAATTGACTGTGGGACTTAATTGAATTGATTATGGACTGTGACCCTATAAATGTGAAAGTGAGACAATTGGACTCCAAGAAATAACATTCTTCTTAATTTGACGTGATTGGCGGAACTCAACGATTACACTGGGCTCTGTGGTAGCGCATCATTTAAAAATTTAGATTAATAAGTCATTTTTTTACTGTGGGACCATTCCTAGCCGTTTTTGCGCGCAGAAGAAATAGCGACAGTTTCAGAAACTACATTTCATTGACTTTCTAACGGTGTCAGTCCGTTTGAATTACAACGGTTGGATCACATATTCGTACCAACATGTATTTAGCGATATTTTTCCGATATTACTAGGTTGCATCGCCTTTAACAATGAAACGATTGACTGTGGGACTTCATTGATATAACTTTGGACTGTGACCTGATAAATGTGATAAATGAGACAATTGGACTCCAAGAAATAACATTCTTCTTAATTTGACATGATTGCCGAAACTCAGCGATTACACTGGACGCTGTGGTAGCGCTTTATTTAAGAATTAAGATAAGAAAGTCATTTTTTTACCGTGGGACCAATCCTAGCCGTTATCGCGCGCTGAGGAAACAGAAACAGTTTCAAAAACTACATTTCATTGACTTTCTAACGGTGTGAGTCCGTATGAGTTACAACGGTTGGGTCATATATTCGCACCAACATGTATTTAGCGATATTTTTCATATATTACTAGGTTGCATCGCTTTTAACAGTGAAACGATTGATTTTGGGACTAGATTGAACTGATTATGGACTGTGACTCTATAAATGTGAAAGTGAGACAATTGGACTCCAAGAAATAACATTCTTCTTAATTTGACGTGATTGGCGGAACTCAACGATTACACTGGGCTCTGTGGTAGCGCTTCATTTAAAAATTTAGATTTATAAGTCATTCTTTACTGTGGGAGAAATCCTAGCCGTTATCACGCGCTGAAGAAATAGCGACAGTTTCAAAAACTACATTTCATTGACTTTCTAACGGTGTCAGTCCGTTTGAGTGACAACAGTTGGATCACATATTTGTACCAACATGTATTTTTTGATATTTTTTAGGTAATACTAGGTTGTATGGCTTTCAACAGTGAAGCGATTGACTGTGGGACTTAATTGAACTGATTATGGACTGTGACCCTATAAATGTAAAAGTGAGACAAGTGGACTCCAAGAAAAAACATTCTTTTTAACTTGACATGATTGCCGGAACTCAGCGATTATACTGGGCGCTGTGGAAGCGCTTCATTTAAGAATTTAGATAAATAAGTCATTTTTTACTGTGGGAGCAATCCTAGCCGTTATCGCGCGCTGAAGAAATAGCGACAGTTTCAAAAACTACATTTCATTGACTTTCTAAAAGTATCAATCCGTTTGAGTTACAACAGTTGAGTCACATATTCGTACCAACATGTATTTTTTGATATTTTTCAGGTATTACTAGGTTTTATGGCTTTCAACAGCGAAACGATTGACTGTGGGACTTAATTGAACTGATTATAAACTGAGACCCTATAAATTTGAAAGTGAGACAATTGGACTCCAAGAAATAACATTCTTCTTAATTTGACGTGATTGGCGGAACTCAACGATTACACTGGGCCCTGTGGTAGCGCTTCATTCAAAAATTTAGATTAATAAGTCATTTTTACTTTGGGAGCAATCCTAGCCGTTATCACGCGCTGAAGAAATAGCGACAGTTTCAAAAACTACATTTCATTGACTTTCTAACAGTATCAATCCGTTTGAGTTGCAACAGTTGAGTCACATATTCGTACCAATATGTATTTTTTATATTTTTCAGGTATTACTAGGTTTTATGGCTTTCAACAGGGAAACGATTGACTGTGGAACTTAATTGAACTGATTATGGACTGAGACCCTATAAATGTGAAAGTGAGACAATTGGACTCCAAGAAATAACATTCTTCTTAATTTGACGTGATTGGCGGAACTCAACGATTACACTGGGCTCTGTGGTATGCGCTTCATTTAAAAATTTAGATTAATAAGTCATTTTTTACTGTGGGAGCAATCCTAGCCGTTATCACGCGCTGAAGAAATGGCGACAGTTTCAAAAACTACATTTCATTGACTTTCTAACAATATCAATCCATTTGAGTTACAACAGTTGAGTCACATATTCGTACCAACATGTATTTTTTGATATTTTTTAGGTAATACTAGGTTGTATGGCTTTCAATAGTGAAGCGATTGACTGTGGGACTTAATTGAACTGATTATGGACTGTGACCCTATAAATGTAAAAGTGAGACAATTGGACTCCAAGAAATAACATTCTTTTTAACTTGACATGATTGCCGGAATTCAGCGATTATACTGGGCGCTGTGGAAGCGCTTCATTTAAGAATTTAGATAAATAAGTCATTTTTTACTGTGGGAGCAATCCTAGCCGTTATCGCGCGCTGAAGAAATAGTGACAGTTTCAAAAACTACATTTCATTGACTTTCGAAAAGTATCAATCCGTTTGAGTTACAACAGTTGAGTCACATATTCGTACCAACATGTATTTTTTGATATTTTTCAGGTATTACTAGGTTTTATGGCTTTCAACAGCGAAACGATTGACTGTGGGACTTAATTGAACTGATTATAAACTGAGAACCTATAAATTTGAAAGTGAGACAATTGGACTCCAAGAAATAACATTCTTCTTAATTTGACGTGATTGGCGGAACTCAACGATTACACTGGGCCCTGTGGTAGCGCTTCATTCAAAAATTTAGATTAATAAGTCATTTTTACTTTGGGAGCAATCCTAGCCGTTATCACGCGCTGAAGAAATAGCGACAGTTTCAAAAACTACATTTCATTGACTTTCTAACAGTATCAATCCGTTTGAGTTGCAACAGTTGAGTCACATATTCGTACCAACATGTATTTTTTGATATTTTTATGGTAATACTAGGTTGTATGGCGTTCAACAGTAAAGCGATTGACTGTGGGACTTAATTGAACTGATTATGGACTGTGACCCTATAAATGTAAAAGTGAGGCAATTGGACTCCAAGAAATAACATTCTTCTTAATTTGACGTGATTGACGGAACTCAACGATTACACTGGGCTCTGTGGTAGCGCTTTATTTAAAAATTTAGATTAATAATTCATTTTTTACTGTGGGAGCCTTCCTAGCCGTTATCACGCGCTGAGGAAATAGCGACAGTTTCAAAAACTACATTTCATTGACTTTCTAACGGTGTCAGTCCGTTTGAGTTACAACAATTGGATCACATATTCGTACCAACATGTATTTAGCGATATTTTTCCGATATTACTAGGTTGCATCGCTTTTAACAGTGAAACGAACGACTGTGGGACTAAATTGAACTGATTTTAGTCTGTGACCTTCTAAATGTTATAAGTGAGACAAGTGGACTCCAAGAAATAACATTCTTTTTAATTTGACATGATTGCCGGAACTCAGCGATTACACTGGACGCTGTGATAGCGCTTCATTTAAGAATTAACATAAGAAAGTCATTTTTTTACTGTGTGACCAATCCTAGCCGTTATAGCGCGCTCAAGAAATAGCAACAGTTTCCAAAACTACATTTTATTGACTTTCTAACAGTATTAATCCGTTTGAGTTACAACGGTTGAGTCACATATTCGTACCAACATGTATTCCTTGATATTTTTCCGATATTACTAGGTTGTATGGCTTTTAACTGCGAAGTGATTGACTGTGGGACTTAATTGAACTGATTATGGACTGTGACCCTATAAATGTGAAAGTGAGACAATTGGACTCCAAAAAATAACATTCTTCTTAATTTGACATGATTGCAGAAACTCAGCGATTACACTGGACGCTGTGGTAGCGACTCATTTAAGAATTGGTATAGTAAAGTCATTTTTTTACTGTGTGACCAATCCTAGACGTTATAGCGCGCTCAAGAAATAGCGACAGTTTCCAAAACTACATTTCATTGACTTTCTAACGGCGTCAGTTCGTTTGAGTTTCAACGGTTGGGTCACATATTCGTACCAACATGTACTTAGCAATATTTTTCTCATATTACTAGGTTGCATCGCTTTTAACAGTGAAACGAATGACTGTGGAACTAAATTGAACTGATTTTAGTGTGGGACCTTCTAAATGTTATAAGTCAGACATGTGGACTCCAAGAAATATCATTCTTTTTAATTTGACATGATTGCCGGAACTCAGCGATTACACTGGGCGCTGTGGTAGCGTTTCATTTAAGAATTTAGATAAATAATTCATTTTTCACTGTGGGACCAATCCTAGCCATTAGCGCGCGCTGAAGAAATAGAGACAGTTTCAAATACTACATTTCACTGACTTTCTAACGGTGTCTGTCCGTTTGAGTTTCAACGATTTGGTCACATATTCGCATCTACATGTATTTAGCGATATTTATCTGATATTACTAGGTTGCATCGCTTTTAACAGTGAAAGGATTGACTGTGGGACTTAATTGAACTAACTTTGGACTGTGACATGATCGATGTCATAAATGAGAAAATTGGACTCCAAGAAATAACATTCTTCTTAATTTG
The DNA here is from genome assembly GCF_029227915.1 of Hydractinia symbiolongicarpus. Taxonomy (NCBI): domain Eukaryota; kingdom Metazoa; phylum Cnidaria; class Hydrozoa; order Anthoathecata; family Hydractiniidae; genus Hydractinia; species Hydractinia symbiolongicarpus. Next base: position 38,051,665 of record NC_079876.1, on the reverse strand, counting down.
ACATGATTGCCGGAAATTAGAAATTACACTGGGCGCTGTGGTAGCGCTTCAATTGAAAATTAAGATAAAAAAGACATTTTTTACTGTGGGACCAATCCTAGGCGTCAGCGCACGCCGAAGAAATAGCGACAGTTTCAAAACTACATTTCATTGACTTTCTAACGGTGTCAGTCCGTTTGAGTTACAACAGTTGGATTACATATTCGTACCAACATGTATTTAGCGATATTTTTCCGATATTACTAGGTTGCATCGCCTTTAACAATGAAACGATTGACTGTGGGACTTAATTGAACTAACTTTGGACTGTGACCTGATAAATGTGATAAATGAGACAATTGGACTCCAGGAAATAACATTCTTCTTAATTTGTCATGATTGCCGAAACACAGCGATTACACTGGGCGCTGCGGTAGCGCTTCATTTAAGAATTAAGATAAAAAAAGTCATTTTTTTACTGTGGTATCATTCCTAGCCGTTATCACGCGCTGAAGAAACAGCAACAGTTTCAAAAACTACATTTCATTGACTTTCTAACGGTGTCAGTCCGTATGAGTTACAACGGTTGGGTCATATATTCGCACCAACATGTATTTAGCGATATTTTTCATATAATACTAGGTTGCATCGCTTTTAACAGTGAAACGATTGATTTTGGGACTAAATTGAACTGATTTTGGTCTGTGACCTTATAAATGTTATAAGTGAGACAAGTGGACTCCAAGAAATAACATTCTTTTTAACTTGACATGATTGCCGGAACTCAGCGATTACACTGGGCGCTGTGGTAGCGCTTCATTTAAGAATTTAGATAAATAAGTCATTTTTTTACTGTGGTATCATTCCTAGCCGTTATCACGCGCTGAAGAAACAGCAACAGTTTCAAAAACTACATTTCATTGACTTTCTAACGGTGTCAGTCCGTATGAGTTACAACGGTTGGGTCATATATTCGCACCAACATGTATTTAGCGATATTTTTCATATAATACTAGGTTGCATCGCTTTTAACAGTGAAACGATTGATTTTGGGACTAAATTGACCTGATTTTGGTCTGTGACCTTATAAATGTTATAAGTGAGACAAGTGGACTCCAAGAAATAACATTCTTTTTAACTTGACATGATTGCCGGAACTCAGCGATTACACTGGGCGCTGTGGTAGCGCTTCATTTAAGAATTTAGATAAATAAGTCATTTTTACTGTGGAACCAATCCTAGCCGTTATCGCGCGCTGAAGAAATAGCGACAGTTTCAAAAACTACATTTCATTGACTTTCTAACAGTATCAATCCGTTTGAGTTACAACAGTTGAGTCACATATTCGTACCAACATGTATTTTTTGATATTTTTGAGGTATTACTAGGTTGTATGGCTTTCAACAGTGAAATGATTGACTGTGGGACATAATTGAACTGATTATGGACTGTGACCCTATATATGTGAAAGTGAGACAATTGGACTCCAAGAAATAACATTCTTCTTAATTTGACGTGATTGGCGGAACTCAACGATTACACTGGGCTCTGTGGTAACGCTTCATTTAAAAATTTAGATTAATAAGTCATTTTTTACTGTGGGAGAAATCCTAGCCGTTATCACGCGCTGAAGAAATAGCGACAGTTTCAAAAACTACATTTCATTGACTTTCTAACGGTGTCAATCCGTTTGAGTTACAACGGTTGGATCACATATTCGTACCAACATGTATTTAGCGATATTTTTCCGATATTACTAGGTTGCATCGCCTTTAACAATGAAACGATTGACTGTGGGACTTCATTGATATAACTTTGGACTGTGACCTGATAAATGTGATAAATGAGACAATTGGACTCCAAGAAACAACATTCTTCCTAACTTGACATGATTGCCGAAACTCAGCGATTACACTGGGCGCTGTGGTAGCGCTTTATTTAAGAATTAAGATAAGAAAGTCATTTTTTTACCGTGGGAGCAATCCTAGCCGTTATCGCGCGCTGAAGAAACAGCAACAGTTTCAAAAACTACATTTCATTGACTTTCTAACGGTGTTAGTCCGTATGAGTTACAACGGTTGGGTCATATATTTGCACCAACATGTATTTAGCGATATTTTTCATATATTACTAGGTTGCATCGCGTTTAACAGTGAAACGATTGATTTTGGGACTAAATTGAACTGATTTTGGTCTGTGACCTTATAAATGTTGTAAGTGAGACAATTGGACTCAAAGAAATAACATTCTTCTTAATTTGACGTGATTGGCGGTACTCAACGATTACACTGGGCCCTGTGGTAGCGCTTCATTCAAAAATTTAGATTAATAAGTCATTTTTACTTTGGGAGCAATCCTAGCCGTTATCACGCGCTGAAGAAATAGCGACAGTTTCAAAAACTACATTTCATTGACTTTCTAACAGTATCAATCCGTTTGAGTTACAACAGTTGAGTCACATATTCGTACCAATATGTATTTTTTTATATTTTTCAGGTATTACTAGGTTTTATGGCTTTCAACAGCGAAACGATTGACTGTGGGACTTAATTGAACTGATTATGGACTGAGACCCTATAAATGTGAAAGTGAGACAATTGGACTCCAAGAAATAACATTCTTTTTAATTTGACATGATTGCCGGAACTCAGCGACTACACTGGACGCTGTGGTAGCGCTTCATTTAGGAATTAACATAAGAAAGTCATTTTTTACTGTGTGACCAATCCTAGCCGTAATAGCGCGCTCAAGAAATAGCGATAGTTTCCAAAACTACATTTTATTGACTTTCTAACAGTATTAATTCGTTTGAGTTACAACGGTTGAGTCACATATTCGTACCAACATGTATTCCTTGATATTTTTCAGGTATTACTAGGTTGTATGGCTTTTAACAGCGAAATGATTGACTGTGGGACTTAATTGAACTGATTATGGACTGTGACCCTATAAATGTGAAAGTGAGACAATTGGACTCCAAAAAATAACATTCTTCTTAATTTGACATGATTGCCGAAACTCAGCGATTACACTAGACGCTGTGGTAGCGCTTCATTTAAGAATTGACATAAGAAAGTCATTTTTTTACTGTGTGACCAATCCTAGCCGTTATAGCGCGCTCAAGAAATAGCGACAGTTTCCAAAACCACATTTCATTGACTTTCTAACGGCGTCAGTCCGTTTGACTTTCAACGGTTGGGTCACATATTCGTACCAACATGTATTTAGCAATATTTTTGTCATATTACTAGGTTGCATCGCTTTCAACAGCGAAACGATTGACTGTGGGACTTATTTGAACTGATTATGGACTGAGACCCTATAAATGTGAAAGTGAGACAATTGGACTCCAAGAAATAACATTCTTCTTAATTTGACGTGATTGGCGGAACTCAACGATTACACTGGGCTCTGTGGTATGCGCTTCATTTAAAAATTTAGATTAATAAGTCATTTTTAACTGTGGGAGCAATCCTAGCCGTTATCACGCGCCGAAGAAATGGCGACAGTTTCAAAAACTACATTTCATTGACTTTCTAACGGTGTCAGTCCGTTAGAGTTACAACGATTGGATCACATATTCGTACCAACATGTATTTAGCGATATTTTTCCGCTAATACTAGGTTGCATCGCTTTTAACAGTGAAACGAACGACTGTGGGACTAAATTGAACTGATTTTAGTCTGTGACTTTCTAAATGTTATAAGTGAGACAAGTGGACTCCAAGAAATAACATTCTTTCTAATTTGACATTATTGCCGGAACTCAGCGACTACACTGGACGCTGTGGTAGCGCTTCATTTAAGAATTAACATAAGAAAGTCATTTTTTTACTGTGTGACCAATCCTAGCCGTTATAGCGCGCTCAAGAAATAGCGACAGTTTCCAAAACTACATTTTATTGACTTTCTAACAGTATTAATCCGTTTGAGTTACAACGGTTGAGTCACATATTCGTACCAACATGTATTCCTTGATATTTTTCAGGTATTACTAGGTTGTATGGCTTTTAACAGCGAAATGATTGACTGTGGGACTTAATTGAACTGATTATGGACTGTGACCCTATAAATGTGAAAGTGAGACAATTGGACTCCAAAAAATAACATTCTTCTTAATTTGACATGATTGCCGAAACTCAGCGATTACACTAGACGCTGTGGTAGCGCTTCATTTAAGAATTGACATAAGAAAGTCATTTTTTTACTGTGTGACCAATCCTAGCCGTTATAGCGCGCTCAAGAAATAGCGACAGTTTCCAAAACCACATTTCATTGACTTTCTAACGGCGTCAGTCCGTTTGACTTTCAACGGTTGGGTCACATATTCGTACCAACATGTATTTAGCAAGATTTTTCTCATATTACTAGGTTGCATCGCTTTCAACAGCGAAACGATTGACTGTGGGACTTATTTGAACTGATTATGGACTGAGACCCTATAAATGTGAAAGTGAGACAATTGGACTCCAAGAAATAACATTCTTCTTAATTTGACGTGATTGGCGGAACTCAACGATTACACTGGGCTCTGTGGTATGCGCTTCATTTAAAAATTTAGATTAATAAGTCATTTTTAACTGTGGGAGCAATCCTAGCCGTTATCACGCGCCGAAGAAATGGCGACAGTTTCAAAAACTACATTTCATTGACTTTCTAACGGTGTCAGTCCGGTTGAGTTACAACGATTGGATCGCATATTCGTACCAACATGTATTTAGCGATATTTTTCAGGTATTACTAGGTTGTATGGCTTTTAACAGCGAAATGATTGACTGTGGGACTTAATTGAACTGATTATGAACTGTGACCCTATAAATGTGAAAGTGTGACAATTGGACTCCAAAAAATAACATTCTTCTTAATTTGACATGATTGCCGAAACTCAGCGATTACACTGGACGCTGTGGTAGCGCTTCATTTAAGAATTGACATAAGAAAGTCATATTTTTACTGTTTGACCAATCCTAGCCGTTATAGCGCGCTCAAGAAATAGCGACAGTTTCCAAAACCACATTTCATTGACTTTCTAACGGCGTCAGTCCGTTTGCGTTTCAACGGTTGAGTCACATATTCGTACCAACATGTATTTAGCAATATTTTTCTCATATTACTAGGTTGCATCGCTTTTAACAGTGAAACGAATGACTGTGGAACTAAATTGAACTGATTTTAGTGTGGGACCTTCTAAATGTTATAAGTGAGACATGTGGACTCCAAGAAATATCATTCTTTTTAACTTGACATGATTGCCGGAACGCAGCGATTACACTGGGCGCTGTGGTAGCCTTTCATTTAAGAATTTAGATAAATAAGTCATTTTTCACTGTGGGACCAATCCTAGCCATTAGCGCGCGCTGAAGAAATAGAGGCAGTTTTAAATACTACATTTCACTGACTTTCTAACAGTGTCAGTCCGTATGAGTTACAACGGTTGGGTCATATATTTGCACCAACATGTATTTAGCGATATTTTTCATATATTACTAGGTTGCATCGCGTTTAACAGTGAAACGATTGATTTTGGGACTAAATTGAACTGATTTTGGTCTGTGACCTTATAAATGTTGTAAGTGAGACAATTGGACTCAAAGAAATAACATTCTTCTTAATTTGACGTGATTGGCGGTACTCAACGATTACACTGGGCCCTGTGGTAGCGCTTCATTCAAAAATTTAGATTAATAAGTCATTTTTACTTTGGGAGCAATCCTAGCCGTTATTACGCGCTGAAAAAATAGCGACAGTTTCAAAAACTACATTTCATTGACTTTCTAACAGTATCAATCCGTTTGAGTTACAACAGTTGAGTCACATATTCGTACCAATATGTATTTTTTTATATTTTTCAGGTATTACTAGGTTTTATGGCTTTCAACAGCGAAACGATTGACTGTGGGACTTAATTGAACTGATTATGGACTGAGACCCTATAAATGTGAAAGTGAGACAATTGGACTCCAAGAAATAACATTCTTTTTAATTTGACATGATTGCCGGAACTCAGCGACTACACTGGACGCTGTGGTAGCGCTTCATTTAGGAATTAACATAAGAAAGTCATTTTTTACTGTGTGACCAATCCTAGCCGTAATAGCGCGCTCAAGAAATAGCGATAGTTTCCAAAACTACATTTTATTGACTTTCTAACAGTATTAATCCGTTTGAGTTACAACGGTGTAGTCACATATTCGTACCAACATGTATTCCTTGATATTTTTCAGGTATTACTAGGTTGTATGGCTTTTAACAGCGAAATGATTGACTGTGGGACTTAATTGAACTGATTATGGACTGTGACCCTATAAATGTGAAAGTGAGACAATTGGACTCCAAAAAATAACATTCTTCTTAATTTGACATGATTGCCGAAACTCAGCGATTACACTAGACGCTGTGGTAGCACTTCATTTAAGAATTGACATAAGAAAGTCATTTTTTTACTGTGTGACCAATCCTAGCCGTTATAGCGCGCTCAAGAAATAGCGACAGTTTCCAAAACCACATTTCATTGACTTTCTAACGGCGTCAGTCCGTTTGACTTTCAACGGTTGGGTCACATATTCGTACCAACATGTATTTAGCAATATTTTTCTCATATTACTAGGTTGCATCGCTTTCAACAGCGAAACGATTGACTGTGGGACTTATTTGAACTGATTATGGACTGAGACCCTATAAATGTGAAAGTGAGACAATTGGACTCCAAGAAATAACATTCTTCTTAATTTGACGTGATTGGCGGAACTCAACGATTACACTGGGCACTGTGGTATGCGCTTCATTTAAAAATTTAGATTAATAAGTCATTTTTAACTGTGGGAGCAATCCTAGCCTTTATCACGCGCCGAAGAAATGGCGACAGTTTCAAAAACTACATTTCATTGACTTTCTAACGGTGTCAGTCCGTTAAAGTTACAACGATTGGATCACATATTCGTACCAACATGTATTTAGCGATATTTTTCCGCTAATACTAGGTTGCATCGCTTTTAACAGTGAAACGAACGACTGTGGGACTAAATTGAACTGATTTTAGTCTGTGACTTTCTAAATGTTATAAGTGAGACAAGTGGACTCCAAGAAATAACATTCTTTTTAATTTGACATGATTGCCGGAACTCAGCGACTACATTGGACGCTGTGGTAGCGCTTCATTTAAGAATTAACATAAGAAAGTCATTTTTTTACTGTGTGACCAATCCTAGCCGTTATAGCGCGCTCAAGAAATAGCGACAGTTTCCAAAACTACATTTTATTGACTTTCTAACAGTATTAATCCGTTTGAGTTACAACGGTTTAGTCACATATTCGTACCAACATGTATTCCTTGATATTTTTCAGGTATTACTAGGTTGTATGGCTTTTAACAGCGAAATGATTGACTGTGGGACTTAATTGAACTGATTATGGACTGTGACCCTATAAATGTGAAAGTGAGACAATTGGACTCCAAAAAATAACATTCTTCTTAATTTGACATGATTGCCGAAACTCAGCGATTACACTAGACGCTGTGGTAGCGCTTCATTTAAGAATTGACATAAGAAAGTCATTTTTTTACTGTGTGACCAATCCTAGCCGTTATAGCGCGCTCAAGAAATAGCGACAGTTTCCAAAACCACATTTCATTGACTTTCTAACGGCGTCAGTCCGTTTGACTTTCAACGGTTGGGTCACATATTCGTACCAACATGTATTTAGCAATATTTTTCTCATATTACTAGGTTGCATCGCTTTCAACAGCGAAACGATTGACTGTGGGACTTATTTGAACTGATTATGGACTGAGACCCTATAAATGTGAAAGTGAGACAATTGGACTCCAAGAAATAACATTCTTCTTAATTTGACGTGATTGGCGGAACTCAACGATTACACTGGGCTCTGTGGTATGCGCTTCATTTAAAAATTTAGATTAATAAGTCATTTTTAACTGTGGGAGCAATCCTAGCCGTTATCACGCGCCGAAGAAATGGCGACAGTTTCAAAAACTACATTTCATTGACTTTCTAACGGTGTCAGTCCGTTTGAGTTACAACGATTGGATCACATATTCGTACCAACATGTATTTAGCGATATTTTTCCGCTAATACTTGGTTGCATCGCTTTTAACAGTGAAACGAACGACTGTGGGACTAAATTGAACTGATTTTAGTCTGTGACTTTCTAAATGTTATAAGTGAGACAAGTGGACTCCAAGAAATAACATTCTTTTTAATTTGACATGATTGCCGGAACTCAGCGACTACACTGGACGCTGTGGTAGCGCTTCATTTAAGAATTAACATAAGAAAGTCATTTTTTTACTGTGTGACCAATCCTAGCCGTTATAGCGCGCTCAAGAAATAGCGACAGTTTCCAAAACTACATTTTATTGACTTTCTAACAGTATTAATCCGTTTGAGTTACAACGGTTGAGTCACATATTCGTACCAACATGTATTCCTTGATATTTTTCAGGTATTACTAGGTTGTATGGCTTTTAACAGCGAAATGATTGACTGTGGGACTTAATTGAACTGATTATGGACTGTGACCCTATAAATGTGAAAGTGAGACAATTGGACTCCAAAAAATAACATTCTTCTTAATTTGACATGATTGCCGAAACTCAGCGATTACACTAGACGCTGTGGTAGCGCTTCATTTAAGAATTGACATAAGAAAGTCATTTTTTTACTGTGTGACCAATCCTAGCCGTTATAGCGCGCTCAAGAAATAGCGACAGTTTCCAAAACCACATTTCATTGACTTTCTAACGGCGTCAGTCCGTTTGACTTTCAACGGTTGGGTCACATATTCGTACCAACATGTATTTAGCAATATTTTTCTCATATTACTAGGTTGCATCGCTTTCAACAGCGAAACGATTGACTGTGGGACTTATTTGAACTGATTATGGACTGAGACCCTATAAATGTGAAAGTGAGACAATTGGACTCCAAGAAATAACATTCTTCTTAATTTGACGTGATTGGCGGAACTCAACGATTACACTGGGCTCTGTGGTATGCGCTTCATTTAAAAATTTAGATTAATAAGTCATTTTTAACTGTGGGAGCAATCCTAGCCGTTATCACGCGCCGAAGAAATGGCGACAGTTTCAAAAACTACATTTCATTGACTTTCTAACGGTGTCAGTCCGGTTGAGTTACAACGATTGGATCGCATATTCGTACCAACATGTATTTAGCGATATTTTTCAGGTATTACTAGGTTGTATGGCTTTTAACAGCGAAATGATTGACTGTGGGACTTAATTGAACTGATTATGAACTGTGACCCTATAAATGTGAAAGTGTGACAATTGGACTCCAAAAAATAACATTCTTCTTAATTTGACATGATTGCCGAAACTCAGCGATTACACTGGACGCTGTGGTAGCGCTTCATTTAAGAATTGACATAAGAAAGTCATATTTTTACTGTGTGACCAATCCTAGCCGTTATAGCGCGCTCAAGAAATAGCGACAGTTTCCAAAACCACATTTCATTGACTTTCTAACGGCGTCAGTCCGTTTGCGTTTCAACGGTTGAGTCACATATTCGTACCAACATGTATTTAGCAATATTTTTCTCATATTACCAGGTTGCATCGCTTTTAACAGTGAAACGAATGACTGTGGAACTAAATTGAACTGATTTTAGTGTGGGACCTTCTAAATGTTATAAGTGAGACATGTGGACTCCAAGAAATATCATTCTTTTTAACTTGACATGATTGCCGGAACGCAGCGATTACACTGGGCGCTGTGGTAGCCTTTCATTTAAGAATTTAGATAAATAAGTCATTTTTCACTGTGGGACCAATCCTAGCCATTAGCGCGCGCTGAAGAAATAGAGGCAGTTTCAAATACTACATTTCACTGACTTTCTAACAGTGTCAGTCCATTTGAGTTTCAACGGTTTGGTCACATATTCGCATCAACATGTATTTAGCGATATTTATCTGTTATTACTAGGTTGCATCGCTTTTAACAGTGAAGCGATTGACTGTGGGACTTAATTGAACTGATTATGGACTGAGACCCTATAAATGTGAAAGTGAGACAATTGGACTGCAAGAAATAACATTCTTCTTAATTTGACGTGATTGGCGGAACTCAACGATTACACTGGGCTCTGTGCTATGCGCTTCATTTAAAAATTTAGATTGATAAGTCATTTTTTACTGTGGGAGCAATCCTAGCCGTTATCACGCGCTGAAGAAATGGCGACAGTTTCAAAAACTTCATTTCATTGACTTTCTAACAATATCAATCCGTTTGAGTTACAACAGTTGAGTCACATATTCGTACCAACATGTATTTTTTGATATTTTTCAGGTAATACTAGGTTGTATGGCTTTCAACAGCGAAATAATTGACTGTGGGACTTAATTGAACTAATTATGGACTGTGACCCTATTAATGTGAAAGTGAGACAATGTGACCCCAAGAAATAACATTCTTCTTAATTTGACGTGATTGGCGGAACTCAACGATTACACTGGGCTCTGTGGTATGCGCTTCATTTAAAAATTTAGATTAATAAGTCATTTTTTACTGTGGGAGCAATCCTAGCAGTTATCACGCGCTGAAGAAATGGCGACAGTTTCAAAAACTACATTTCATTGACTTTCCAACAATATCAATCCGTTTGAGTTACAACAGTTGAGTCACATATTCGTACCAACATGTATTTTTTGATATTTTTCAGGTAATACTAGGTTGTATGGCTTTCAACAGCGAAATAATTGACTGTGGGACTTAATTGAACTGATTATGGACTGTGACCCTATAAATGTAAAAGTGAGACAGTTGGACTCCAAGAAGTAACGTTCTTCTTAAATTGACGTGATTGGCGGAACTCAACGATTACACTGGGCTCTTTTGTAGCGCTTCATTTAAGATTTTAGATTAATAAGTCATTTTTTACTGTGGGAGCAATCCTAGCCGTTATCACGCGCTGAAGAAATGGCGACAGTTTCAAAAACTTCATTTCATTGACTTTCTAACAATATCAATCCGTTTGAGTTACAACAGTTGAGTCACTTATTCGTACCAACATGTATTTTTTGATATTTTTCAGGTAATACTAGGTTGTATGGCTTTCAACAGCGAAATAATTGACTGTGGGACTTAATTGAACTGATTATGGACTGTGACCTTATTAATGTGAAAGTGAGACAATTGGACTCCAAGAAATAACATTCTTCTTAATTTGACGTGATTGGCGGAACTCAACGATTACACTGGGCTCTGTGGTATGCGCTTCTTTTAAAAATTTAGATTAATAAGTCATTTTTTACTGTGGGAGCAATCGTAGCAGTTATCACGCGCTGAAGAAATGGCGACAGTTTCAAAAACTACATTTCATTGACTTTCTAACAATATCAATCCGTTTGAGTTACAACAGTTGAGTCACATATTCGTACCAACATGTATTTTTTGATATTTTTCAAGTAATACTAGGTTGTATGGCTTTCAACAGCGAAATAATTGACTGTGGGACTTAATTGAACTGATTATGGACTGTGACCCTATAAATGTAAAAGTGAGACAATTGGACTCCAAGAAGTAACGTTCTTCTTAATTTGACGTGATTGGCGGAACTCAACGATTACACTGGGCTCTGTTGTAGCGCTTCATTTAAAAATTTAGATTAATAAGTCATTTTTTACTGTGGGAGCCTTCCTAGCCGTTATCACGCACTGAAGAAATAGCGACAGTTTCAAAAACTACATTTCATTGACTTTCTAACGGTGTCAGTCCGTTTGAGTTTCAACGGATGGGTCAGATATTCGTACCAACATGTATTTAGCAATATATTTCTCATATTACTAGGTTGCATCGCTTTTAACAGTGAAACGAATGACTGTGGAACTAAATTGTACTGATTTTAGTGTGGGACCTTCTAAATGTTATAAGTGAGACATGTGGACTCCAAGAAATATCATTCTTTTTAACTTGACATGATTGCCGGAACGCAGCGATTACACTGGGTGCTATGGTAGCCTTTCATTTAAGAATTTAGATAAATAAGTCATTTTTCACTGTGGGACCAATCCTAGCCATTAGCGCGCGCTGAAGAAATAGAGGCAGTTTCAAATACTACATTTCACTGACTTTCTAACAGTGTCAGTCCGTTTGAGTTTCAACGGTTTGGTCACATATTCGCATCAACATGTATTTAGCGATATTTATCTGTTATTACTAGGTTGCATCGCTTTTAACAGTGAAGCGATTGACTGTGGCACTTAATTGAACTGATTATGGACTGAGACCCTATAAATGTGAAAGTGAGACAATTGGACTCCAAGAAATAACATTCTTCTTAACTTGACGTGATTGGCGGAACTCAACGATTACACTGGGCTCTGTGCTATGCGCTTCATTTAAAAATTTAGATTAATAAGTCATTTTTTACTGTGGGAGCAATCCTAGCCGTTATCACGCGCTGAAGAAATGGCGACAGTTTCAAAAACTTCATTTCATTGACTTTCTAACAATATCAATCCGTTTGAGTTACAACAGTTGAGTCACATATTCGTACCAACATGTATTTTTTGATATTTTTCAGGTAATACTAGGTTGTATGGCTTTCAACAGCGAAATAATTGACTGTGGGACTTAATTGAACTAATTATGGACTGTGACCCTATTAATGTGAAAGTGAGACAATTTGACTCCAAGAAATAACATTCTTCTTAATTTGACGTGATTGGCGGAACTCAACGATTACACTGGGCTCTGTGGTATGCGCTTCATTTAAAAATTTAGATTAATAAGTCATTTTTTACTGTGGGAGCAATCCTAGCAGTTATCACGCGCTGAAGAAATGGCGACAGTTTCAAAAACTACATTTCATTGACTTTCCAACAATATCAATCCGTTTGAGTTACAACAGTTGAGTCACATATTCGTACCAACATGTATTTTTTGATATTTTTCAGGTAATACTAGGTTGTATGGCTTTCAACAGCGAAATAATTGACTGTGGGACTTAATTGAACTGATTATGGACTGTGACCCTATAAATGTAAAAGTGAGACAGTTGGACTCCAAGAAGTAACGTTCTTCTTAATTTGACGTGATTGGCGGAACTCAACGATTACACTGGGCTCTGTTGTAGCGCTTCATTTAAGATTTTAGATTAATAAGTCATTTTTTACTGTGGGAGCAATCCTAGCCGTTATCACGCGCTGAAGAAATAGCGACAGTTTCCAAAACTACATTTTATTGACTTTCTAACAATGTTAATTCGTTTGAGTTACAACGGTTGAGTCACATATTCGTACCAACATGTCTCCTTGATATTTTTCAGGTATTACTAGGTTGTATGGCTTTTAACAGCGAAATGATTGACTGTGGGACTTAATTGAACTGACTATGAACTGTGACCCTATAAATGTGAAAGTGAGACAATTGGACTCCAACAAATAACATTCTTTTTAATTTGACATGATTGCTGGAAATCAGCGATTACACTGGACGCTGTGGTAGCGCTTCATTTAAGAATTAACATCAGAAAGTCATTTTTTTACTGCGTGACCAATCCTAGCCGTTATAGCGCGCTCAAGAAATAGTAACAGTTTCAAAAAGTACATTTTATTGACTTTCTAACAGTATTAATCCGTTTGAGTTACAACGGTTGAGTCACATATTCGTACCAACATGTATTCTTTGATATTTTTCAGGTATTACTAGGTTGTATGGCTTTTAACAGCGAAGTGATTGACTGTGGGACTTAATTGAACTGATTATGGACTGTGACCCTATAAATGTGAAAGTGAGACAATTGGACTCCAAAAAATAACATTCTTCTTAATTTGACATGATTGCCGAAACTCAGCGATTACACTGGACGCTGTGGTAGCGCTTCATTTAAGAATTGACATAAGAAAGTCATTTTTTTACTGTGTGACCAATCCTAGCCGTTATAGCGCGCTCAAGAAATAGCAACAGTTTCCAAAACTACATTTCATTGACTTTCTAACGGCGTCAGTCCGTTTGAGTTTCAACGGTTGGGTCACATATTCGTACCAACATGTACTTAGCAATATTTTTCTCATATTACTAGGTTGCATCGCTTTTTACAGTGAAATGAATGACTGTGGAACTAAATTGAACTGATCTTAGTGTGGGACCTTCTAAATGTTATAAGTGGGACATGTGGACTCCAGGAAATATCATTCTGTTTAACTTGACATGATTGCCGGAACTCAGCGATTATACTGGGCGCTGTGTTAGCGTTTCATTTAAGAATTTAGATAAATAAGTCATTTTTCACTGTAGGACCAATCCTAGCCATTAGCGCGCGCTGAAGAAATAGAGACAGTTTCAAATACTACATTTCACTGACTTTCTAACGGTGTCAGTCCGTTTGAGTTTCAACGGTTTGGTCACATATTCGCATCAACATGTATTTAGCGATATCTATCTGATATTACTAGGTTGCATCGCTTTTAACAGTGAAACGATTGACTGTGGGACTTAATTGAACTAACTTTGGACTGTGACCTGATCGATGTCATAAATGAGAAAATTGGACTCCAAGTAATAACATTCTTCTTGACATGATTGCCGGAATTTAGCCATTACACTGGGCGCTGTGGTAGCGTTTCAATTAAAAATAAAGATAAAAAAGTCATTTTTTTGCTGTGGGACCAATCCTAGCCATTAGCGTGCGCTGAAGGAATAGCGACAGTTTCAAAAACTACATTTTATTGATCTTCTAACGGTATCAATCTGCTACAGTTACAACTATTGCGACACATATTCGTACCAACATGTATTTAGCGATATTTTTCTCATATTACTAGGTTGCATCGCTTTTAACAGTGAAACGATTGACTGTGAGACTAAATGTAACTGATTTTAATCTGTGACGTTATAAAGGTTATAAGTGAGACAAGTGGACTCCAAGAAATAACATTCTTTTTAATTTGACATTATTGCCGGAAATCAGCGATTACACTGGGCGCTGTGGTAGCGCTTCATTTAAGAATTTAGATAAATAAGTCATTCTTTACTGTGGGACCAATCCTAGCCGTTGTCGCGCGCTGAAGAAATAGCGACAGTTTCAAAACTACATTTCATTGACTTTCTAACGGTGTCAGTCCGTTTGAGTTACAACAGTTGGATCACATATTCGTACCAACATGTATTTAGCGGTATTTTTCCGATATTACTAGGTTGCATCGCCTTTAACAATGAAACGATTGACTGTGGGACTTAATTGAACTAACTTTGGACTGTGACCTGATCGATGTCATAAATGAGAAAATTGGACTCCAAGAAATAACATTCTTCTTAATTTGACATGATTGCCGGAAATTAGAAATTACACTGGGCGCTGTGGTAGCGCTTCAATTAAAAATTAAGATAAAAAAGTCATTTTTTACTGTTTGACCAATCCTAGGCGTCAGCGCACTCCGAAGAAATAGAGACAGTTTCAAATACTACATTTCACTGACTTTCTAACGGTGTCATTCCGTTTGAGTTTCAACGGCTGGGTCACATTTTCGTACCAACATGTAGTTAACGATATTTATCTGATATTACTAGGTTGCATCGCTTTTAAAAGTGAAACGATTGACTGTGGGACTTAATTAAACTAACTTTGGACTGTGACCTGATCAATGTGATAAATGAGAAAATTGGACTCCAAAAAATAACATTCTTCTTGACATGATTGCCGGAATTTAGCCATTACACTGGGCGCTGTGGTAGCGTTTCAATTAAAAATAAAGATAAAAAAGTCATTTTTTTGCTGTGGGACCAATCCTAGCCATTAGCGCGCGCTGAAGAAATAACGACAACTTCAAAAACTACATTTCACTGACTTTCTAACGTTGTCAGTCCGTTTGAGTTACAACGGTTGGGTCATATATTCGTACCAACATGTATTTAGCGATATTTATCTGATACTACTAGGTTGCATCGCCTTTAACAGTGAAACGATTGACTGTGGGACTAAATTGAACTGATTTTCGTCTGTGATCTGATAAATGTGATAAATGAGACAATTGGACTCCAAGAAAAAACATTCTTCTTAATTTGGCGTGATTGCCGGAACTCAGCGGTTACACTGGGCGCTGTGGTAGCGCTTCATTTAAGAATTTAAATAAATAAGTCATTCTTTACTGTGGGATCAATCCTAGCCGTTGACGCGCCCTGAAAAAATAGCGACAGTTTCAAAAACTACATTTCATTGACTTTCTAACAGTGTCAATCCGTTTGAGTTACAACGGTTGAGTCACATATTCGTACTAACATGTTTTTTTTGATATTTTTCAGGTATTACTAGTTTGTATGGCTTTTAACAGCGAAACGATTGACTGTGGGACTTAACTGAACCGATTATGGACTGTGACACTATAAATGTGAAAGTGAGACAATTGGACTCCAAGAAATAACATTCTTCTTAATTTGAATTGATTGCCGAAACTCAGCGATTTCACTGGGCGCTGTGGTAGCGCTTCATTTAAGAATTTAGATAAATAAGTCATTCTTTACTGGGGCGGGCAATCCTAGCCGTTATCGCACGCTGAAGAAATAGCGACAATTTCAAAAACAACATTTCACTGACTTTCTAAAGGTGTCAGTCCGTTTGAGTTACAACGGTTGGGTCATATATTCGTACCAACATGTATTTAGCGATATTTTTCTGATATTACTAGGCTGCATCGCTTTTAACAATGAAACGATTGACTGTGGGATTAGTTAAACTAACTTTGGACTGTGACCTGATAAATGTGATAAATGAGACAATTGGACTCCAAGAAAAAACACTCTTCTTAATTTGGCGTGATTGCCGGAACTCAGCGGTTACACTGGGCGCTGTGGTAGCGCTTCATTTAAGAATTTAAATAAATAAGTCATTCTTTACTGTGGGACCAATCCTAGCCGTTGTCGCGCGCTGAAGAAATAGCGACAGTTTCAAAAACTACATTTCATTGACTTTCTAACAGTATCAATCCGGTTGAGTTACAACAGTTGAGTCACATATTCGTACCAACATGTATTTTTGATATTTTTCAAGTATTACTAGGTTGTATGGCTTTCAACAGCGAAACGATTGACTGTGAGACTAAATTTAACTGATTTTGGTCTGTGACGTTATAAATGTTATAAGTGAGACAAGTGGACTCCAAGAAATAACATTCTTTTTAATTTGACATTATTGCCGAAACTCAGCGATTACACTGGGCGCTGTGGTAGCGCTTCATTTAAGAATTTAGATAAATAAGTCATTCTTTACTGTGGGACCAATCCTAGCCGTTATCGCGCGCTGAAGAAATAGCGACAATTTCAAAAACTACATTTCACTGACTTTCTAACGGTGTCAGTCCGTTTGAGTTACGACGGTTGGGTCATATATTCGTACCAACATGTATTTAGCGATATTTATCTGATATTACTAGTTTGCATCGCTTATAACAGTGAAACGATTGACTGTGGGACTTAATTGAACTAACTTTGGACCGTGACCTGATAAAAGTAATAAATAAGACAATTGGACTCCAAGAAATAACATTTTTCTTAATTTGACATGATTGCAGGAAATTAAAAATTACACTGGGCGCTGTGGTAGCGCTTCAATTATAAATTAAGATAAATAAGCCATTTTTTACTGTGGCACCAATCCTAGCTGTTATCGCACGCTGAAGAAATAGCGACAGTTTCAAAAACTACATTTCATTGACTTTCTAACAGTATCAATCCGGTTGAGTTACAACAGTTGAGTCACATATTCGTACCAACATGTATTTTTGATATTTTTCAAGTATTACTAGGTTGTATGGCTTTCAACAGCGAAACGATTGACTGT
Organism: Hydractinia symbiolongicarpus; assembly: GCF_029227915.1. Lineage (NCBI taxonomy): Eukaryota > Metazoa > Cnidaria > Hydrozoa > Anthoathecata > Hydractiniidae > Hydractinia > Hydractinia symbiolongicarpus. Next base: position 38,033,868 of record NC_079876.1, on the reverse strand, counting down.
GGGACTTAATTAAACTAACTTTGGACTGTGACCTGATCAATGTGATAAATGAGAAAATTGGACTCCAAGAAATAACATTCTTCTTGACATGATTGCCGGGATTTAGCCATTACACTGGGCGCTGTGGTAGCGTTTCAATTAAAAATAAAGATAAAAAAGTTATTTTTTGCTGTGGGACCAATCCTAGCCATTAGCGCGCGCTGAAGGAATAGCAACAGTTTCAAAAACTACATTTTATTGATCTTCTAACGGTATCAATCTGCTACAGTTACAACTATTGCGACACATATTCGTACCAACATGTATTTATCGATATTTTTTTCATATTACTAGGTTGCATCGCTTTTAACAGTGAAACGATTGACTGTGAGACTAAATGTAACTGATTTTGGTCTGTGACGTTATAAATGTTATAAGTGAGACAAGTGGACTCCAAGAAATAACATTCTTCTTAATTTGACATGATTGCCGAAACTCAGCGATTACACTGGGCGCTGTGGTAGCGTTTCATTTAAGAATTAAGATAAAAAAGTCATTTTTTTACTGTGGGACCATTCCTAGCCATTATCGCGCGCTGAAGAAATAGCGACAATTTCAAAAACTACATTTCACTGACTTTCTAAAGGTGTCAGTCCGTTTGAGTTACAACGGTTGGGTCATATATTCGTACCAACATGTATTTAGCGATGTTTTTCTGACATTACTAGGCTGCATTGCTTTTAACAATGAAACGATTGACTGTGGGATTAGTTAAACTAACTTTGGACTGTGATCTGATAAATGTGATAAATGAGACAATTGGACTCCAAGAAAAAACATTCTTCCTAATTTGGCGTGATTGCCGGAACTCAGCGGTTACACTGGGCGCTGTGGTAGCGCTTCATTTAAGAATTTAAATAAATAAGTCATTCTTTACTGTGAGACCAATCCTAGCCGTTGACGCGCCCTGAAGAAATAGCGACAGTTTCAGATACTACATTTCATTGACTTTCTAACAGTGTCAATCCGTTTGAGTTACAACAGTTGAGTCACATATTCGTACCAACATGTATTTTTTGATATTTTTCAGGTATCACTAGGTTGTATGGCTTTTAACAGCGAAACGATTGACTGTGGGACTTAATTGAACTGATTATGGACTGTGCCCCATAAATGTGAAAATGAGACAATTGGACTCCAAGAAATAACATTCTTCTTAATTTGAATTGATTGCCGAAACTCAGCGATTTCACTGGGCGCTGTGGTAGCGCTTCATTTAAAAATTTAAATAAATAAGTCATTTTTTACTGTGGGACCAATCCTAGCCGTTGACCCGCCCTGAAGAAATAGCGACAGTTTCAAAAACTACATTTCATTGACTTTCTAACAGTGTCAATCCGTTTGAGTTACAACGGTTGAGTCACATATTCGTACCAACATGTATTTTTTGATATTTTTCAGGTATCACTAGGTTGTATGGCTTTTAACAGCGAAACGATTGACTGTGGGACTTAATTGATCCGATTATGGACTGTGACACTATAAATGTGAAAGTGAGACAATTGGACTCCAAGAAATAACAATCTTCTCAATTTGAATTGATTGCCGAAACTCAGCGATTACACTGGGCGCTGTGGTAGCGCTTCATTTAAGAATTAAGATAAGAAAGTCATTTTTTTACTGTGGGACCAATCCTAGCCGTTATTGCGCGCTGAAGAAACAGCGACAGTTTCGAAAACTACATTTCATTGACTTTCTAACGGTGTCAGTCCGTTTGAGTTACAACGGTTGGGTCATATATTCGCACCAACATGTATTTAGCGATATTTTTCTCATATTACTAGGTTGCATCGCTTTTAACAGTGAAACGATTGACTGTGGGACTAAATTGAACTGATTTTGGTCTGTGACCTTATAAATGTTATAAGTGAGACAAGTGGACTCCAAGAAATAACATTCTTTTTAACTTGACATGATTGCCGGAACTGAGCGATTACACTGGGCGCTGTGGTAGCGCTTCATTTAAGAATTTAGATAAATAAACCATTTTTTACTGTGCGACCAATCCTAGCTGTTATCGCGCGCTGAAGAAATAGCGACAGTTTCAAAAAGTACATTTCATTGACTTTCTAACTGTGTCAGTCGGTTTGAGTTACAACGGTTGGATCACATATTCGTACCAACTTGAATTTAGCGATATTTTTTCAATATTACTAGGTTGCATCGTCTTTAACAATGAAACGATTGACTGTGGGACTTAATTGAACTAACTGTGGACCGTGACCTGATCAATGTGATAAATGAGAAAATTGGACTCCAAGAAATAACATTCTTCTTGACATGATTGCCGGAATTTAGCCATTACACTGGGCGCTGTGGTAGCGTTTCAATTAAAAATAAAGATAAAAAAGTCATTCTTTTGCTGTGGGACCAATCCTAGCCATTAGCGCGCGCTGAAGAAATAGCGACAGTTTCAAAAACTACAATTTATTGATTTTCTAACGGTATCAATCCGCTTCAGTTACAACTATTGCGTCACATATTCGTACCAACATGTATTTAGCGATATTTTTCTCATATTACTAGGTTGCATCGCTTTTAACAGCGAAATGATTGACTGTGGGACTTATTTGAACCGATTATGGACTGTGACACTATAAATGAGAAAGTGAGACAATTGGACTCCAAGAAATAACATTCTTCTTAATTTTAATTGATTGCCGAAACTCAGCGATTACAATGGGCGCTGTGGTAGCGCTTCATTTAAGAATTAAGATGAAAAAGTCATTTTTTACTGTGGGACCAATCCTAGCTGTTATCGCGCGCTGAAGAAATAGCAACAGTTTCAAAAACTACATTTCACTGACTTTCTAACGGTGTCAGTCCGTTTGAGTTACGACGGTGGGATCATATTTTCGTACCAACATGTATTTAGCGATATTTTTCTGATATTACTAGGCTGCATCGCTTTTAACAATGAAACGATTGACTGTGGGATTAGTTGAACTAACTTTGGGCTGTGACCTGATAAATGTTATAAGTAAGACAAGTGGACTCCAAGAAATAACATTCTTTTCAACTTGACATGGTTGCCGGAACTCAGCGATTACACTTGGCGCTGTGGTAGCGCTTCATTTAAGAATTTAGATAAATAAGTCATTTTTTACTGTGGGACCAATCCTAGCCGTTATCGCGCGCTGAAGAAATAGCGACAGTTTCAAAAACTACATTTCATTGACTTTCTAACAGTATCAATCCGTTTGAGTTACAACAGTTGAGTCACATATTCGTACCAACATGTATTTTTGACATTTTTCAGGTATTACTAGGTTGTATGGCTTTCAACAGCGAAACGATTGACTGTGGGACTTAATTGAACTGATTATGGACTGTGACCCGATAAATGTGAAAGTGAGACAATTGGACTCCAAGAAATAACATTCTTCTTAATTTGACGTGATTGGCGGAACTCAAAGATTACACTGGGCGCTGTGGTAGCGCTTCATTTAAGAATTTAGATAAATAAGTCATTCTTTACTGTGGGATCAATCCTATCCGTTATCGCGCACTGAAGAAATAGCGATAGTTTCAAAAACTACATTTCATTGACTTTGTAACGGTGTCAGTCCGTTTGAGTTGCAACGGCTGTGTCACATTTTCGTACCAACATGTAGTTAGCGATATTTATCTGATATTACTAGGTTGCTTCGCTTTTAAAAGTGAACCGATTGACTGTGGGACTTAATTAAACTAACTTTGGACCGTGACCTGATAAATGTGATAAATAAGACAATTGGACTCCAAGAAATAACATTCTTCTTAATTTGACATGATTGCCGGAAATTAGAAATTACACTGGGCGCTGTGGTAGCGCTTCAATTAAAAATTAAGATAAAAAAGTCATTTTTTACTGTGGGACCAATCCTAGGCGTCAGCGCGCGCCGAAGAAATAGAGACAGTTTTAAATACTGCATTTCACTGACTTTCTAACGGTGTCATTCCGTTTGAGCTTCAACGGCTGGGTCACATTTTCGTACCAACATGTAGTTAGCGATATTTATCTGATATTACTAGGTTGCATCGCTTTTAAAAGTAAAACGATTGACTGTGGGACTTAATTAAACTAACTTTGGACTGTGACCTGATCAATGTGATAAATGAGAAAATTGGACTCTAAGAAATAACATTCTTCTTGACATGATTGCCGGAATTTAGCCATTACACTGGGCGCTGTGGTAGCGTTTCAATTAAAAATAAAGATAAAAAAGTCATTTTTTGCTGTGGGACCAATCCTAGCCATTAGCGCGCGCTGAAGGAATAGCGACAGTTTCAAAAACTACATTTTATTGATCTTCTAACGGTATCAATCTGCTACAGTTACAACTATTGCGTCACATATTCGTACCAACATGTATTTAGCGATATTTTTTTCATATTACTAGGTTGCATCGCTTTTAACAGTGAAACGATTGACTGTGAGACTAAATGTAACTGATTTTGGTCTGTGACGTTATAAATGTTATAAGTGAGACAAGTGGACTCCAAGAAATAACATTCTTCTTAATTTGACATGATTGCCGAAACTCAGCGATTACACTGGGCGCTGTGGTAGCGTTTCATTTAAGAATTAAGATAAAAAAATCATTTTTTTACTGTGGGACCATTCCTAGCCGGCGCGCTGAAGAAATAGCGACAATTTCAAAAACTACATTTCTCTGACTTTCTAAAGGTGTCAGTCCGTTTGAGTTACAACGGTTGGGTCATATATTCGTACCAACATGTATTTAGCGATGTTTTTCTGACATTACTAGGCTGCATCGCTTTTAACAATGAAACGATTGACTGTGGGATTAGTTAAACTAACTTTGGACTGTGATCTGATAAATGTGATAAATGAGACAATTGGACTCCAAGAAAAAACATTCTTCTTAATTTGGCGTGATTGCCGGAACTCAGCGGTTACACTGGGCGCTGTGGTAGCGCTTCATTTAACAATTTAAATAAATAAGTCATTCTTTACTGTGGGACCAATCCTAGCCGTTGACGCGCCCTGAAGAAATAGCGACAGTTTCAAAAACTACATTTCATTGACTTTCTAACAGTGTCAATCCGTTTGAGTTACAACGGTTGAGTCACACATTCGTACTAACATGTTTTTTTTATATTTTTCAGGTATTACTAGGTTATATGGCTATTAACAGCGAAACGATTGACTGTGGGACTTAATTGATCCGATTATGGACTGTGACACTATAAATGTGAAAGTGAGACAATTGGACTCCAAGAAATATCATTCTTCTCAATTTGAATTGATTGCCGAAACTCAGCGATTACACTGGGCCCTGTGGTAGCGCTTCAATTAAGAATTAAGATAAGAAAGTCATTTTTTTACTGTGGGACCAATCCTAGCCGTTATTGCGCGCTGAAGAAACAGCGACAGTTTCAAAAACTACATTTCATTGACTTTCTAACGGTTTCAGTCCGTTTGAGTTACAACGGTTGGGTCATATATTCGCACCAACATGTATTTAGCGAAATTTTTCTCATATTACTAGGTTGCATCGCTTTTAACAGCGAAACGATTGACTGTGACACTAAATTTAACTGATTTTGGTCTGTGACGTTATAAATGTTATAAGTGAGACAAGTGGACTCCAAGAAATAACATTCTTTTTAATTTGACATTATTGCCGGAATTCAGCGATTACACTGGGCGCTGTGGTAGCGCTTCATTTAAGAATTTAGATAAATAAGTCATTCTTTACTGTGGGGCCAATCTTAGCCGTTATCGCGCGCTGAAGAAATAGCGACAGTTTCAAAAACTACATTTCATTGACTTTCTAACGGTGTCAGTCGGTTTGAGTTACAACGGTTGGATCACATATTCGTACCAACTTGTATTTAGCGATATTATTTCAATATTACTAGGTTGCATCGCTTTTAAAAGTGAAACGATTGACTGTGGGACTTAATTAAACTAACTTTGGACTGTGACCTGATCAATGTGATAAATGAGAAAATTGGACTCCAAGAAATAACATTCTTCTTGACATGATTGCCGGAATTTCGCCATTAGACTGGGCGCTGTGGTAGCGTTTCAATTAAAAATAAAGATAAAAAAGTCATTTTTTGCTCTGGGACCAATCCTAGCCATTAGCGCGCGCTGAAGGAATAGCGACAGTTTCAAAAACTACATTTTATTGATCTTCTAACGGTATCAATCTGCTACAGTTACAACTATTGCGTCACATATTCGTACCAACATGTATTTAGCGATATTTTTCTCATATTACTAGGTTGCATCGCTTTTAACAGCGAAATGATTGACTGTGGGACTTAATTGAACCGATTATGGACTGTGACACTATAAATGTGAAAGTGAGACAATTGGACTCCAAGAAATAACATTCTTCTTAATTTTAATTGATTGCCGAAACTCAGCGATTACACTGGGCGCTGTGGTAGCGCTTCATTTAAGAATTAAGATGAGAAAGTCATTTTTTTACTGTGGGATCAATCCTAGCCGTTATTGCGCGCTGAAGAAACAGCGACAGTTTCAAAAACTACATTTCATTGACTTTCTAACGGCGTCAGTCCGTTTGAGTTACAACGGTTGGGACATATATTCGCACCAACATGTATTTAACGATATTTTTCTCATATTACTAGGTTGCATCGCTTTTAACAGTGAAACGATTGACTGTGGGACTAAATTGAACTGATTTTGGTCTGTGACCTTATAAATGTTATAAGTGAGACAAGTGGACTCCAAGAAATAACATTCTTTTTAACTTGACATGATTGCCGGAACTGAGCGATTACACTGGGCGCTGTGGTAGCGCTTCATTTAAGAATTTAGATAAATAAGCCATTTTTTACTGTGGGACCAATCCTAGCTGTTATCGCGCGCTGAAGAAATAGCGACAGTTTCAAAAACTACATTTCATTGACTTTCTAACAGTATCAATCCGTTTGAGTTACAACAGTTGAGTCACATATTCGCACAAACATGTATTTTTGATATTTTTCAAGTATTACTAGGTTGTATGGCTTTCAACAGCGAAACGATTGACTGTGAGACTAAATTTAACTGATTTTGGTCTGTGACGTTATAAATGTTATAAGTGAGACAAGTGGACTCCAAGAAATAACATTCTTCTTAATTTGACATTATTGCCGGAATTCAGCGATTACACTGGGCGCTGTGGTAGCGCTTCATTTAAGAATTTAGATAAATAAGTCATTCTTTACTGTGGGGCCAATCTTAGCCGTTATCGCGCGCTGAAGAAATAGCGACAGTTTCAAAAACTACATTTCATTGACTTTCTCACGGTGTCAGTCGGTTTGAGTTACAACGGTTGGATCACTTATTCGTACCAACTTGTATTTAGCGATATTTTTTCAATATTACTAGGTTGCATCGCTTTTAAAAGTGAAACGATTGACTGTGGGACTTAATTAAACTAACTTTGGACTGTGACCTGATCAATGTGATAAATGAGAAAATTGGACTCCAAGAAATAACATTCTTCTTGACATGATTGCCAGAATTTAGCCATTAAACTGTGCGCTGTGGTAGCGTTTCAATTAAAAATAAAGATAAAAAAGTCATTTTTTGCTCTGGGACTAATCCTAGCCATTAGCGCGCGCTGAAGGAATAGCGACAGTTTCAAAAACTACATTTTATTGATCTTCTAACGGTATCAATCTGCTACAGTTACAACTATTGCGTCACATATTCGTACCAACATGTATTTAGCGATATTTTTCTCATATAACTAGGTTGCATCGCTTTTAACAGCGAAATGATTGACTGTGGGACTTAATTGAACCGATTATGGACTGTGACACTATAAATGTGAAAGTGAGACAATTGGACTCCAAGAAATAACATTCTTCTTAATTTTAATTGATTGCCGAAACTCAACGATTACACTGGGCGCTGTGGTAGCGCTTCATTTAAGAATTAAGATGAGAAAGTCATTTTTTTACTGTGGGATCAATCCTAGCCGTTATTGCGCGCTGAAGAAACAGCGACAGTTTCAAAAACTACATTTCATTGACTTTCTAACGGTGTCAGTCCGTTTGAGTTACAACGGTTGGGACATATATTCGCACCAACATGTATTTAACGATATTTTTCTTATATTACTAGGTTGCATCGCTTTTAACAGTGAAACGATTGACTGTGGGACTAAATTGAACTGATTTTGGTCTGTGACCTTATAAATATTATAAGTGAGACAAGTGGACACCAAGAATTAACATTCTTTTTAACTTGACATGATTGCCGAAACTGAGCGATTATACTGGGCGCTGTGGTAGCGCTTCATTTAAGAATTTAGATAAATAAGCCATTTTTTACTGTGGGACCAATCCTAGCTGTTATCGCGCGCTGAAGAAATAGCAACAATTTCAAAAACTACATTTCACTGACTTTCTAACGGTGTCAGTCCGTTTGAGTTCCGACGGTTGGATCATATTTTCGTACCAACATGTATTTAGCGATATTTTTCTGATATTACTAGGCTGCATCGCTTTTAACAATGAAACGATTGACTGTGGGATTAGTTGAACTAACTTTGGGCTGTGACCTGATAAATGTTATAAGTAAGACAAGTGGACTCCAAGAAATAACATTCTTTTTAACTTGACATGGTTGCCGGAACTCAGCGATTACACTTGGCGCTGTGGTAGCGCTTCATTTAAGAATTTAGATAAATAAGTCATTTTTTACTGTGGGACCAATCCTAGCCGTTATCGCGCGCTGAAGAAATAGCGACAGTTTCAAAAACTACATTTCATTGACTTTCTAACAGTATCAATCCGTTTGAGTTACAACAGTTGAGTCACATATTCGTACCAACATGTATTTTTGAGATTTTTCAGGTATTACTAGGTTGTATGGCTTTCAACAGCGAAACGATTGACTGTGGGACTTAATTGAACTGATTATGGACTGTGACCCGATAAATGTGAAAGTGAGACAATTGGACTCCAAGAAATAACATTCTTCTTAATTTGACGTGATTGGCGGAACTCAAAGATTACACTGGGCGCTGTGGTAGCGCCTCAATTAAAAATTAAGATAAAAAAGTCATTTTTTACTGTGGGACCAATCCTAGGCGTCAGTGCGCGCTGAAGAAATAGAGACAGTTTCAAATACTACATTTCACTGACTTTCTAACGGTGTCATTCCGTTTGAGCTTTAACGGCTGTGTCACATTTTCGTACCAACATGTAGTTAGCGATATTTATCTGATATTACTAGGTTGCATCGCTTTTAAAAGTGAAACGATTGACTGTGGGACTTAATTAAACTAACTTTGGACTGTGACCTGATCAATGTGATAAATGAGAAAATTGGACTCCAAGAAATAACATTCTTCTTGACATGATTGCCGGAATATAGCCATTACACTGGGCGCTGTGGTAGCGTTGCCATTAAAAATAAAGATAAAAAAGTCATTTTTTGCTGTGGGACCAATCCTAGCCATTAGCGCGCGCTGAAGGAATAGCGACAGTTTCAAAAACTACATTTTATTGATCTTCTAACGGTATCAATCTGCTACAGTTACAACTATTGCGTCACATATTCGTACCAACATGTATTTAGCGATATTTTTTTCATATTACTAGGTTGCATCGCTTTTAACAGTGAAACGATTGACTGTGAGACTAAATGTAACTGATTTTGGTCTGTGACGTTATAAATGTTATAAGTGAGACAAGTGGACTCCAAGAAATAACATTCTTCTTAATTTGACATGGTTGCCGAAACTCAGCAATTACACTGGGCGCTGTGGTAGCATTTCATTTAAGAATTAAGGTAAAAAAGTCATTTTTTTACTGTGGGACCATTCCTAGCCGTTATCGCGCGCTGAAGAAATAGCGACAATTTCAAAAACTACATTTCACTGACTTTCTAAAGGTGTCAGTCCGTTTGAGTTACAACGGTTGGGTCATATATTCGTACCAACATGTATTTAGCGATGTTTTTCTGACATTACTAGGCCGCATCGCTTTTAACAATGAAACGATTGATTGTGGGATTAGTTAAACTAACTTTGGACTGTGATCTGATAAATGTGATAAATGAGACAATTGGACTCCAAGAAAAAACATTCTTCTTAATTTGGCGTGATTGTTGGAACTCAGCGGTTACACTGGGCGCTGTGGTAGCGCTTCATTTAATAATTTAAATAACTAAGTCATTCTTTACTGTGGGACCAATCCTAGCCGTTGACCCGCCCTGAAGAAATAGCGACAGTTTCAAAAACTACATTTCATTGACTTTCTAACAGTGTCAATCCGTTTGAGTTACAACGGTTGAGTCACATATTCGTACCAACATGTATTTTTTGATATTTTTCAGGTATCACTAGGTTGTATGGCTTTTAACAGCGAAACGATTGACTGTGGGACTTAATTGATCCGATTATGGACTGTGACACTATAAATTGGAAAGTGAGACAATTGGACTCCAAGAAATAACATTCTTCTCAATTTGAATTGATAGCCGAAACTCAGCGATTACACTGGGCGCTGTGGTAGCGCTTCATTTAAGAATTAAGATAAGAAAGTCATTTTTTTACTGTGGGACCAATCCTAGCCGTTATTGCGCGCTGAAGAAAGAGCGACAATTTTAAAAACGGTGTCAGTCCGTTTGAGTTACAACGGTTGGGTCATATATTCGCACCAACATGTATTTAGCGATATTTTTCTCATATTACTAGGTTGCATCGCTTTTAACAGTGAAACGATTGACTGTGGGAATAAATTGAACTGATTTTGGTCTGTGACCTTATAAATGTTATAAGTGAGACAAGTGGACTCCAAGAAATAACATTCTTTTTAACTTGACATAATTGCCGGAACTGAGCGATTACACTGGGCGCTGTGGTAGCGCTTCATTTAAGAATTTAGATAAATAAGCCATTTTTTACTGTGGGACCAATCCTAGCTGTTATCGCGCGCTGAAGAAATAGCGACAGTTTCAAAAACTACATTTCATTGACTTTCTAACAGTGTCAGTCGGTTTGAGTTACAACGGTTGGATCACATATTCGTACCAACTTGTATTTAGCGATATTTTTTCAATATTACTAGGTTGCATCGTCTTTAACAATGAAACGATTGACTGTGGGACCTAATTGAACTAACTTTGGACCGTGACCTGATCAATGTGATAAATGAGAAAATTGGACTCCAAGAAATAACATTCTTCCTGAAATGATTGCCGGAATTTGGCCATTACACTGGGCGCTGTGGTAGCGTTTCAATTAAAAATAAAGATAAAAAAGTCATTCTTTTGCTGTGGGACCAATCCTAGCCATTAGCGTGCGCTGAAGAAATAGCGACAGTTTCAAAAACTACATTTTATTGATTTTCTAACGGTATCAATCCGCTTCAGTTACAACTATTGCGTCACATATTCGTACCAACATGTATTTAGCGATATTTTTCTCATATTACTAGGTTGCATCGCTTTTAACAGCAAAATGATTGACTGTGGGACTTAATTGAACCGATTATGGACTGTGACACTATAAATGTGAAAGTGAGACAATTGGACTCCAAGAAATAACATTCTTCTTAGTTTTAATCGATTGCCGAAACTCAGCGATTACACTGGGCGCTGTGGTAGCGCTTCATTTAAGAATTAAGATGAGAAAGTCATTTTTTTACTGAGGGACCAATCCTAACCGTTATTGCGCGCTGAAGAAACAGCGACAGTTTCAAAAACTACATTTCATTGACTTTTTAACGGTGTCAGTCCGTTTGAGTTACAACGGTTGGGACATATATTCGCACCAACATGTACTTAACGATATTTTTCTCATATTACTAGGTTGCATCGCTTTTAACAGTGAAACGATTGACTGTGGGACTAAATTGAACTGATTTTGGTCTGTGACCTTATAAATATTATAAGTGAGACAAGTGGACTCCAAGAATTAACATTCTTTTTAACTTGACATGATTGCCGGAACTGAGCGATTACACTGGGCGCTGTGGTAGCGCATCATTTAAGAATTTAGATAAATAAGCCATTTTTTACTGTGGGACCAATCCTAGCTGTTATCGCGCGCTGAAGAAATAGCAACAGTTTCAAAAACTACATTTCACTGACTTTCTAACGGTGTTAGTCCGTTTGAGTTACGACGGTTGGATCATATTTTCGTACCAACATGTATTTAGCGATATTTTTCTGATATTACTAGGCTGGATCGCTTTTAACAATAAAACGATTGACGGTGGGATTAGTTGAACTAACTTTGGGCTGTGACCTGATAAATGTTATAAGTAAGACAAGTGGACTCCAAGAAATAACATTCTTTTTAACTTGACATGGTTGCCGGAACTCAGCGATTACACTTGGCGCTGTGGTAGCGCTTCATTTAAGAATTTAGATAAATAAGTCATTTTTTATTGTGGGTCCAATCCTAGCCGTTATCGCGCGCTGAAGAAATAGCGACAGTTTCAAAAACTACATTTCATTGACTTTCTAACAGTATCAATCCGTTTGAGTTACAACAGTTGAGTCACATATTCTTACCAACATGTATTTTTGACATTTTTCCGGTATTACTAGGTTGTATGGCTTTCAACAGCGAAACGATTGACTGTGGGACTTAATTGAACTGATTATGGACTGTGACCCGATAAATGTGAAAGTGAGACAATTGGACTCCAAGAAATAACATTCTTCTTAATTTGACGTGATTGGCGGAACTCAAAGATTACACTGGGCGCTGTGGTAGCGCTTCATTTAAGAATTTAGATAAATAAGTCATTCTTTACTGTGGGATCAATCCTATCCGTTATCGCGCGCTGAAGAAATAGCGATAGTTTCAAAAACTACATTTCATTGACTTTGTAACGGTGTCAGTCCGTTTGAGTTGCAACGGCTGTGTCACATTTTCGTACCAACATGTAGTTAGCGATATTTATCTGATATTACTAGGTTGCTTCGCTTTTAAGAGTGAACCGATTGACTGTGGGACTTAATTAAACTAACTTTGGACCGTGACCTGATAAATGTGATAAATAAGACAATTGCACTCCAAGAAATAACATTCTTCTTAATTTGACATGATTGCCGGAAATTAGAAATTACACTGGGCGCTGTGGTAGCGCTTCAATTAAAAATTAAGATAAAAAAGTCATTTTTTACTGTGGGACCAATCCTAGGCGTCAGCGCACGCCGAAGAAATAGAGACAGTTTCAAATACTACATTTCACTGACTTTCTAACGGTGTCATTCCGTTTGAGCTTCAACGGCTGTGTCACATTTTCGTACCAACATGTAGTTAGCGATATTTATCTGATATTACTAGGTTGCATAGCTTTTAAAAGTGAAACAATTGACTGTGGGACTTAATTAAACTAACTTTGGACTGTGACCTGATCAATGTGATAAATGAGAAAATTGGACTCCAAGAAATAACATTCTTCTTGACATGGTTGCCGGAATTTAGCCATTACACTGGGTGCTGTGGTAGCGTTTCAATTAAAAGTAAAGATAAAAAAAGTCATTTTTTGCTGTGGGACCAATCCTAGCAATTAGCGCGCGCTGAAGGAATAGCGACAGTTTCAAAAACTACATTTTATTGATCTTCTAACGGTATCAATCTGCTACAGTTACAACTATTGCGTCACATATTCGTACCAACATGTATTTAGCGATATTTTTTTCATATTACTAGGTTGCATCGCTTTTAACAGTGAAACGATTGACTGTGAGACTAAATGTAACTGATTTTGGTCTGTGACGTTATAAATGTTATAAGTGAGACAAGTGGACTCCAAGAAATAACATTCTTCTTAATTTCACATGATTGCCGAAACTCAGCGATTACACTGGGCGCTGTGGTAGCGTTTCTTTTAAGAATTAAGATAAAAAAATCATTTTTTTACTGTGGGACCATTCCTAGCCGTTATCACGCGCTGAAGAAATAGCGACAATTTCAAAAACTACATTTCACTGACTTTCTGAAGGTGTCAGTCCGTTTGAGTTACAACGGTTGGGTCATATATTCGTACCAACATGTATTTAGCGATGTTTTTCTGACATTAGTAGGCTGCATCGCTTTTAACAATGAAACGATTGACTGTGGGATTAGTTAAACTAACTTTGGACTGTGATCTGATAAATGTGATAAATGAGACAATTGGACTCCAAGAAAAAACATTCTTCTTAATTTGGCGTGATTGCCGGAACTCAGCGGTTACACTGGGCGCTGTGGTAGCGCTTCATTTAACAATTTAAATAAATAAGTCATTCTTTACTGTGGGACCAATCCTAGCCGTTGACGCGCCCTGAAGAAATAGCGACAGTTTCAAAAACTACATTTCATTGACTTTCTAACAGTGTCAATCCGTTTGAGTTGCAACGGTTGAGTCACATATTCGTACTAACATGTTTTTTTTATATTTTTCAGGTATTACTAGGTTGTATGGCTTTTAACAGCGAAACGATTGACTGTGGGACTTAATTGAACCGATTATGGACTGTGACACTATAAATGTGAAAGTGAGACAATTGGACTCCAAGCAATAACATTCTTCTTAATTTGAATTGATTGCCGAAACTCAGCGATTTCACTGGGCGTTGTGGTAGCGCTTCATTTAAAAATTTAGATAAATAAGTCATTCTTTACTGTGGGGCCAATCCTAGCCGTTATCGCGCGCTGAAGAAATAGCGACAATTTCAAAAAGTACATTTCACTGACTTTCTAAAGGTGTCAGTCCGTTTGAGTTACAACGGTTGGGTCATATATTCGTACCAACATGTATTTAGCGATATTTTTCTGATATTACTAGGCTACATCGCTTTTAACAATGAAACGATTGACTGTGGGATTAGTTAAACTAACTTTGGACTGTGACCTGATAAATGTGATAAATGAGACAATTGGACTCCAAGAAAAAACATTCTTCTTAATTTGGCGTGATTGCCGGAACTCAGCGGTTACACTGGGCACTGTGGTAGCGCTTTATTTAAGAATTTAGATAAATAAGCCATTTTTTACTGTGGGACCAATCCTAGCTGTTATCGCGCGCTGAAGAAATAGCGACAGTTTCAAAAACTACATTTCATTGACTTTCTAACAGTATCAATCCGTTTGAGTTACAACAGTTGAGTCACATATTCGCACAAACATGTATTTTTGATATTTTTCAAGTATTACTAGGTTGTATGGCTTTCAACAGCGAAACGATTGACTGTGAGACTAAATTTAACTGATTTTGGTCTGTGACGTTATAAGTGTTATAAGTGAGACAAGTGGACTCCAAGAAATAACATTCTTTTTAATTTGACATTATTGCCGGAATTCAGCGATTACACTGGGCGCTGTAGTAGCGCGTCATTTAAGAATTTAGATAAATAAGTCATTCTTTACTGTGGGGCCAATCCTAGGCGTC
Organism: Hydractinia symbiolongicarpus; assembly: GCF_029227915.1. Taxonomy (NCBI): domain Eukaryota; kingdom Metazoa; phylum Cnidaria; class Hydrozoa; order Anthoathecata; family Hydractiniidae; genus Hydractinia; species Hydractinia symbiolongicarpus. Next base: position 38,018,460 of record NC_079876.1, on the reverse strand, counting down.
AGCGCACTCCGAAGAAATAGAGACAGTTTCAAATACTACATTTCACTGACTTTCTAACGGTGTCATTCCGTTTGAGTTTCAACGGCTGGGTCACATTTTCGTACCAACATGTAGTTAACGATATTTATCTGATATTACTAGGTTGCATCGCTTTTAAAAGTGAAACGATTGACTGTGGGACTTAATTAAACTAACTTTGGACTGTGACCTGATCAATGTGATAAATGAGAAAATTGGACTCCAAAAAATAACATTCTTCTTGACATGATTGCCGGAATTTAGCCATTACACTGGGCGCTGTGGTAGCGTTTCAATTAAAAATAAAGATAAAAAAGTCATTTTTTTGCTGTGGGACCAATCCTAGCCATTAGCGCGCGCTGAAGAAATAACGACAACTTCAAAAACTACATTTCACTGACTTTCTAACGTTGTCAGTCCGTTTGAGTTACAACGGTTGGGTCATATATTCGTACCAACATGTATTTAGCGATATTTATCTGATACTACTAGGTTGCATCGCCTTTAACAGTGAAACGATTGACTGTGGGACTAAATTGAACTGATTTTCGTCTGTGATCTGATAAATGTGATAAATGAGACAATTGGACTCCAAGAAAAAACATTCTTCTTAATTTGGCGTGATTGCCGGAACTCAGCGGTTACACTGGGCGCTGTGGTAGCGCTTCATTTAAGAATTTAAATAAATAAGTCATTCTTTACTGTGGGATCAATCCTAGCCGTTGACGCGCCCTGAAAAAATAGCGACAGTTTCAAAAACTACATTTCATTGACTTTCTAACAGTGTCAATCCGTTTGAGTTACAACGGTTGAGTCACATATTCGTACTAACATGTTTTTTTTGATATTTTTCAGGTATTACTAGTTTGTATGGCTTTTAACAGCGAAACGATTGACTGTGGGACTTAACTGAACCGATTATGGACTGTGACACTATAAATGTGAAAGTGAGACAATTGGACTCCAAGAAATAACATTCTTCTTAATTTGAATTGATTGCCGAAACTCAGCGATTTCACTGGGCGCTGTGGTAGCGCTTCATTTAAGAATTTAGATAAATAAGTCATTCTTTACTGGGGCGGGCAATCCTAGCCGTTATCGCACGCTGAAGAAATAGCGACAATTTCAAAAACAACATTTCACTGACTTTCTAAAGGTGTCAGTCCGTTTGAGTTACAACGGTTGGGTCATATATTCGTACCAACATGTATTTAGCGATATTTTTCTGATATTACTAGGCTGCATCGCTTTTAACAATGAAACGATTGACTGTGGGATTAGTTAAACTAACTTTGGACTGTGACCTGATAAATGTGATAAATGAGACAATTGGACTCCAAGAAAAAACACTCTTCTTAATTTGGCGTGATTGCCGGAACTCAGCGGTTACACTGGGCGCTGTGGTAGCGCTTCATTTAAGAATTTAAATAAATAAGTCATTCTTTACTGTGGGACCAATCCTAGCCGTTGTCGCGCGCTGAAGAAATAGCGACAGTTTCAAAAACTACATTTCATTGACTTTCTAACAGTATCAATCCGGTTGAGTTACAACAGTTGAGTCACATATTCGTACCAACATGTATTTTTGATATTTTTCAAGTATTACTAGGTTGTATGGCTTTCAACAGCGAAACGATTGACTGTGAGACTAAATTTAACTGATTTTGGTCTGTGACGTTATAAATGTTATAAGTGAGACAAGTGGACTCCAAGAAATAACATTCTTTTTAATTTGACATTATTGCCGAAACTCAGCGATTACACTGGGCGCTGTGGTAGCGCTTCATTTAAGAATTTAGATAAATAAGTCATTCTTTACTGTGGGACCAATCCTAGCCGTTATCGCGCGCTGAAGAAATAGCGACAATTTCAAAAACTACATTTCACTGACTTTCTAACGGTGTCAGTCCGTTTGAGTTACGACGGTTGGGTCATATATTCGTACCAACATGTATTTAGCGATATTTATCTGATATTACTAGTTTGCATCGCTTATAACAGTGAAACGATTGACTGTGGGACTTAATTGAACTAACTTTGGACCGTGACCTGATAAAAGTAATAAATAAGACAATTGGACTCCAAGAAATAACATTTTTCTTAATTTGACATGATTGCAGGAAATTAAAAATTACACTGGGCGCTGTGGTAGCGCTTCAATTATAAATTAAGATAAATAAGCCATTTTTTACTGTGGCACCAATCCTAGCTGTTATCGCACGCTGAAGAAATAGCGACAGTTTCAAAAACTACATTTCATTGACTTTCTAACAGTATCAATCCGGTTGAGTTACAACAGTTGAGTCACATATTCGTACCAACATGTATTTTTGATATTTTTCAAGTATTACTAGGTTGTATGGCTTTCAACAGCGAAACGATTGACTGTGGGACTTAATTAAACTAACTTTGGACTGTGACCTGATCAATGTGATAAATGAGAAAATTGGACTCCAAGAAATAACATTCTTCTTGACATGATTGCCGGGATTTAGCCATTACACTGGGCGCTGTGGTAGCGTTTCAATTAAAAATAAAGATAAAAAAGTTATTTTTTGCTGTGGGACCAATCCTAGCAATTAGCGCGCGCTGAAGGAATAGCAACAGTTTCAAAAACTACATTTTATTGATCTTCTAACGGTATCAATCTGCTACAGTTACAACTATTGCGACACATATTCGTACCAACATGTATTTATCGATATTTTTTTCATATTACTAGGTTGCATCGCTTTTAACAGTGAAACGATTGACTGTGAGACTAAATGTAACTGATTTTGGTCTGTGACGTTATAAATGTTATAAGTGAGACAAGTGGACTCCAAGAAATAACATTCTTCTTAATTTGACATGATTGCCGAAACTCAGCGATTACACTGGGCGCTGTGGTAGCGTTTCATTTAAGAATTAAGATAAAAAAGTCATTTTTTTACTGTGGGACCATTCCTAGCCATTATCGCGCGCTGAAGAAATAGCGACAATTTCAAAAACTACATTTCACTGACTTTCTAAAGGTGTCAGTCCGTTTGAGTTACAACGGTTGGGTCATATATTCGTACCAACATGTATTTAGCGATGTTTTTCTGACATTACTAGGC